>NW_027555736.1:27452990-27917990 GCF_003287225.1 Phascolarctos cinereus | reverse complement strand
TCAATGGAGCCACTGTGCTTTGCTTTGTTTAAAACCCACAAGTGTTGAATTTAGTTATAGGTGTCACATTTCTAGAAACACATTGACAAACCTTTTGAAAGCTTCAAGAGTAGGGCAACCATAATGGTTAAGATCTCCAGATCACATCATAAGAGGATCAGTTGAAAGAAATGAAAATTGTTTAAATTGGAGAAAATTTGATAAGTTTGGGGTGAAAATATGACATGATAGCTGTCTTTAGGTTTTTGAAGGGTTGTCCTGTGGAAGAGGGAGTAGACTTGTTTGGCTCAACCTCAGAGTGTAAAATTGGGAAAGAAAGAGTGGAAGGTGAGTAGAGACAACTTTAAACTTGATACAAAAATAACTGCCTAATACTTAGGTATCTAAAATGGAATGGGCTGCCTGGAGTGGGGGATGCCTTTCTTTTCACTGTAGAACTCAGATCAAAAGTTGGATGGATACTTGGTGGGAATGATGTAGAAAAAGTCCTCTTCATATACTGGTTGGACTAGATGTCTTTAGTATTTCTTCCATCTCTGAAATAGCTCTGTTTTAAAGGTGTAAAGTAAAATTAGAGGCTGAATTACACGTATTAACCTAGCAAATACCACCCCTCCTTTTTTAATAGGATCAGAGGTCCAATGCTTGAAGTAATCTTGGAGGCCATTTATTCCAAATGCCTCATATTACAAATGAGCAAAGTGAGTCCTAGAGATGTTAGTCAATTTCCCCAAGGTCATGAGGTACTGTTAGAAACAGGATTTGAACTTGTTTTCTACTTCCAGAGTCTTTGCCTTTTTTCCTGCCATATTTTCCTTGTGGAGATAAATTTGGAGATTTTCCAGAACCCGTGAAGAAATAGGCATCATGATAAAGTTTTTATAATGGAAAAAAATTTGCATTTCTCCTCCCACCATGTTATCTGAATAATTCTTGTTAAAATGTTTAGATAGAAAATTTAGCAAGTAATGAACCAAAAAGAAGTCATATAATTAATCTTTACTAAAAATACTCAACTCTTTAAATGAAACTTGCTTTATTCACCTTAAAAAATGACAATAGCTATTATAAGTACAATCAAGATTTATCACTTAAATATTTAGTTTCTTAAGAAAAAGTAGATGATATTGGCTGTGCCAGATAGTAACTCAGTGAAGGTAGACATGTCATTCCTGTTTTCCATAACTGAGTTGAAGGGAAATTAGATGGTCTGACTGTTAAGGTCACATCCAGTTTTGCATCTTATGATTCATATCAATGCAGTTTATGTGTTGTTTTCACTTCTAAATGTGGTTAACATGTTGTTCTGTGGCCAGAGACTTTCATTTTGAAAATGATCTCTTTACTTGATATCTCCAAGACGACAAATTAAGATCTGACAGGGTACCTAGAGGTCACCTAATCTAATTCCTTCCTTTTACAGATAAGGAAATTTAGTACCATAGAGGTTAAACAACTTGCCCAAAGTCATGAAGTTAATAATTGCATTTAAGTGGCAGAGGCAAGTTTAAAACCCAAGTCTTTTGAATTTAAAGGCTGTTCTCTTATTGATGTGCAATGCATATACTCCTTGTCAAATCTGGAACAACTGGATTCCTTCTCTGTCTTTGATACCCACACCCATTTATATTGCAATGTGTTTCTGAATAATATGCACATCTGTGTTTTCCATTAAATGTGATGATCTTTCTCCCTCAATATCAGTAGATGGAGGTTCATATTGTTGGTGGTACCTCTCACAACTTCAAAAGAACTTGCACAAATTTCTGAGACAACAAATATCACATGCTTTGTAAACTTTATATACTAATGACTCATCTTAATTACAGTGAATTCATGCTGAAAGAATCACATTTGTTTAATTTATTCTCATTAAAATTCCAATCATCTATTGTACTTTGTGAGTGGAACGACTTCAAATCTACTCATTATAAATTACCAGTAGAAAATACTTGTAGTTATGTGATATTTACATTCCAGAAATAAAAAAATAGGTAATAGGATTGTCTGTATCAGTCTGCTTTCATTTATTTCCTAAGGTAGACACAGGAATCTATAAAACTAGCAATTTGTCTAAAATTTCCACTATGCTCAAACTTCTTTGGCATTTTAAATTTTATGCAAAAAAAGAAAAAGAATCCTTGTTTTCTTCCTTTTCTTATTTTTTTTGAACACTTAAATATATTAGTCTTTTTCTAAATGTCTTCTCTTACTAACATCTATTCTTTGAACCTTATTTCCAACATGGAAATTTCCATATTTCTAACATGGAAATAATAATGAAAGCAGTACTTGACTGAATAAGGTTTTTAGGAGGACTGAGATCTTATTAACAAGGTGCTTTCTAAATTTCAAGAGCTTTTAGATGTGTGTGTGTGTGTGTGTGAGTGTATGTGTGTGTATGCTATCATTATTGCTCTTTTCATTGCTATTATTATTCTCTAGAATTCATTATTCCTTCTCCTCATACATTGTTTCTAAAATTTTAATATACAGGCCTTTTCCCAGTCATCTTAGATTTGACTTTTAATGCCCAACACAACCTATCTTACCCACAACCTCTCTCTTTCGAGCTTCAGTCAGTCAATAGACATTTATTAAGTCCCAAAAGTGCACCAGGAGTTGTTGTAAGTATTAGGGATATAAAGAAAAGGAAAATATGGTTCTATTCTCAAGGAGTTCAACAATTATGTACTATGTATAGATGTATGTAAGTGCATGTGTGTGTGTTGTGTGTGTGTGTGTGTGTGCATAAATTGGAGATAATCTCAGAGGAAAGGCATCAGTGTCCTAGTAATAAGGGCCACTGGGAAAGATTTTTTGAAGATGTATTTACCTTGGACTTGAAAGAATCTGGGAGGTGATGACCAGGAAGGAGAGAATTCCAGACCTAGGAGACAGCCAATGAAATGTCAAGTTGTGAGACTGATTATCTTTTAAAGGACCAGAAAGGAGGATCGTGTCACTGGAACACAGAATACATGGAAGTGAGCAATGTGTAAGAAGGCCAGCAAAGGTAGGAGAGTACTAGGTTAGGAAGGGTTTTGAACTCCAAAAAGACATTTCTGCATTTGATCCTGCATATAGCAGAAAGCCACTTTAATTTATTATATAAGGGATTACATGGGAAAACAACATACTTTAATTCCCTTCCTACAGTCTAAATTTCTTTGTTTCTCACAGCATGACATCTCCTGTTACCTGGCCTTTACATTGGCTGTGCCAGATGATTTAAATGTACTCCATTCTTATCTCTACCTCACAGCATCCATCTCATCCTTTAAGATGAACCTTTGGCACCATCTTCTGTATGAAGCCTTTCCTGATCCTCTTAACTACTATATATGCATGTTATGTGTGTATGTATGTGTGTATGTATGTAGTTGTGTGTGTATATACAAAAATATATCTATTTACTTTATAATATAAATATGGATGATAGAGATATAGATCTTTATCGATATAGTTTTGAATATACACATACATACATACATATATACACTATAAACATGTGCTTGTCTCTTTCCTTAGTAATTAGTACTTTTTGGGGGAACTTTTCATCTTTAGTACCCAGCACAGTACCTGGTACTTAGTAATAATAACAGGTAGAATAGCTAACATTTCTATAGTGTTCACTATGTGCTGGGCACTGTGCTGAGCATTTTACAATTATCATCTCATTTGATCCTCACAACAACCCTTGGGGCACTGTGGGATCACCACAGATCAGTGTTAAATAAATAGAAAAAGGAAAGCCTCATCAGTGGGTTCAATCTCTTTTTTCAGAGAGCTCACTAGGGGAATTTAGAGTACACAAGTGACTGATGTTTCATCTTTAGCATTCCATTTTCTGTTTTGTTTCTTGTTCATGCCATGGAATAATATCATTGTATGTGTAGTGGCGACCTAGCTCCCTCTGAGCTATGGAAGAGGGTGCTATTATCATTGCAATGTTACAGATGAGGAAACTGAGCCAAACAAGGGATAAGTAACTTGCTTCAGGTCATATAGCTAGGAATTGTCTGAGGCAGGATTAGATCTCAGGCCTTCCTGACTTCATGTCCAGTGCTCAATCCTCTATGGTACCTTGCTGCCCCAGAATAGGTACTCAAGGAATTTATATTAATTGATTGATTCCAGGTACCCTATAAAAACTAGCTGTGTGACCTGGCAGAAGTCACTAAATATTTCTAAACCTCAGTTTCCCCAACTGTAAATGTAACTTATGCTTATTCTACCTAAAACACAAGTCTAATGTGAGAAAACCTTGTTGAAAGTCCTGTATTATCTTATCATTGAGACCTACCATGGAATGAAAATGCAACTTGGTGCTAAAGGTCCTGAGATTGAATTCTAATGGTCATACTTATTAATTCTATTACATTAGGCAACACGTTTCACTTTTCCAGGACTCGGAGTCCTCTTCTGTACAATGAGGGTTTGAATAAAAGGACCTCTAAGAACTCTTTGTGCTCTTGGTCTATGAAATTATGATCTATTAGCTTAAAAATATCCATTAAGCAATTACTCAGCCACCAACCATTCATTAAGTGCTTGTTATGTGCTAGGAATCATAATAATGGTTGGAGAAACAAATACAAATATGAAATAAAATCTAACTGCAAGGATTTTATATTCTACTTTCTTTCATAATGGATTATTATGATTTAAAATAATGAATGAAGAGCAGCTAGGTGGCACATTGGATAGAGTGCTGGGACTGGAATCAAGAAGATTCCCCTTCCTGAGTTCAAATCTGGCCTCAGACATTTACTAATCACAGCTAGTGTGACCCTGGGCAAGTCACTTAGCCCTGTTTGCCTCAGTTTCCTCATCTGTAAAATGAGTTGGAGAAGTAAATGACAAATCACTCCATTATCTTTGCCGAGAAAACCCCAAATGGGGTCACAAAGAGTCAGACATGACTAGAAATGAATGAACAAGAGAATGGGTGAAATTGCATATTAAACTTCAGGTGGGAAATGTCTAATTATCACTTAATTAGGAAGTTTCCCATGATCTGCATGAATATATTTAGTTTTCAACTATGGAATATAGTAATTCATCTTCATAGTAGCGTAAAAGAAGGATGATATTTGTTTAGTTTGTCCAAATTCTGAACTTGACCATAAGGGATCTGTATTTTGCTGTAATCCCTAAAGTAAAGGAAATCATAAACTCTATGTAGGAGCAAGACTGAAGGATAATAACTACAGAGGACCCTCAAATGCTACAAATTTGACCAATGATATTCCATTTAGTAAATTTAAATTACTTACATGATATTGGAGTAAGCCAAATGTAGTAGTAATACCAATGGCATGCTCTAGCTAAAAAAAATAGTAGTTACCATTTTTTTTTATCTGAAAATCATTCTTGGTATATCTATCACAATTTAAAAAAAAAAGTTTTAGAAATAAAAAACAGATGATTCAAACATGATGCAGACCAGTCTTGGCCCTTGTGGTGAAATCTCAAAGGGGAAACTGAAACATTGCCTTGACAAGAAAGTGTGGAAAATAACCAAAAGCCTTTTTTAAATTGACACTGTCTCCTGAGGAAGTTGAGAAGAGTAAGTAAATCTGATTTGTTTAAAGTAGGCAATTGGTAGTTTGCAGAATAGGGCAGAATGACTCCTAACAAGCTATAAAGTTTTTACAGTGCCAACAATCAGTGCCCTCTAAGTGGAAGGTTATTTTGTTTATTTTAAGGACCACAGGGAGAAGGCAGACCATAAAGACAAATGGAACTGTCAAACCCTTCCTGGCACCATGGATCAGCATTAAATAAATAGAAAGAAGAAATCCTCATAATTGGGTTCCATCTCTTTGTTCAAAGGACTCACGAGAGGAATCTGGAGTTGGCAGATGACCGATGTTCCATCCTTAGTGGTCCATTTTCTGTTTTGTTTCTTGTTCATGCCATGGAACAATATCAATGTGTGTGGAAAGATGAGCTTTCTTTCTCTGAGCTTATGGCGCTCTGCAGACATCATCATAATAGTTATCACTAAATCTCCGTACAACTCGGGAGAGTATGATAGATTCTTACCTGAGTGTATGTATAGTTGTTCAAGCCTTCAGTTCTACGTTGCCTGGCAAAGGATGGCGGGCATCTCTAGTCATGCTGATCTATATTTTGCCAATGGACCCAGATGGCTCCAAAGGAGAAAGTGAGGCTGGTGACTTTGCACAACCCTCCCTCACTTAAATCCAATTCCCTTGCAAGTCATGGCATCACCTTCCTGATATCATGGTCCTCTTCAAGAACAAAGGACAAAGAACAGCCTGGGAAGGCCAGGGCAGGGAGCAGTGTAGCTGTATTTAAGGATTTTACCTGTTAGGATGAAAAATTGCCATGACTATAATCTGGAGTAAGAAAGAGATCCTATAGTACAATGCTGTTGTTTTGTAGACCCAGAAACTTTGACTTACAGAGGAGATTATAGAGAATGAAAACTCCAACCCAGGCCCACTAAGTGGTCCATCCGACAGAACAGACAGTAATTAAAAGGAAATGGATTGGCTCAAAGAGAGTGACTTCACTTTAGACTTTGAGCAGTCTGGTCACTTGGGCCTCAATACAAATATATCACCCTTCCACACAGTAGGATCTCCCTGATAATACACACATATGAGCATGTACACAGTCACTCACCATCTACTTTTACATTTGCTCTTTATTCCTTTGTGAGATCATATATTCTTTACCATTTTCATTACACCATGAATTCAAAACCCTTATAGCAAATATAACTGGGAGGTGTGTGTATGTGCATATGTGCATGTAAGTGTTTGGAGGGGGGTGAGGTCTGGAATAATGATTACATTAGAGTAAGCAACTGCCATTATAATGAAAATGCACTCCAGTGATGAAGACCAAGTACAAGTCATTCCTAAGATAAGATCTTTGTTGCCTCATGCACTGAGTTAAGGGTAACTTTTCCAAGACTATAATCCTGGTATGTGTCCAAGGGAGGACTTGAAGCAGCAGGCATTCGTACACTCTAGGCAAGCCATCCATCCACTACAATCATGTTTTCTCTCTAATAGCATGTTCCACATTTTTCTAGGAATCCAAGGTAAGCACAGTGGCTGAATATCAGTTAATGAGGTTTGATTTTTAATATAATGCTAATATTCCATGTTGAATAATGATTTATAAAAGATTAGCTTAAAAGAATGAGAAGCAGAAAAAGTCTGAAGGCTGAAAGCATGCTTCTTTTTCACTTATTATTGTGTTCCTAATGTTACTGATAAATTAAGTTTAAAGTTTTATCATCAGAGAAGCACCAGATGAAAATCAAAGTGAGTCCATCATTGGAAGCCATTCACAGGACATAGGAGGGATTAGGGTCAAACATCTCCAAGAAGGAAATGATATCAGGAATAGAATTGACTAAAAGGTAAATAGTTTCTAGAATATGTGACTTTGGTTATGAGGTAAAATACCATGTGAAGAAAAAATATGTACTGAAAAATCATACATTTTTTCATTTATATGAGTAGGCAACATATACATTCATTGCATGTCTCATGTTTTAGAGACAACACCATCATAATTCTATGTGAATCAGCTAAATAAACATTTCAAGTGCCCTTGATATTCTGGTAGGCTCTATACAAACACATACACACATAAAAGGAAACACTCCCTACCCTAAGAGAGTTTGCATTTCACTGTGGCAGAAACATTTAAATACAAATATATGTGCGTGTATACACATATACATACTTACACACACATATATATGTATATATGTATGCACACACACACACACACACACACACACACACCCCTACATAGACAGAAAGTAATTTGGGGGAATAGAGTAGGAAATGTTAAGAATGTGGAGAGGATAAAGAAGGTTCATATGTAGGAGATGGCTTTTGAGATAAATCTTAAAGTGAGCTAGGGATTTCAAGAGGTCAAACTGAGTAAGATATGCTCTCCAGGCATGGAGCACAGCCTGTATAAAGAGAAAGACGCAGCGGATGGAATGTTGTGTGCAAGGATCAGCAAGTAGGCCTTTGTGACTATAAGAATAGCAACAACAATAAGAATATTAATATTATTACTACTAATAATATTATTGCTACTAATAATAATAAGCACAAGAAATATGAGATTAATAATATCCTGATAGAATTTCAAAAATTGTGCAGTGTTTTTAGAGACTCCTAATTTCTCCAAAAACCAAAAAGCCCATCTTTTTTTTTGTCATTAATTGCTTGGTGATACTTTACGTCTGAGTCTTAGAATGACAGGAATTATAGCAACTGCCATAGAGTAAGTTTGCAGAACACTTTACAGGCATTATCTCTGTGGACATTCCCGAAGGAGCTGTGGGAGCATATAGAGAGAATCTGATGTATTACTTTGCTTTTATAGAATGTAGTGGGGTGACTTCTCTCCAAAGATTCTAGCCTCTTAAGTCGCATTCAATCTTCAAGGCTTTCCTGTCTTCCCTCAGCAATCTCCCCGTCAACATCCCCATATTCCATTCTGCAGCCTGTCACTCAGATTTCTCCAAAGAAAAGCTCATGTCCTGTAATTCTGTCAACTTTATTGGGGGAACTCATTAAAGTGATTAGAGATTCCCCTGATTTTTAGCCCTCCCACTTATTTCTCCTCCTTTCACTCTCCCTATAATTTCCTTGTCTAGTGAGCTTCAGTATGACTGGGTGTAACACAGTGTTAGAGGATTGCCATGGAGCACTGAAGGGTTAAGGGGCTTGAAGAGGGGTGGAGAAAGTGCGGCCTCAAGACCGTGTGTAGCCCTGTAGATCCTCAAGTGTGACCCTTTGACTGAATCCAAACTTCACAGAACAAATCCCTTTAATAAAGGGATTTATTCTGTAAAACATGGACTGTCAAAAGCCCTCATCCGAGGACCTAGAGGGCCACATGTGGCTTTGAGACTGCAGATTCACCAGATTCACCATGCTTGACCATGGCCATGAATGACTATACATAAAAGAGACAGAACTCATATGGTGGTATGTGTGACTACTACAACCAGGACCAGCCTTCTCACCACCCTGACTCATCGTCCCATCTTAATTTGGTAAAATAATCATATCACTTTATAATGCTCAACTTAATGTGCCATGTAACTGTTACTGCGAGAAGCACCAAGATCATTCAGATTTTTTGAATGCTTTGCTCCTTGATTTGTAAATACAGATGCATTTTATTAGACTGCTTGCTATTGTGAATCATAGTCTAATGTGTTAAAATACAGATTAACATACGCACAAATACATTTTGCATACATGTAGGCATCCATTTTATACATCACACATTCTATATTTCTAGGTACATGTAGAAATATGTAGACATGCATATATATATACACACACACACACACACACACACACACACACATATGCATACATGTGTGCTTGCATGTGTATGTATTTGCTTATATGAATACACTACAATAAAAGAACCACCTCTTGGCACTGGCTACCTTTGCCACCTTTGGCAAGTTGCTTCATTGTTTCAACTTCCAGGGCCATTTGGAGTCAAAGACTTCTAATGTCTTTTCCAGGTCTCTGAACAAGAGCCCTAAGGCAGAAATATAAACAGAAGAGTGAGCATGTCATATCAGGGAGGAGGCTAGGAAGGTGTCTCTTTGTGATGGTGTCTCTAATGTTTACACTGGATGTGAAGAAGCAGGCTGCAAGCTCCCTCAGCTAATCGCGTTTGTTCATCTCTGTCTCCATTTAATTCACATATCGTCCCAGGTTCAAGGACACATAAAGACAATAAATATAGCCACATTTCCTCCAGAGCTGGACTTGCAGTCTTGAACATATTATTAGTGACTCACCCGTAAATAGCCTGCCTTGTCCAAGTGAATATTGAGTCTCTTACTAAAAGGACGACTAAAAGACTCTTTTATTTCTTTTTTTAAAAAGTTAAATATGCACTTCCCTTTCCTCTCCCAATACACACAGAATTTCTAAGGAGCATCCGATAAAGTCTAGAATTGTGCGGTAAAATGAAAGCATGATTTGAAGTCATGGTAAGAAGCAGCCACAGCACAACGTGTGTAGCAGAGGGATATCGTAGGATCATACTTTTTTTTTTTTTTGCTTATAGGCAATTGGGGTTAAGTGACTTGCCCATGGTCACACAGCTAGTAAGTGTCAAGTGTTTGGTGTGAGGCTGGATTTGAACTCAGGTCCTCCTGACTTCAGGGCCGGTGCTCTATCCACTGTACCACCTAGCTGCCCCTGTAGGATCATACATTTAGAGCTGGCAGGGGACTCAGAAGCCATCAAGGCCAAAGGCAGTAGCAACAACAGCAGCAATAGTAGCTAGGACGTACATAGCCCAACTAAGGAAGCAAAGACCAGCCCTACCAAGGATAGACTGAAAGCCTCTTGCCATTCTTCCACCATGAATAAAATAGCTAAAGCAGTTTCACGTGTGCTAAATCTTCATTTTCCAAGTTTGAAAGTGCTAACTTTTCAGCTGTACATTTCACTTAGGATCTGTTATCATAAAATATTTCTCTCCAAGAGGAAAAAAAATGACAAGTGTCTTTATTGTAAGTTGATTACAGTTATACTTGTTTGAAACTCTTGACAAATGTCTTCAGTACATCAGTCATCATGGCTTAATCAGCCTTTTGTATCTGTAGGAAGCTTCCAAGTGCATATGCTTGTATCGTGATTGAGCAGTTCCTCAAGAACCTTTAGAGCATCTGATTGGCTTTTGTGACATCCTTTCCTCTAATTACCCATCCTATCTCACCCCCACCAGTGCTGTCAACTTCACTAGTTGCACTGTTGCATTGTTGTAAATTCATTGCTTGGCTGTTGTTCTTCATTCTCAAAGAGGACCAAAATGACATCACTTTGTTGGAGTAACGGTATCATGTGTCTGACTGTGGCTGATCGGACCAACGTGAGCTTGGAATACGCTGCCACAGGTTGGTTACAACGAGCCCATCTGAACATTTGGGGTAGAAATGCCTCTAAATTTCTGCATCTCACATTTCTTTTGAGCGACTGCAATTCTGCTTTGCTCATAGAGCAAAACTTCTTTGATGCTTACACACCACTCTGGCGGTCCCCAGTGTTTCCCACATCATGAAATCAATTCCAAAGTTCTTCAGTAAGACCTTGAGGGCATCCTTGTATCGCTTTTTCTGACCACTATGTGAGTGCCTTCCATGTGTGAGTTCTCCATAGAATAGTCTTTTAGACAAACATATGTTTGGCGTTCTAACAACATGACTAGCCCATGAGAGTTGTGCTCTGCATGTTTAGCAATTTAGTTCAAGAAAGGACCTCAATGCCTAGTACCTTATCTTGCCAGGTGATCTTCAGAATCTTCCTAAGACAATTCAGATAAAAGCAATTCAGTTTCCTGGCCTGGTGCTGGAATACTGTACAGGTTTCACAGGCATACAGTAATGAAGTCAGCACAATGGCTCTGCAAACTTTCAGTTTGTTGGGCAGTCTAATACCTTTTCTCTCCCACACTTTCCTTCAGAGCCTCCCAAGCATTGAACTAGCTTTGGCAATGTGTTCATCAACCTCATCATTTACGTGGACATCCCTAGAAAGTATACTTCCAAGGTAAAACTCTCCCTCTATCTTAATCTTGGTTTTTAGCCTTTTGAAGTTAAAAAATTTACCATCATGTTGGTAGCTGACCCTGATAGTGTGTCCGATGTCCTAAACATTGTTAGCCACTACAAGGAGGGGGAGGATTGTGAGAAACAATGCCGCTGGAATGACTAAAGACTGTTTGTTCCAGCATGAAAGGGCTCTAGGATTTTCTCTTTTAGCTACCATCTCGCTTACTGATCTTATCAGCTACCAAATGTTTGATTATCGTATCTATGGAGATGACACTCAGATTTGTATATCTAGTCCTGGCTTCTCTTCTGAGCAGCAGGTCCACATGGAAGACACCAAGGTCATCCGCTGCATCCTAGGCCATCACCAGTCATCTTGACTTGTATCTTGTCACTGGACTTTGATGTTTCTCTAAGGCAGCACGAAGCTGATGACTTTGTTCAACTTTGCTTCATTTAAATCCAACTCAGGCACAAGTCAGGAAATCACCCGTGATGCCCTTGCTCTTCTTCAAAAACTAAAGACAAAAAACCAACATCCACATCATCAGCTGCCTCTGGGACATCTCAAACTGGATGTTTCCATTTCACTCACCTTCAGCCTGCCCAAAACAAAACTTATTCTTTTATCCCCCAATCCTCCCTTTCTAAAAATGTTGTTCTTCTTGTTGAGGATGCCATCATCCCTCTCCTGATCCAGGCCCACAACGTCCATGCTATCTTCTACTTCTCATTTTCACGGACCCCATACATCCAGTCTGTGGCCAAATTTTGTCATGTCTACTTTCAGAACATTTCTGGTATATGTCTATTTCTCTTTACCCATAAAGCTGTGACCCTAGGGTCATCTATGCAATGACAGCCTTCTACCCAGAATACAGCAATAGTCTCTGCCTTAGTCTCTCTGCCTCAAGTCTCTTCTCATTCTCATACAGACACTGCTGAGGTTGTTTTTCTAATGCATAGTTCTGACCATGTCATGCACCCTGTGTAATGAGCTTCAATGGTTTTTGTGACCAAACATAAAGTCCTAAGTAGTTTAACATTTAAAGCTTTTTCATAACCTTGCCTCTCCCTACTTTGCCAGCCTTTTTACACCTTAGCCCCCTCCATATCCTCTGATGCTCATCTTCAAGCTCATTGAATATGACTCTCCATCTCCCATCCCTCCTCTTTTCAATTGGCCCTTGCCTGTGGCTGGAATGCTCTGCTTAAGCCTTTATTTCTTTTAGCTTTTCTGGCTTCCTTCAGGACTCAGTTCATATCCCAGAATCCCCAGTTGTTAGTTCCTTCATTTCTGAGATTATTTTCCATCTACATACTCTTTAAGGGGAAAGGGGAAGGCATTTGTATAAAACCTACTATGTGCCAGGCAAATATTCTTTTATTTTACAAATATTTCCTCTGTGGATCCTCACAACAGCCTTAGGAGGTGTTATTATTATTCACATTTGATAATTGAGGAAACTGAGGGAAGCAGAATCTAAGGGACTTGCCCAAAGTCACACAATAATTGTGTGCTATCTGAGGTGAGATTTGAACTCAGGTCTCTCTGACTATGATCAGTACTCTATCTACTGTATCACCTATTTGCCTCTATGTGTGTGTGTCCTTAATCAACAAGTCAGTCATTCATTAAACATTTGCTGAGTGCCTACTGTATGTCATTCATTAAGTTAGTAACAATATAAAGAAAATAAAAAGATAGTTTCTACTCAAAAGAAGTACCCCCCATCCCCCCACCCCAGACCCACTTACCAGGTTTAAAAAAACAACATTTCTTAAGAGCCTACTCTATTGTTGTATCCAAATTGAATCACCAAATGTTTATTAAGCATTTACTGTGTGCCACATACTATGTTAAATGTTAAGAATAGAAATATAATTCATAGAGCACCAGCCCTAGAGTCAAGATGACCTGAGTGCAAATCCGGTCTCAGACACATAACACTTACTAGCTGTGTGACTCTGGAAAAGTCACTTAACCTCCAATGCCTCACCAAAAAACAAAAACAAAACAAAACAAAACAAAAGGATACAAATGCAAGCAAAAAGATGGACAGTGTCTGCCCTTGTGGAGCTTACATATTAATGGCAGAAGACAACACATGAAGGAAGTTGATAAGGGGGTGGAGGAGAGAGATCAAGGTACTCAGTGTGGAGGTACAGCGGAGAAAGTCCTAAGCACAACCTGGAAAAGAACGAGGCATTACTTACCTCCGTGCCCTACTACAGGGAGGTTCTTCGTGGAGCCATTCAATCAAAGAAAGAGGAAGATGGTTGAATTCCAGGACTAGAGTTGGCTTCCAGGGTGAGATTTCTGGGGCATAGTCTAGAAAGGCCAGAGGGTAGCCTGGGGAGAAAAAAAAAGACAATTACATGTTGTCTCTCCCCATTTGAAGTTCGGTTCCTTGATAGCAGGCATGATGTTGCCTTATTTGCATCCCCAGCAATTACTGCAGGGTCTACCACATGATAAACTTGTCATAGTGTATGGCACATAGTAGGTGATTAATAACTGCCCCTTCCCTCACATTCCTCTCCTTGAGAGGTATTGAAGCACCAAGTGAGCCGCGCTTCTATCCCAGCCCAAGAATGAGTTATGTAAACCGGAGACATTATGGTGATTAATCCCTGGCAATCATCCCAATGCTAACTTAACACAGGCTATCAGTCCTTGGAAAACCTGATTCCTAGAGGTCTGGGTGAATCCCCAAGTACCTTCCTAACAGAGATCTTTCTTCTCCCCTCCTTTCCATTTTAACAATAGCCTTGTTTGGTTTGAGAGCTTTACTGCAGAAGCTGACACATGTGGTTATGTAGTTAATCATATGCTGGGCCCATTGTACATCTTTGCTATTCAGTTTGGACATATTTTCTATAGCCCATAATTTACTTTTGTCAAACTACAGCTCAGTGTTAAGTTGCTCCCTAGATAATTTCCTTCATTCACAAAAAATAAAAATAAAAATAAACATTTTCATTTTCTTTTTACCCATTTACACTTCTGAATTCTTATAAAAGAATGGATTAATGTATTGTTAATGTCATGTTTCCATCATAGTGAGAGGTGACAGCAGATTCAGCCTAATGAGAAATAGATGTGTGGTAATGGGACCAGGGGACATTTTTAAAATATATTATAACAACATTTTGATAAGAAAATCCATCAAATAAAAGGGATTGGGAATGGGCATGTGATTTCATCAGTGTAAAGAATTCTATGGTAGGAAGGCTCCTATCATTACTACAGTTCACCTCCTTTGCCAAAATCTTATGACATTCAGAGAACACTGAGAGGCTAAATGTGTTGCCCAAAGTCACATAACCAGGATTTTGATTTTGGAATTTGGCTGTCTGTGTATGATTAGTACATTCATAAGCCTGAAAAAAAATCGAGAGCACAGGAATCAGGATGTCGAACAGATCTAGGCCACGTGAGTACTAATTCTTCAAGGATTATTGATTATTGACCAATTGATTATTAGGGGAATTTGGATTATTAGAATAGCAAATAATTTGATTATTAGGGAAAGCATAGTAATTGTATTCAGGGACTTGAAGGACTGGCCGATGAAAAAATCTTTTTCTCCCTCACTCTGCAAAGATACTGAAATAGTTTGTTATTTCCGTCTCCAGTGGATTAAGGCAAACAGAAGTTAAGTGATGTGTCCAGGGTCACACAGCAAGCAAGTGTTTGAGGCCAGATTTGAACTCAGGTCTTTCTGACTCCAGGCCTAGAATTCTATCCACTGAGCAACCTAGCTGTTTCCATATGTATGCCTACATGTGGGGTGTGTGTGTGTGTGTGTGTGTGTGTGTGTGTGTGTGATTCTGGGAGAGAGAGAGAGAGAGAGCACAAACTGAGAATAATGAGCCAAAGTTGGGAAAAGGTAAATTCAGGATCAATGTCCACCTCCCATTTTTCAGCTAGAAACAACAACAACCAAGCAAAGAACAATAACAAACATGGTGCCCAGAGAAGTGAAATTACTAATCCACGTCACAAAGATGATGGGGTAAATTGCAGAGCTGGGAAGTTGACTCCAGGATTTCTGAAGATAGAATTTGATCTCTTTCCATGGTTCCGCATATCCCATTTCCAACTGATGATGAGTCCTATTAGGAAGGAGGTCAGTTAGCAAATTTATTTTCTTTCTTTGCATTAACATTTTATTGATAACTTTTATTTTCACACTGCCTAATTTTTTCCTAGTATCTCTAGCTCCCTGCTAGAAAGCCACCCATTTAATTTAAAAAAAATAGTTTTAAAAGAAGAAAAAGTGAGGAAAAAAATAAACAAAACCACCCCATACATTGAAATTACCTGGAAATATACGCAATGTATATTTGCATATATGCACTGTATAAGTTCCAGCTATGGACTTCCCTTCTCTGCAAAGGAATATGGGGGAGCATCTTCTTCTGTCTTTTTTTTTTGAGGGGATATTTCTTCATTCTTATCATTTTTGCAATATTCACTTTCCATTGTTTTGTGATTGTTCTTTCTGCTTAAATTGTCCTAGCCATTGCAATGCTTTTCTAGACTCTGATTACTTCACTCTGTACTAGATATATTAGTCTTTAAGTGCTTCTCTATAGTCATCACATTTATACATATTTCTTACATCATAATGATGGGGTGAGCTCAAGCAGAGATCTCCAGCCCTCCCCCCGCCCCTTGCTCCAAAGGGAATCTGGCTCCCATTTGTCTATAGACCCCAGCTCCTTATCTCCCTTTGAAAGCCTTAGCCTTACCTTTTGGCATTACTCGGATGCCTTCCAGTTCCCTTCATTACAGGCCCCTCAAACTTTCAGGTTCCTTATCAACTCCCCTTATCTCCCTTTGCAAGCCCTAGCTCTACCCTTTGATCTCAGGCCTTTCAAACTTCTTCCTTCCAGTTCCTCTCATTATCTATTCCCATTGTCTGTTCAATCTGTCAGACCTCCCCAATTAGAATTCTTACCTGAACCCTTTTCCCAGCCCCCTTCTCTGGCCACCCAAAGTTACTTTATTATTTAAGATCCACCCTGGCCCCCATTCAGATGCTGAGAATCTGAAGCCCAAAAGGCTGGGACTTTCTCATGCCCGCTCATCCCCACGGGCGTTACTAGCTTCAGAATCTCTCATGCCTGCTCGTCCTTATGGGAGTCACTTGGCCTAAATGTTTTATCACTAATAAACTTTTCCTGTGGCTGGAAGAAGATTTGAGTTGAATTCATTCAGGCAGGGCCCAGCACCGTGATCTTAGGGTTCCAGCACCTCAAACCTCCAGACCTCTTCAATATTAATATTCTGTTACATCCACATGCCATGTGTTTACCCATTCTTCAATCAAATTTGTTTTCACTTCTTTGCTTGGTCATTACTTAACATTGGCCATTCCTTTTGTCTCAGGATGACAGCCAAAGACTAATTTTAAAAGGATATGTACCCTGACTAGCAGACATTTTCTTTAGACTATCCCTATACATACTTGTTCCAAAACTGGGCTTTCCAGCTATCAATAAAATATTAATTCAAAGAAAGAAAATAAATTTGTTAATTGACCCCCTTTAGAACTCATCATCATCAGCTGGAAAGAGACAAGGTGGAACCACAGAAAGAGATCAACCTGAACATCCCAGCACTTCCTGCCACCTTTAGAAAATGTCTGTTTACTAAATTGCTTTGTCTTGCTTTCGTTCATTCTGTTGGTCTTTTCTCAGCTGGCCTGGATCCTGACTATCTTGGTCACAAAAAAAGTCTCCATCTGAAGTTGAAGCAGAACACTTTCTGCAGTGTCTTTCACTAGTGATTCCTTGAGTTTCTAGTCATCCCTTGCTTGACTGCTTTGATCCCAGCTCAGTGGTGCATTTCACTGAAGTTATAGGACTTAGCTGAGTTTATACCTGGAGCAAAAAGGATCACGTGTGAAACTCACCATTTCTAGCTTTGCTGGTAATCAGCAGACCGTGCCAAAGCTTTCCTTTGGCTCTTCACCTTCAGACATGTCTAAGTCACTGCCAGGGAATGTTTCTTCTGATAATCTCTTCCTTCTCTATTTCACCCAGAGAGGAGAAAGAAAAAGCGTGATAATGTCTGCAGAGAGCCTTGAGCTCCTTTGAAGACAAGAAATATCAATAAGTTGCCCTTTCCCATCCCCAGCACAGCTGCTTTGCTTCTTCTCTGTGTGTGTGTGTGTGTGTGTGTGTGTGTGTGTGTGTACTGCCAATTTCTTCCAACCCTGTTTTTTTAATAAACTGTTGGGTTTTTGCAGCCTCAGTTATGGTGAAGTATCAAAAAACCACATTTGAAAGTTTGGGAATTATTATTCGTGTCTGTCATCCTCTTTCATAGAAGCAAAAGTATAGGGGGCTTATTCCTTTCTCAATCCACACAATTTGAGTCAGTCCAATCCAACAACTCCATATTAGTCACCTGCTACATATCAAATATTGTTTCCATGTTCTCCTTCATAAAAAGGGAATAAAGGAATGAATATTTATACTATATATCAGGCTTTGGGCTAAGCATTTTTACAAATTTTGTCTTATTTGATCCTCACAACAACTGAGAGAGGTGGCTGCTATTATTATCCCCATCTTACAGTTAAGGAAACTGAGGTAGAAAAAAGTTAGCTGACTAGCCCAGGGTCACACAACTAGTAAGTGTCTGAGGCTGAATTTGAACTCAGGTCTTTCTGACTCCATGCCCAGCACTCCATTTACTGCACTAGCTACTATAAAATGAGGATGATAATAGCAGCTAGCTCAGATGGTAGGTGTGAAAATCAAATGAGAATTACATCATTTGTATAAAGCACTTTGCAGAACAAAGCATTGTATAAATGTTAACTCATTATCCTCATCATTCTTGTTGTGGTGGTTGTTAAAGACAATAGGATGTGGTGTACTGGGCAGGGTTGTCCTCATAACCAGAAAAGTCTGGATTCATTCTTTGTGCTTGTCATACCTTGGCTGTGTGACTCTGGGCAAGTCACTTACCCTCAGTGAATCAGGAAGTACTTTAAGATTCTAAATGTTAAAAAAGGTTGCTCACTGGCTTGGTCAAGAAGTTTACTTATCTAGGTGTTCTCTAACTCCCTGTCCATATAGCATTGTTATTATTGCTAATATTGGTTATTATTTTAATGCTCGATCTTAGAAATACAAAGACAATTTCTGTTCTTAAGAAGCTAGCACATTCTCCTCTGACCTAAACCCAGTGCCTGGTACCTTATAGGCACTTAATAAATGTTGATCGATTGAGTGATTGGTTCTAGAGAAAACAACTTGTCCATAGATATGCCAATACGCAGTATATGCCCAATAATATAAAGTGATTTCAAGCGCCTTGAGTTTCCATAGCAATTTCCTTATAATATCCCTCTGGACTGCTCAGTGGGATTCTAATTTTCCCCATCTACCCGTCAGTTATTCAACAAACATTTATTAAATATCTGCCATCAGTCAGACACTGTGCTAACAAGGCACTAGAGATACAAGAATGATGCATGGAACAAGCCCTAAGAGCAAATGAAGATTTTTGGATACTAATTGCCTGATTTCTGGTTACACAGCTGCTAAGCGTGCCTGCATCAGGCCTCTCCTACCCATGTCCTGATGATTTTCATGTTTTATCATTATCCCCATCAGGTGAGAGGGACAATTGTTTTCATATCTGTGCTTTCCCACCCCATCCCTCAATCTGGGCACACAGACCTACGAAAGTATTCCAGCTCTGAGCTTTTTCAGGGCTCCTTACAACCCTCTTTTTTCCTCTTACAACCCCTTCAGTATTTCTTAAACTGGAGGTCCTGACCCCAAACCAAAACTTTAAGAAGCACTGCTTAAGTGCTGAAAGAAGTAATATTCACAGATTAATGTCCCGAAGGAGGTCACGTTCCTCCCACTACATAATATTGCTTGATGATCTCACAAGCCCCAATGGGTTCCATTAACCTTCCTGGGCACGTGATTCCTAGATTTTTCCATGCTCTCAACTCTCTCCTGATCTTCAGTCTAGCATTTCCAGCTGCCTGTTGGACATCGCAAACTGGATGCCTTATAGAAATCTCAAACTCAACAAATCCCAAACTGAACTCATTATCTTTCTGCCCAACTCTCCCCTCTTCCTAATTTCCCTACTACTAGCAAGGACGCTGCCATTCTCTTGGAGGTTCCCGGGAGCACAGCCTTTCTGGTCTTCTCACTCTCACTCCCATAGCCAATCAGTTGCCAAATGCTCCATGGGCCTCATCTTCCTCATCTGTGAAAACAAGAGACTTGGATTAGATGGCCATTGAATTCCTTTCTAGATTTATAGCTATGAGTTTATAGTAAGAATTGTCTAGAGCTCTGAGAGATGATGATTTACAAGATCACATGGAATATTTCAAAGGTAAGACTTGAACACAAGTCTTCCCTATCCCCAAGGCCAGTTGTCTATGCACTCTGCTGAATTTCCTCTACAGAAGCCTTTTTGGTTAGGCTTTTCACCACTAAAGGAATGCATTGTACTAAGTGTATACTTCGTCTCTGCTGACCAAATCCCTCTTTTGACTTGAACAAAATATTAGAATAAATAGTGAGTCATGTGCAGTGAATATGGGGAGTGGGGAGTGATAAATAGCTAAGGTTTATAAGAAACAGAACACAGTAGAATAACTTGATAACCTTCCCTGACAAAATGACAGGATGAGAGTAAGAGAATTTGTTGAAACTAAATTATTCAGAAGCTACAGAGGCTGATGCTGTATTGGGGAGGGAAATTGGAAAGGTGATGTCTCAAAAATCCTGCAGGGAGAACCCACAGAGTAACTAATAATGAAATATCCAATTGGGTCGAGGCTCCAAAGTGGAGAACTGATCCCATTAATTCCTGTGAAGAGAAAGTAAATAGCACTGTGATCCTATCAGCTGACAGTTTCAGCAAAGAAGGACTACAGAGAGATCAGAGGAGAGATAAAAATTACTCAGCATGCTGGAGGTCTCAGAGGAATGGGGAAATTAATATCAGATAAGAGGCAGCTTAAATAAATGTAAAAGATCCCACCACAGCAGGGGAGTCAATCCAAGTACAAGGGGAACACTGTTTAAAGATCCATGAGATGAGACTATATGAGAGGACATTAGTGGGTTAGAAATTGGGTTGTTATTTTGGCAATGATTACAACTCAGCTTCCCAAGGTTGGTCACGGGGGAAAGGCTTGAGACAGTGACAAAAAACAAGCAGAGGGCTGTGTATTCTGGGCTGACCCCCCAGGAAGCTGGAGTAGTTTTAATGAGCACAGCCCATACCAACTATCGTACATTTTACTTGTCTGCATAGGAGACATAATACCTAAGGACAATGGAAGCCTCTTTAGTCATTTCTCGTAGGTCCCCACTATTCATGCGTTTATTGGGAATGTAGCTCAGAGCTTAGTAGCAAAGGATTATGATGTGAAGTGTATCCCTACAGCAGCGAATGCCTTCCACTCTAATATTACTAAATTTCTATGTGTCTTATAAAAAAAGGCACTTTGCCTCATTCCTTAGGGTATAGGTTGCCTCAGTGGGGGACAATTTTTAATTAGATATTGTTATTATTTTTGATATTACTGCCTTTCTTTGAATCCAAAGCACTCAGTGCAGTGGCAGGCACATAGTGTGTGCTTATAGGGGGAAGCTAGATGGCTTGGTGGGTAGAGCTCTGGGCCTGGACTCAGGAAGACCTGAGTTCAAATATGGCCTCAGACACCTACAAGCTATATGACCCTGGGCAAGTCACTTAACCTCTGTTTGCTTTAATTGGTTTTGCTTTAAGCAGGAGAACAAAATGGCAAACCATTCCAACATCTTTGCCAAGAAAACCCCATGAACAGGATTGCCCATGTGGTCACAGAGAGGCAGACATGACTGCACAACATGTGCTTAATAAACATTTGTTGAATGACTCTTTCAATAATGCACAAATGGAAAACTTTCGACTATTGAGTTCTTACAAGTTACATCCTTTGGATTCACAGGGAGAGATACAGTAGCTATGCTCTAATTGGGTAGATGCGTAGCAAATAACTATACTGGTGTGGAGACAAATTTAAGTTCAATGTAAGGAAAACAACCCTATCTCTTAGAATTATCCCAAGTGAAATGCACCATCTTGGGAGATAGTGCGTTCCTCTTCAAAGGAAGGAAGTGTTTAAGTAGATGATGAAAGATCATTTGACAAGGATGTCATAGGGGAAATTTCTGTTCAAGTCTGGGTTGGCTTCAATGACTGCTGAGGTTCCTTGTAGCCCTGAGAGTCTAGGATATTTGCATTTGAGCTAAGCAAGTCCTTAGAATTAGGAAAAGCCATGTTCTAGAACTCATTTCTTATGGAAAGTAGGTATGTAAAAATAGGGACCTGATTTGGACTAATAGAAAGAAAAAAAAGAAAAAAAAACTTGAATAAAGTCTTAGAATTATAGACCCAGAGCTAGAAGAGACTGAGAAAAGCATGTACATTAACCCACTCATCCTATAAATAAGAACACTGAAGTACAAACCATAAGTTGTTGAGGCAGGATTTCAACCCAGGTCTCCAAATCCAATGCTCTTTTCACTTCACTGCCCTGATCTTATTTGACTTGTTCAGCAATTATTTTACTGCCAAAGCTGGCTGCTCTTTAACTATGTGCTCTTAGAACCTATTTTGCTAATCCATATTAACCTACAGGAAAAATGGGGCGGGGAGGGGACAAGAGAGCAGGGGGGCTGATAGAGGGAAAGGCAGATTGGAGGAGGGAGTAATCAGAAACAAACACTTCTGGGGAGGAACAGGGTCAAAAGAGAGAATAGAATAAATGGGAGTGGGATAGGATGAAGGGAAATATATTTAGTTTTTCACAACATGAAAAAACCTATTTTGCTGATTTTTCTTAGTTTTGATCTTGTCTGTATGCTACATACATAGCCCCATTTCTTTTTTCCTCTTTGTGTCTTTCATCTCTAATACCTCACCAAGGTGTAGTGGCCATTCTATGTCCTCTGAAAACAAGGTCCTGCAAGTTCTGTCTTAGATCTTTCTGGATGGAGAGATAGAGACAGACTGAGCATATGGCCTCTGAGGACCCACCTAGCTATTAGGGAATAGGTTCATCACCAGGTTGGCCTCAGAGTGGATGAGTTATTCAGGTGTGGCAAATCTCAAAGACTATCATTTGCAAATTGTGTTAGTGAAAGTTATAATCGCAGTAATAAAAAACATTGAACATCAGTTCATTGGTGTATCCTTGTTCTGGCTAGCATTAAGATATTATTAATACCGAGAAAAAGTTTTGTACAAATCTCTTAAAATTTTATGATACTGGTTTTAACAATTGATTCTATTTTTCTTACATTTGTCCTGCTTGTGACCCTTTCATCAGTTCCCTGAATCATGGTTAACTGAATACATGCCCTCCCCCCCACTCCAATTTCCATCTTTTCTATTCTTCCTTTCAGTCTTTGGGGTTTGACAATCCTTTAGAAGCCATGCTTAATGGAAAGATTCATTTATAAATCATGGTCTTTTCTCTTTCTAGACTCCTGAGGAGCTGGAAGATATTTCAGATCTGGAAGAAGATCACGATGTCCGCAGTCACACCAGTGTTCAGACAGAAGGGAAGACAGACCGGGTAGGTGTCTTTGAAAAGGGATGAAAGCCTCTGTTGTGCTGGGATCGTGAAGCTAGGAAGCTCATAAAAACATGGATGGACATGGCAGCTGTCTTGCAGCAACTGGGGGAAAAGAAACACATTTCTGAAAATACAAAACAACAACAAAAAAGTGTTGTGTTCTTGAATATCTTTTTTTAATGTTCTTTTTTTTTTCTTTTGGTGAGGCAATTGGGGTCAAGTGACTTGCCCAAGGTCACACAGCTAGTAAGTGTCATATGTCTGAGGTAGATTTTAACTCAGGTCTTCCTGACTCCAAGGTTGGAGCTGTATCTACTGTGCCATCTAGCTGTCCCTGTTCTTGAATATCTTATAAATTATTTTGCATCCTCTCACCTGCTGAGGTTCCTTGTAGCCCTGAGAGTCCAGGATATTTGCATTTGAGCTAAGCAAATCCTTAGAATTAGGAAAAGCCATGTTCTAGATCTCATTTCTTATGGAAAGTAGGTATGTAAAAATAGGGACCTGTTTTTTTAGGGCTGGGGGCTGAAAAAAAAAAGCCCATTCCTTCCTCTGTGCTTGTCTCTAAAGCTCATAGGGCAACTGTTTTGCATAAGTCATTCTTTGGATGAGGATATCGAACTGAAACATTCACTTGTTAGTTTAGAGCAGGAAAGCTAAGCTGGATGAAATCATAACCATCTTCTAGATGATACAGGGGAAAAAAAAATGTTTCACGATGAAAGCTCCACCTCTCCGTCTTCTTAACTTCCTATACAAAATCAGAATGGCAAAGGGATTTTTGAGTTTCCTTAATCAGCCTTAAGCTTGGGACTACGTTTTTCTTTTTATTACATGCTTATTATGTGCCTCTCAGGGTGCTGATTTTGGTCCCTATGAGTGAGAATATGTTGTCGAGCTGACAACAAGAGAATAGAATAATAGAACAACAATAGAAGTGAACAATAGTAGCAATTCCCAATCATCTATTATGTTTCTGTTATTGTTTGTTGAGTCCTTTCAATCATGTCCCTCTTTCCAAGGTCCCATTTGGGGTCTTCTTGGCAAAGATGCTGGAGTGGTTTGCCATTTCCTTTTCCAGCTCATTTTACAGATGAGGAACTGAGGCAAGCAGGATTAAGTGACTTGCCCAGGGGCACATGGCTAGCAAGTGTCTGAGGCCAGATTTGAACTGGATCTAACGTTCATTAAGTAACAAGCATTCGTTAATGATTTTCTGGCCATCTTCATGGCCATCTGCTGCACTCCAGTCTATGGCCCAGAGCAGCTGATTGCTAAGCTTTCCCCATATCTAGTTCACCCTATGAAGACCAACCGTGTTCTCCCCACATTGAAGCACATACATTTTCCCAGTCTTGCTTTGGGAACAGTAATCCATCAAGAACGTCATTCTTGGAAAGAGGATACCAATCAGCTGACCTAGGACTCCACTCACCAGATTCATTACCTTGGTCTTAACTTCTTTATATATGTTATCTTGACCAACTAGAATGTGAACTCTTGAAGATCAGGAACTGTATTGATTTTGTACCTGTGACTTCAGTGCTTAACACAGTAAATAATAAATCCCTTGTTAACTGATTGGCTTATTTAAAAAAAAATCATTACCCATTTGTGCAGTCAGTGCTTGGTATGTGCTAGAGAGATGATTTGGAGTAACTGATTTAGAACTAGCCTTCAAATCAGGAGTATTGAGCTTCAAGAACTGCCTCTAATTCAGACTGTTGGCGTGAACCTGGGCAAGTCACAGAATTTCTCATTATCCCAGACTTCTTAGAAGGGGCAGAGCAGTGGCTGAAGGGGAAGAATGAGTTTCCTCACAAGGAGTTCCTAACACTAATAAAATCACAGATCTAGTCCATCTGCCTCTCCATATGCTAAGTACACAAAGAAAAATAGCAGGAGTCCAATCCCTCAAGAAATGTTCATTTTATTACAATATTTTATATCCTTTCACAATTCTGGTCTTTGTTTTAGGAGGAGGTAAGGTGGTGAAAATTTACACATAGAAAAATACAACAGACTTACAAAGTACTATGTGATAGGATGGGTAAGCCTTGAAGGCATCTAGGGATTGTAAAAGGTTAAGGTGAGGCAGAACTGCATTCTAGGCATAGGGGACAGCCTGTGCAAAGACTCAGAGGTGGGAGATGGCATGCTGTATACCAGCAAGCAGGCCACTTTGGTTAGAATGTAAAATGTGTAATAAATATTGTGTAAGTTGGAATAAAAAGTATGTGTTAATATTGCCATGAAATGAATGAAAAGAGAGATAGGGAACAGCTTGTGGAAGCGATCAGATGTTAAGCTGAGGACTTTATATTTTATCATAGAGAGCACTAGTAATGGTCTCTAACTCCACAAATTGTTATGAGAGCTAGAGCTGGAGAAGGTCTCAAAGGCCATCTAGCCCAAAGCCCTCAATACTGAGCCCCAGGGAAGTAAAGTGACCTTTCCAAGGCTTAACACCATTAGACAAGTATGCAGTTTGAAATATGTGTGTGTGTATAGATATATGGATATAAATCTGTAGATATAGATCTGTATGAGGGGTTTTTTTTTGTTTTTGTTTTTGTTTTTCATTTTTTGTTGTTGTTTTTACTATACAACATTGCTGACGAAAGCTCCTTGGAATATAGACTCGCTTGGACTTGAAGTCAGCAGAGACCTGGGTTCCAATCTGATCTCTCCCAGTTGTTAAGCATGGGACCGTGGGGATTCCCTTTACCTCTCTGAGGCTCCACTGCCTCATATGTAATGAGGGCTAGTAAGAAAGCCCTGTAGCACCTCCACGTTGCCCAGGGTTGTGGTGAGGCTTGGCCAAAGTCTGTAGAGCACTTATAACAAACCTTAGGAGCTTCAGAGAAGGTGACTATCATTTTTGATGAGATGCATGCAGAGATAGTATGGGTGTAGGGGTCAAAAAAAAGTCTCTACTTGGTAACATTGACTCCATCCTTGGCCCCCCTCCTGGAATTCATGGTATTAAAACATATTTTTTTTAAACTAGGAAATACTTAAGCACATTATCTTAGGTGCAGCCTTTGTTTTAGGGTTCCTTGAATCAAGGAGCTATTTGGTCAGATACTGGGCAGCCAATGCAGATAAGCGTATCCTCTGAGAAGAACCCTGCTGTTCATTCAGATTCTCTTTGCCGTTTTCAGATCCAGGTATCTATGGAAAATAGCCAATTTCTAAACCCGCAGGCCTTTGCATTTCGCCAAAATGTGATTATTTAAATTAATGAAGATGAGATGAACTAAATAGAGAGAAAGACAGTAGGTTCTGGTGAATAGGATACTAAGCTTAGAGTCAGAAAGCCCTGGGTTTAAAGGCTACCTCTGACGGTTAGTAAATGTGCTACCCTGGGCAAGTCATTTTTCCTCTCAGAGTCTTGATTTCCTTACATGGAAAGTGAATGTAACAGTATCTACCTCACAGAGTTGTTCTGGTTCTTTACATAAATGGAACAATGCACATAAAGGGTAAATCTTAAAATGTGATATGTGTTGGATTTTTTTATTTAATCTAAACAGTAAGATTCTGATTCTACTTCTGTTATGATGCTCTCTGCACCCAATATAAGATTAAAAAAATAGAGATGGAGGGAAAAGGGGAGGAGGAATAAGGAGCTGGGACTGAGGGCAGCAGGTCCAGGTCTGCTCACTGCTCATCCTCTTCCCTTCCCCGTCTCCCACCTCTCAACCTGTCCCTAAGGGTCTTGCATGTGAGTTTGTAAGGGTGTGCAAAGGAGGAGGAAAAAAGTGAGCACAACTCATCGATGCGTTCAAAAAAAAAAAAAGGGCAATGTGTAACACCTGTGGACCGCTCACCTCCAGGAAGGGCTGGGGAGGAAGAACAGATAAGTCAGCCCTAGTGAATAACATTCAGAGGACAAGATATCTGTGGTCAGAGACCCTGACTCTGAGAACTTTCTGGTTTTTGCCTGCTGCTGTCTATGGAAGCACATCTTGTCTTAGAACACTAGGAGGAAAAGATACTTGTGACTGGCATGCACACTAGGAGGATACTCAGAGGATAAGACATTTGTGGTTGGAGATACATGTTCTCAGAACATTCCAGTTACTACAGGCTTGTGCTCTGTGGGAATTTAATCAGTCTCAGAACACTCAGAGAACAAGGTATTTGTGGCTGGAGACACACCCTCTCAGACCTACATCTCCTAGCTATCCTAGAACCAGAGGGAGGACAGTAAAAGCTGCTCTATCTGTACAGTCCCAAAGAGAAAGGAGCTGACACCAGGCAGGGATGCTGAGCCACATTTAGGGCTGGAGGGATCCCTGCATTGAAGTTTGCTGCAAGCAGGTCACCTTCAGAAGGAATCACCTGATTAGAGATTGGAATACTGAAGCAGGAGCCAAGCATCATGGTGCTGAATTTGGGAGAAAAAACTATAGCAAATCAGGAAGCCAAAGACAGATGAGGTAAATAGGTAATAGAAAGGGAAGTTACCCTACACTAATACTTGGGAATTTATATATGTCCAGGTGGGTTAGTGGGGGTGGTTCACTGCCAAGCCTCCCTAAACTCACAGTAGGATAAATTGCCTAGGCTCA
The DNA here is from genome assembly GCF_003287225.1 of Phascolarctos cinereus. NCBI lineage: Eukaryota > Metazoa > Chordata > Mammalia > Diprotodontia > Phascolarctidae > Phascolarctos > Phascolarctos cinereus. Next base: position 27,890,193 of record NW_027555736.1, on the reverse strand, counting down.
AGGGTGGGGAACTTCCTGTCTTGAGGCCACGTGGGGCCTTCTAGATCTTTAAGTACAGCCTTTTGACTGAATGCAAATTTTACAGGAATGGGTTCCCCACCGCTGATAGATCCTCATAGGTATTGCAAAGCCCCCCTTTTTTTTTCTTCCTTCGTTTTTATGTTCTTGACTGCAGGCACTTTTTGCATTGTTATTGTACAAGTAATACCTTTCCTATAGTTAATGCTTTGGGTCTATTGAGCACTTATAGGGAAGTTGGGGGCTCTTTCAAGGAGATTGAATGAGCAAGGCCTAGAAGGTATTTAGGTATCGTCTAATCCAACTTTCTTATTTCATGTATTGCCCTCCCTAGATGAATTCACACAATCCAAAAAAAAAACAACAACAAATACTTAATTCATGGTTATTAATAATGCCTAAACCAAACTTGGAGGTGACTGATATAAAATTGTCGAATTAAAAATACAGTTATCCCTTCCACATGCTGATTTTCCCCATCATGGTTTCAATATATAGTGAGTCAGCATAAGAAATTAAATGGGAATTTTGGGGAAGTTTTGCAGAAGCCCTAGATGACATGGAAGGCCAGCAGACAACACAGAGCCTATGACCAAGGACATAACCCAAATTTTATAATAAGACACTGCAAACATCCCATAAAAGAAAAAGAAAACAAAAGTCAGACTTCTCTACAGAGGGAGGGCCAAAATTTTTTACATAGATTTTCCAGATTGTGGGGGCACCATGCCCTAACCCCTGTGATGTGGAAGGGATAAAACTATATTTCCAAATATTAATTCAATATAATGCAGGAAGAAAAAAAAAGATCCAGATTTATTTCTGATTTAAAGAACAAGCAAGCAAAACAAAAAGGGAAAATTTTTCATCATTGTCTTTGGTGTGTTAGAAATTGGGACAAATGAAAGATTTTATTATTTTGTAGAAATTAGAATGCTTTATTTTTTTTCCTGGGCAGTTGCATCTTCTTTATCCACTTTCATCTCCCACTGATAATTCAGGGCACCTAAATGAGCCCTGCAGACTCTCATGCAAGTGACAAAGTGTCTGGAGTCCTCCTGTAGCTGGCAGTTAGCTGCCTTTGTCAGACAAATCTAATAGGACTCATTGGTGAGAGAACAGACCTGGGGAATGATTCACTGCTGGACTAGCCTTCTAGGAAGATAAATGGCATTGGAAATTGGAAATGATATTTGCTAAGGGTAAACTTTCCTGATGCTTCCCTAGAAGTCAAAAGGTGTTGTGCTCACAACAATCCTGTGACATGGAGTGAGCTAGGCAGGGAGGGTACATGGCAAGCCAGGACTTCTAGATCGATGGGTGGGAGGCATTTTGTTGAAGAGAAAGAAATTCTCAGCAGCAATCTTCCACCCTTCTAGCCATTTCTCCACCCCCAGGTGCTTATTTATTTAGTTATTTTGCGGGGAGCAAAAGGTGGGACTTGGGGTTATATTTATGGTCCTTAGTACACTTGGCAATATAACCCCCAAGCTTCATCATGTGGTGAAATATTTAAAAGACTAAAGAATGAAATTTGATGAGCTGACTTTGGACAGTCTTATCAAAGCATCTTGTAGGCTGCAGAACATCTATTTGCTGCATTTACACCTGCTCTGGCAGTTTCTAAGCTGAAGGTGTTATCTAAGGTTTTGCGGCAGAACTTTAACTAACATTTAGGATCTCTTGGGTAAGCAGCACTCAAAGTGCTGTCCAATTAGCTGTTTCAGAGAAATGTACTTTTTGGAGTGTTGGGGGGGGGAGGAAACTCATGGAGAGAACTTAGCACTTTGGGACATAAGTTCTATGGAGGAAGAGACCCTGAGACACTACATTGCTCACATGGTGGGGAGATGGAGTAATGTAGAACAGTGGAAAGAGGGTGTAACTAGTTGCAAGACCTGAGCTGACACACCAGCTTTGTTGTTACTAGCTTTGTGGCCACAGCCAAATTATGAAACCTCTCCGTGTTTTAATGTCATCTACAAAATGCAGGTAGATGCCAGGACTGCTAGGTGGTGCCATAGTGTAAAGAGCCATGGAGACATGGTATCAGGAACACACTTCCTCCTGAGTTCAAATCTGGCCTCAGACATTTACTTACTAGCTGGGTGAACCTGGGCAAGTCACTTAACCCTGTTTGCCTCAATTTTCTCATCTGTAAAATGAACTGAAGAAGGAAATGGAAAAACCACTCCAGGATCTACCAAGAAAACCCCGGATGGGATCATGAAGAGTCAGACAGGACTAAAACTGACTAAATAAACACAAACAAACAAACAAACAAACCGCTGCTCTAGATGATATATCTAGCGTATAAGGTCATAGGATGTAGAAGAGGAAGGTATATTGGGGATCATATAATACAACCCTTTCATTTTATAGAAAGTATTTTGTTTACCAGGGGAAGAAATAAGGCAAAGTTGGGGCAGGAATGAGAATATCTGAAATCTGGCTAGTAGCTCTGGTGGCAAAAATCCTTACTGATATCTACTTATGTTAATTCTTTTTTTGTTGTTGTTGTTGTTTGTATGTATATACCCATACATACATACACACATACATAAATATGTATATATGTGTAAATATGTATATATGTATATATAAACAACAAAAGATAAAAAAATATGTATATACATAAACACACACACACACACACAAACACATATGTGGTTTGTTTTCCTACCTCTTGAAGGAGTATAAATGCTATTAGTGTCCTTTCATTTTTTCAGCCCTGAAACAAAGCTCCATTCACCCTTCCCTAGTTATGCTTCTGTTTTACAGTGATATAGTGGGCTGTGGTCTAGGGGCAATTTCCAGCCATGTAGTGGCAGTTATTTATCATCTTTTGTTTTTAATAGTTCTGCTCCCTGTGGCATTTCTTCTACTTCATCACTTATCTCTGTCCTCAGTAACAAATGTCTCAGAGCACTGGGAAGGTTTAACTAACATAAAATGATTGAGAGTCCATAGGTATTGAGTGAGACAACAACCAAGGTGAATAACACATTTCTTATAAAACAATGGCGGTTCTGCAGTGCAAACTTGCAATTATTTAAATCACTAAAATAATTTGGACAGACATGGTGGATCTATCTAATGATCATATATTATACACAAACATATCTGTGCTTGGAATTATGAAGATGTGACTTCAAATCCTCCCTCAGAGCTTAGAAGTTGTGTGACCTTGGGCATGTTATATAGCCTTTCTTAGACTTTCCTCATCTGTAAAAGGAGGAGATCCTCTAAAGTACTGTCCAGCCCTAAATCTGTCATCCCCTATCACTTGAAGCTGAGACTTTATTGAAAGGGAATGCACAACTGAGTCACTCACTTAATTTTTCCATTCTTCCATCAGGGATGGGGGCATAGGAGGACAGAGAAAGACAGTCTCTATGATATCATTTGAAAGTGACATAGAGAATAAGTTCTTATTTAAGGACAATTTTACACCTAAGACTACCAATAGGAAGCTTTTATACCTTTATTAGTAATTGTTATAGCCTCTAAAAACACTGTGTTAAAAGGGAATGTTTATCTTTTAATTTCAGCTGCAGTTGTGTTAGGCTCTTTGATAAAATGAAACACAATTCAAATTCCAAGAAGATCAAGGGAGAATCTTTACATAAAATGAGCCATGGTGGTCATGCTACTTCTTGCCATTGTCTTTGTCATAGATTATGCCAGGTTTAAATCTAGAAGGGACCTTAGGCACATTCTAGTCCAATCCACTCATTTTATTCATTTATTTATTTATTTATACATTTATCTATCTATTTATTTATTTATTTGTTTGTTTGTTTATGTATTTATTATTTTTGCCTTTTAGGCAATTGGGGTTAAGTGACTTGCCCAGAGTCACACAGCTAGTAAGTATTAAGCGTTTGGTCTGAGTCCAGATTTGAACTCAGGTCCTCCTGACTTCAGGGCCAGTGCTCTATCCACTGCGCCACCTAGCTACCCCTCCACTCATTTTAGAGATAAGAGAATTGAAGCTCATGAAAGTTAAATGACATAATCACGGACATACAGATATGTGTGAACATACAGTTAAGTATGACACGCAAAACTTAAATTCAGGCTTCTCCTAAGAAATGGAGAAAAGTTATAAAGTGGTAGATTTAGGTTCACTATAACAGAACACTTCCTAACCCAGACTACCTATGTGACTCTGGGCAAGCCACTTAACTCTTGTTTGCCTCAGTTTCCTTGTCTGTAATAATATAATATTACAATGATATTATCTACCTTCCGGGGTTGTTGTGAGGATCAAATAATACAATAATTTTAAAGTGCTTGGCACAGTGCCTAGCACATAGTAAGCTTTATATAAATATTAACAGATTTATTATTATTATTATTATTGTTGTTGTTGTTGTTATCATCATCATCATTACTATTATTATTGTTGTTGTTGTTATCATCATCATCATCATCATCATCATTATTGCTATTATTATTGTTATTATTACATTTATATCTGTCCATGTAAAGGAATGGGTTTCTTTGACAGTAGTGAGTTTCCGGACACTGGAGGTCATCTTGGGCAAGCTATCTGATGACTCATTGGAAATGTTATACAAATGGCTTTTACTCATTGACAGTTTAGACTTGATCTTCTCTGAGGTGGCATTTAACCCTGACAATCTGTGTTTCTGTACTTAAAAAAAAATAGTCCCAGTGTTTTGCGGCAAGGGTGGGGGAGGTGAGAATCTCACTCTCATTCAGATAACAAGAACAGTCATTTTGGAGAATACCATGTGGGTGAATGTTTTAAAATTACCTGTGACTTCTTCCTCAGGATCAGAGAAAAGAACCATCACTTGTTCCTTTTAACTACAGCTGCTCAATTTAAAAGCCAAAAAACTATCAAAATTAAGATGTGTTCTGGATCCCTTAGTTTAAGTTTTATCTATGGTATGTCAAGCGAAAGAGACAATGTGCTGAAGTCCAGAGTGGACCAGATATGAAGTCAGGAAAAAGTGGGTTCAAGTCTGATACAGATTGGGCAAGAAAGTTAGTCTGCCATTGCCTCACAAAACTCTCAAGATCACATATTTTGTCATCTGCATTGTTGAAGTGAGGTTTCACATGATAAATTCCTAAAATCAATAAAGTCACAAATCTGAACCTCTAAGGTCAGGGGCAGAAAGAGAGCTAACTTTCCTTACTTATATATTTTATTAGACTGTATTATTACATTAAAACTCCAAAGGACCTTTGCCATCATCATTAAGGGTACTTTTACCAACCATGAGCAAGGCTGTCCATCTGTGGATGCCTCAAGCATTTCTCTTTCAAATCCTCACATAAATCCATCACGGGAATTACACTGCTGAGGATTGCTGTTGTCATCATTATGTGTCGTCTTCTTCTTCTTCTTTTCCTTCTCCTTCTTCTTCTTCTTCTCCTTGTCTTCTTCTTCTTCTCTTTCTCCTCTTTCTCCTTCCTTCTCCTTCTTCTTCTTCTTCTCCTTGTCTTCTTCTTCTTCTTCTCTTTCTCCTCTTTCTCCTTCGCCTTCTCCTTCTTTTCCTTCTCCTTCTCTTTCTTCTCTTTCTCCTCCTCCTCCTCTTCCTCATCTTTCTTCTTCTCCTTCTTCTGCTTCTCTTCCTCTTCCTCCTCCTCTTTCTCCTTATTTTATTTGTTTCTTGAGGGTGTTGGGTAACCAGAACTCTGATTTCATGGATCAAGGGAGAACTTCTATTGCAGAAACTCAGTCCATTGAAGAAGATGAATGATTGAACAAATGAATGAATAAAAATGATTTTATTAAGGACTTACTATCTTAGCACTGTTCTAAGCACTCAGGATACAAATAAAAAAGTTAGTCCCTCTGGTCAAGGTTCTCACACTCTTTGAGTAAGACAACATATAAGAAAGAGAATTCAGTTGCAGGGCTGATGTCTAAACCTAAAAGTACTAAGGTTTTAGCCAATGGTCATATCAACAGGCCCAGAGGTCCTTAAACTATTTCAGTAGGCCACAAAAAATTATTGGGGTTCTTGAGGAGTAGATGGAAAGGCCTGTAAGATCATGGGAGGTATTATCACAGGAGATGGGAAGAGCTGGTATTCCTCCATATCACTTTACATGAGAAATAGAGTTGATGACTTCTATTTCATCCCAACCATATGAGGAGTCCAAAAACCTGAGAGGGTTCTAATTAGTGCTTTATGAAATGTATGGAAGGCAAGGAACGAGAGCATCTGGGTGGCCAGTCTTAACATTTTGGCCATTGCAGTTGGGACTGATGGGGGCACAGACAAAGGGAAAAAGAAAATGAGGAAATGGCACCCCCTTTGGTGTGGCCTACACATATAATTTATAATTATTTACCTGATGCATGGAGAAGTAAAATAAATTGATGAAAAATAATTTATTAAATGCTTATTATGTGTGAAACGCTGTACCAAACACTGGGGATCAATGTAGAAAATCAATATAATCTCTCTTTTCTACGAGCTCACCATTCTAATTAAAGGAGGGTGACACCACCTATAGGAAATTGTAGCTGCTAGTCAGAGAGAAGGGCCCATGATCCTTAGGGTGCAACAGCCAAGCAGCTGAAAGGCAGCCCTTTTAATGTAATTTTTTTAGGTAAAACCATATCTGTTTCTGATGTGTCAAAGATTAGGGTGTCATACATTTGCTTTTCTTTATTTTCAGTACCTTCAGTTACTGAGAAAATGTCTTTTGCATAATCACATAACCAGTACATGTCAGAGGCAGAGAGTGAACCCATTTCTTTCTGCCTCCAAGGCCAGACACCTGTCTGATCTGTCCTGCTACTTCTCACCATTGGGTTAAGTCAGAGGTCATGACCTCTAATTGGAATAAGAAACAGAAGATAGTGGGTACCAGATTTGAAACCAGACGTTTGGTGAATAAATGCTGAATAGTTCCCACTTTATTTATCATTCTCATTATCACAAGCTTGTTTTACTGTTTGAAATAAATTATTGATCATGTTTATTGTAATAGCTCAGCTAAACATCGCTGCTTCTGCAGTATGTACTTAGGATCTGCTTGATGAGGAGGCTTTGTTATTCTTTTAGCATAATATTCACCGAATAGCATGCTGTCTGCAAACCTGCTGTGCCTTAAAGAAAACCCTGCAACCTTGGAGGGTGGTGTCAGCCCTAGAAATAGAAGGAAATTAGGGCAGAAATCAGAACAGTTGCTTGGTTACTGGATATAACCTCGAAACATTGACAGGAGTAAGTGAACTGGAGTGTATCTGATCTGAAAGAACTTGGGATGATCCTTCTCACAAGCAAACAGCAGAAGCAGAAGCATGGGGCAGGGGAAAGGGAAGGGGAAGGAAATGGGCAAGGGGCAGGATGCCCATGTCTCAGCATCCCACTGGTGTTAGGGAAGTTGTTTTCTTAGCTTGCTTGCTCAGGTCTGCTGCGATGAGGACTCTGGTTTGAAGGAGAAGGTTATCTAAAATTAGACCCTTGCTGAAAATCAAGGAACTACTCATTACCTTTTCAAGGGTTTAAGAATCAGTTAGCCTGGCATAGTAAAATGAGCATTAATTGGGAGAAGAGGAACTGAATTTGAGTTCCCTGTCTGCTTATCCTGCCCTATGATCCTGGAAGCTTGGGGAAGTTGGGGCAAGCCAACCATGGTTCCCAATTTCCTCTATAAAATGAGGGCAAGGACTAAAGGCCCTTTTGTTCAAGGTCTTTTTCATAGAAAGAGTCCTGGATTTGTAGTGCTATGTTGCTTTAGATCCTGGCTTTGACACTTGCCATTTGTGTGAATTTGGATAATTCATTTAAACTCCTTGGGTCTCCGTTTTCCTCTCTATAAAATGTATTATGTGATCCCCAAAGTACTTTCCTCTTCTAAATCCTATGACCTCATGCCCTAGACCTACAATCTAGAGCAGTGGTTTTTGTTGTTGAAGTTCAGTTATTTTAATGGTGTTTGAGTCTTTATGATCCCATTTGAGGTTTTCTTGGCAAAGAGAATGGAGTGCTTTGTCATTCACTTCTCCACATTATTTTACAAAAGATAAAACTAAGGCAAACAGGGTGAAGTGATTTGCTCAGGGTCAGCCAGTAAGTGTCCAAGGCCGGATTTGAACTCATGAAGATAATGAGTCTTTCTGACTCCAAGCACAGCCCTCTATTTGCTGTGACACTTAGCTGCCCCCAGACCAGTGGTATCAAACTCACATAGAAATAGGGCAATTAAACTGCAACATAAGGGTCTGTCTGGGCCACATATTGACTCAGAAAACCCCCTATTAGCACTGCCTATGTTCTATTGTATTTTTATTTATTTTGTTAAATATTTTGCAATTACATTTTAATCTGGTTGGGCACTTGGAGCCCTATGGGCTACCTTCAGACAGCCTGTTTGATACCTCTGATCCAGATAATTGCAAATCATTTTTAAAAGATCCACACAATATAGGAAAACCTGAATTCAGTGGACATGACATTATCCATTTAATTTTATATTTATTTTTAAACAGTAACTCTTATCTCATGCAGAGTTTCTGTTGACTCATAGAATGTAAGTTCCTTGAGATCAAGGACTATTTTTCCATTTTGTATTTCTATCCATGTACAGTTAATGGAAAGATCATGAGATTTGGGGTTAAAGGATCTGGCTGTGCCAATTGTGGTCTGTGTGTCCTTTAAGCTCTAAAAGGAGCTGTTAAAATAAATGACCTTCCAGATCTTGACCTATAAACCTTGATCCCCAGAGGGTAATATGGTGCCTGGAGCACAATAAAAATTTAATAAATATCCACTTCTTATCTTCCAAGTACAAATTAAAACCACAACATTGACAATGAAAACATAGGGCCATTTTGGTAGTTAATGTCTACTCCATCAGTTATCTATCCACTTACGATCTCTTAGACCTGACTTTCCCTTCTTTACCTGCCTAGGGCTGGGGAGACAAAGTGAGAGAAAGGGGGAGAGAGATGGAGGGAGAGAGGGGAGAGTGAAGAGGAAAACAAAAGAGAGAGAGAGAGAGAAAGAGAGAGAGAGAGAGAGAGAGAGAGAGAGAGAGAGAGAGAGAGAGATTGAGAGAGAGATTGAGAGAGAGAGATCACTAAAAGAGACTTCCTATAGTAGACAGCCCTGAGTGGAAGGATTATGAGGCAGAGTGAGAAGGGAATTCATTCCAGCCTTACTGTGACAGCCAAAGCAAAAACACAGAGGAGAAAGATTCAGTCCTGCTTCAGGAAACTGCAAGCAGGTTGCTTGGCTAGATCAGAGAATGGGTTAAAATAGAATAAGTTGACATAATGACTTCTTGTGCCCTGTTTCCATAGATATGCACGCCAAGCTCAACTTCACTGTCCTTTATTTTTGTCATTGTCAAAACAATATTATTTTCTCTTTCCAAATAACATACAGTGTGCAAAGTATATTCATAGACACTTAATGACAAATAACTTTTCATAAGTAAGTTGAAATATCTCTACAAGGGCATGTACTGCCCTTTCCTGACTCATCTCCCATGAGTCAGCTAGTTCATTGTGTCCAGTATTCCATTACCTATCTCTACTAATATAACTCCCATTTTCCCCCAGACCTAGAAGGCACACTTTCCTCAACTCACCTATAAAACAAAAGAAGCTAGCAAAATTCGTTAGAAAATTATAACCCAACATTATAACCCAACAACATTTTGTTTAGCAGGACTCCACGTGAAACATAAAAACTCACACTGAGAGAAAGTAAAGGGCTAGAGCCAAATTTCTTATGCTCCATGGAGATGGCCCCATGCCCTAGATGCCCTTTTCTGAGTCATCTCCCTGCGCCAGCCTTTCTAATTTTGCACTTTCTGATTTTGAGCCTTTTCCATACTATTCCCTCATTGTTTAGAATGCCCTCTGAGCACCTGGACCAGTCTCAGCCATGGGTCAGAACTAGCTGAAGCCCCATTTCTCCAACCATTCCATTAACAGCAAGCATAGACAGGCAACTACTACAGTTTCACTCTTTTGCAGATGTGACTACTCTTCCCTCCCCAGTGAGATTGTCAGCTCTCCTAAGGATGTGTTAGACTTCTGCTACTATGTCCCACAGCATTTCCTGTGGGGTTATGTGACTAGCAAATGCTTTCTCAAATTGAATCACCCTGGTGAAGTAAAGCTCATTGCCATAGAAGCCTTCTTTCCTTACAGCTCTGGGTTTCCTCTTTCCCCATCCCCTCATTTTGTAATATTCTCAAAATGTTATTGGTGAAAAATGAAGAACAGTGTGCTCAAGAGAGAAAAGGAAAAGATGGCCCTTCAACATAACCTCTTCTCTTAGCTATTCTTGAGATCCTGTCAAGCTTAATCTAGCCTGTTTTACTATAATAAAAATTTTCATACTAAACATTTTGGTATTTTTAGAGTTACTTTCCATCTACTTACTTTTCTTGTGTTTATGGATTGATATAAATTTTCTCTCCCTCGTTATAATGTCAGTTCCTTGAGAGCAGTAACTGGTTTTGCCCTTTTTTGTATCCCAGGAGCTAAGCAGGGCTTGGCACACTGTAAGTATTTAGCAAAAGCTATCTGATTGAATGATTGATGGTTTAGATACAGGACTGGTCTTAGTGTTGTTTGCCCTTTGTTCTAAAAGAGGACCAAGACTGATTTGCAGGTGAATTTGATTCAAGTGAGGGAGGGCTGTACAAAGTCACCAGCCTTACTTCCTCCTCTGAAGCCATCTGGGTCCAGTAGCCAGATATAGATCAGAAAGGCTGAAGATGGCCCAGGATGCAGATGGCCTTTTAAAGAAAACTTCTTTTCCAAGTCTCAGTTTGACTGAGTCAATGCCCAGTCAATGATTAAGGCAGGTAAGAAATGAGGTCTTAGAGTAAGGAAGACCTGGATTGGAGTATTGCTCTGGACCCATAGAAGCTATGAGAATACGAGCAAGAGACATCCTCTTCAAGTCTCTCCAGCTGTCATGTAAAAATGAGTTTCCTAACTGAATCAGCAGAGGGATTTTTCACTTATTTCAAAAATAAGTCTACTAAAATAATTTATATAATATTTTTGGACCAGCCCTCAGGATATACTAGCATAGAAACCAAAACCTACCAATGTAGATCAGGACATGCTATGGAACTTACAGATTTAGGTAACTCCCTGAGGAACTGAGAGGTTAAGCGATTTTCCCACAGTCACACAGCCAATATGAATCAGAAGCAACCCTTGAACACAGGTCTTCCTGATTCTGAGACCATTCTAGTATTTGTAATACAGAATAGACTCTCCTATAGCATTTACAGAGTACAAACCTTTGGTTTTTGTTGTTGTTTTATTGTTATTTCTGTTTTGTTTTTGCAACTCTTAGCTTATTTGAGCCTCACAACAGCCTTATGAAGGTAATGACAGTTGTTATTATCTTCATTTTACAATGAGGAAATTGAAGCTCAGACAAGTCAAGTGATTTTTTTCCAGTGTCATTCAGTTAGGGATGTCATGCAAGTGAGATTCCAGAGAGGTTCCTGATTTCAAATCCACTGGTGATGTTGCTGGATCTGTATTATGAGATAGGATATTATGATCTCTGTTTTTGACAAATGGGCCTATAAAAGTTTTTAGGCTGAATATTGCCCTTTCTTCCTGTTGAGGTCTAGGGGTACTGGGAACCTGAATTCAAGGGCAAACGATACAGGTCTTGCCTCAAATGAATTCAACTCCAGGGCCTTTTAGGGGTCCACCATTAGCACCTCATTACTACCTGCCTAGAATTTTAGCCTTGAACAACACAAACTTAGCTATTTGTTTCCCCAGGGGAAAAATAAGTCGGCATTCTCTCCTCAAGCCTGTCTCTAGCCTAGCTCCTTTGACTTATTCAATTCCTTCTGGCTTCTTCCATCAACTTCAAGAGCAAGTATTCTAGGTTGCCATTAGCACAACACCTAAGACTCTATCGAAAAGGACTGAGTACTGTTAATTCCAACAGGGAAGACTTGCACAAGCTTATACTGCAAGCTTGTACCACAATTCATATTCATTAATAGTATATCTCCTCGTTATCCATTCCTTGGTCTAGTTAAGGTAGCCAGCTGGTTCGTCGGATACAGTATTCCATTATCTATGTCTATTAGCATAACCTCCATTTTCCCCCATACCTAGAAGGCACCACTTCCTCAACTCAGCTGTAAAACAGAAGAAACAAGCAAAATTCATTAGAACCTAACAACATGTTGTTTAGCAGGAATCCACGTGAAACATAAAAACTCACACTGAGTTAAAAATAAAGGGCTAGAGCCAAATTTCTTATGCTTCATTTGAACTCAAAAAAAGGCAAGAGTAGCAATCAGGATCTCAGACAAGGCAATGGCAAAAAACACACTTGATTAAGAGAGATAAACAAGGAAACGTTATTGTTCTGAGAGGCACATTAGAAGATGAATTAACATTAATGCTTAATATATACACACCAAATGCCATAGCATCTGAATACTCCACTTCCTAAAATGAAAATAACATCATTTACACTTTCACTGTGTGTCAAACTTCTTTCGATGCATATCTCAGGAGACCTTCCTGATTCTATCAGTTCTAAGCGCATTCTTTCCTGAAATTACTTTGAATTGCACTGTGTATACTTCATGTATATTTAACTAGTACATCTATTGTATTCTATAGCCTCTCCCCAGTCAAAAGTAAGCTTACTGAGGGCAAAAACTCTTTTTCTTTTCCTTTGTATGCCCAGAACCCAACAGTTGCTAGTGGAGAGGGCTTGTAGCAGTGATTTCATTGGTAAAGGGAACTCCTACATCTGGGAACCTCCCCACAGTGTGGGTAGGCATCTTTTTGGCAAAGCTAGTCATATGCAATTGCCTAGAGGCCTGAGAGGCTCCTTAAACAGAGTCAAGGAAATATTGTTGTTCTTCTTCCTTCTGTCTGAAAGAGGACCAACGATCTCATGAGTGTAATGTCTTGACTTGCAGATGAATTGGATTTGAGTGAGGCAGAGCTGTGCAAAGTCATCAACTTTGCTCCTGGAAATCCAGTGGCCAGATAAAGGTTATGATTGATGATAACCCAGGATGCACTGGTAGGGGTGGGGACCTTGGCCTTTCTAAATTAGGATCTTTCCCAGGTCTATTTGTCTAAGGCCACTCCCATTCCATGACTAAGGGCTAGCTAAGAATTGAGATAAAAGATGTTCCAATTTACCACCCCAAAGATATCAGTCTGAGAGGGGCAGTCTCCCTCTTCCTAATGGATTGTAAGTGTCTGGAAGGCAGGAATTGAGGTTGGAGGGGGGATCTTTTTGTCTTTCTGTTTACAGGTTTTTGTAGGGGTAAGAGGCAGGTGATTAGTAAATGTTGGATTTTGATTTGAAATGGTGCTTAACAAAGTTAAATTACTAATCAACAAAACTAATCAGATCTTAAGGCCTTGGGACTTTCAGTGGAGATGCTGTTAGAGCTTAGATGCTGGTGAGACTGCTGACCATTGGGTGAGATAATAAAATATCATTTTTCCCCTTTGGTGACCCAATGCCCAACTGTTTGCAAAGATGACAATGGACCATTAGCAAAACCACAGAGGTGTTGGACCCACCTGAGCTGGTGGCAGAATCCCCATATTAGGGGGAAAGTTTATTCTTGAGAGTGAGATGTGAGGAGGCCAGATTGGAACTGTTCAAATTTCATGGGCATCTGGGAGTGACAGAGGAGTAAAAGTCAAATGGGTGCCATAAGGGAAGTCAGTTAGCACCTTCTATGTGTGAGGCACTGGAGCTTAAAAGGCCAGGATCTCCCACTGCATTCTGGGCCATCTCCAGCCATCCTGATCTATGTGTTATCCCTGGACCCAGATGGCTTTGGAGGAGAGAGTGAGGCTGATGACTTTGCACAGCCCTCCTCACTTAAATCTAATTCACTTGCACGTTATGATGTCACCTCCTGATGTCATGATCCTCTTTGAAAACAAAGGACAAACCACACAAGCCAGAACAGAAAACAAATGCTATTTACACTCATTCTATGCCAGGCCTGCACAACCTGCTTACAGCCCTCAGGCCACTTGTCTCACACCAAAAAATTTTGGGTGCCCTGTGAAAAACGTGGAAGAAAACATCCTTTGTATGTAGAAGAAATCCTTTGGTGGTTTGCAGGTTGTGTAGGCCTGTTCTAAGCTGTCAAACCTAACCAATGAACCACTGAGTCTTGGGGGTGGGGCCTGTTATTGGCCATTTAATGAAAGCTGGAATTATTTGGAAAGAAATATGGATCAGAATAAGGACGTGAATCCAGGTCTTCCTGATTTAGAGTCAGGCTTCCTTTTACCCAAGGCTACATGGATTCTACTACATACACTATGAAGTTAATAAAGATTGTATTCCACTGAATTGAGTCTCTTTGTACTTCCTGTGATCAAGGTAATGCCAAAGGGGAGAATGGAACTCATTATGAAACATTTACTTTTTTTATAATCATCCCTTAATTACTTAATGCATTATTTTATTAAGTATTTTAAAAGCAAATAGGACCCTCTTCCACAGTATTCTGACAGCACAAACATTTCCCTTCTTTTACATTGAGGCTTCTGTTCACAATCACATCATTGGGTGCATTAGTGACAATCTGATGGGAAGATCAAGTCCTTTCAGCATTTGCTACAACTCCCCATGATACTTCCTTGATTAACTTACACTGGATTACAATGTCCATTTTATTTACAAAGGCTTTGAAGGCTGTATTTTCTGCTAATGTTTAACCAACTGAAAGGCGAGTGCAGTGCTTGGAAACAGAACATGAGAATGCATATCAGGAGGCATTATGGTTGGGCCTGATGAAGATGGAAGCTATTTGATTTTTCAGTGATCTGACGTGAAGTTGGAACTAGAATTTTATCCTTTCTACCCTGCATTAGCCTAAATTCACTGAACTGCTTCGATGAATGAAAAAAAAACAACTGTTTCATTCTTTGTTTCCAAAATAAGATTGTGAATTTAATTCTAAGATTTTAAGAGAATTTGGCCAGCAGCTAGGCAAGAGGCTTTAGCATTGGAAATTGTTCAAGATGGCCAGAAAGGGGGATAGGAGCTGGACGTGTGATTTCATTAGTGAAATAAACTCCCAGGAAAGGAAAATTCCTCCTCCAAAGCAGATTGACCTCTTCTCTGAAACTCATACTTTAAATTATTGTTAAGTGACTTGCCCAGAGTCACATATATGAACAGTTTGTGTCAGAGGTGGTCATTGAACCCATGTTTTCTTGGTTCCAAAGCTGGCTCTCTATTTACTACATCACCCACTGCCTCACAAGAAGGCAGGAGCAGTCCTTTTAAAATCATCATCATCATCATCAAGCTTATATTTTTAACTAATGACCTGAACAGAGGTTATAGACTTGGGTACTGAAGAGGTCTAGGACTTTTGGGGTGCTGCTGGGGGACACCCCAAGATTGGAGTACTGGACCCTACCTGAATGAATTCAACTCAAAGTTTCTTTCAGCCAGAGGAAAAGATTATTAGTGATAAATCGCATAGGCCAGGTGAGACCTGTAAGGATGAGTGGGCATGAGAAAAGCTCAGCCTTTGGGGCATGAGAGATTCTCAGGCTACTAATGCCCGTGGGGACAAGTGGGCATGAGAAGGTCTCAGCCTTTTGGGCTTCAGATTCTCAACATCTGAATGGGGGCCAGGGTGGATCTTAAATTCTAAAGTAACTTTGGGTGGCCAGATGAGGTGGCTGGGAAAAGGGTCTAGGTAAGAATTCTAATTGGGGAAGTCTGAGAGATTGAATAGACAGTGGGAATAGCTAATGGAGGGAACAGGAAGGCATTGGTCAAAGGGAGATAAGGGGAGTAGTTTAAGTGTTTTATGGGGCCTGTAATGGAGGGAGCTGGAAGATATCTGAGTAAGGCCAAAAGGTGAAGGCTAAGGCTTCCAAAGGGAGATAAGGAGCTGGGGTCTGTAGGCAATTGGGAGCCAGATTCCCTTTGGGGTAAAGGTGGGGGAGGAGATCTCTGAGCTCACCCCATCAATACCAATGTTTTACTGGGAGACTAGAGATCCAGAAGAGTGGGAAGAGTAGATGTAGAAAGAGTAAACCAATGGGAGAGCCAGGATGAAAGGGTATATATTATCAGAGAGAATAATTCAGTTCAAGGGGCAGCTAGGTGGCGCAGTGGATAGAGCACCGGCCCTGAAGTCAGGAGGACATGAGTTCAAATCCAGTCTCAGACCAAACACTTGACATTTACTACCTGTGTGACTCTGGGCAAGTCACTTAACCCCAATTGCCTAAGGGGAAAAAAATAATTCAGAGTTCAAATGCTTTGAGGTAGAAACATTTAGGATGAAGTCAAAGGTGTGACCACCTCTTCAGAGTGTAAGAAATAGAAATATAATGAGTCTGTGTATTAAAGTGAGCAAGTGAAGTCACTGGTCTTCTCCTAGTAGACAGGGATGATATCAGTAATTCTGTGCCATTCATCTATGTTAAGAATAATTAGAAGGGGCAGCTGGGTGGTGCAGTGGATAGAGCACTGGCACTGGAGTCAGGAGGGTCTGAGGGAAGATAGCCAGAGAGCCATTAATGAATGCTTATTATTTAATGTACAGGACCAGAGTTCAAATTCCGCCTCAGACACTTCTTAGTTGTGTGACCCCAGGTAAGTCACTTAATTCCAATTGTCCAAGAAGAAGAAGAAGAAGAAGAATTTAATTTGGTTCTGATTATGCTAATTGCATTAGATGTTATTGTGGCACAGAGAGGGGATAGTGTCCATGGAGAAGATATCTGAAGATTATGGGAATTTAACCTTTTTAAGTCTCAGTTTCCTTATCTGTTAAAAATTTTGTGATCTGATGACCAAGCTGAATAATCCATTTTCAAGTGTTAGATGCTTTGAGAAGAGCCTGATTAGGATAAAAGTGGAAAGTGGTTTTGTCAGTCAACAGAATCTACTCTTTGCTTGCTTTCTGTTAGCTGTAATGAGTGAAATGAACACAGTGCTATGAATGTCTTAGTGTTGAGGGGAAGGTCATTTTACACTGAGTTCAGGGTCAGACAGGGTGATGGTATTGAAAATGCATCAAGGATAATAAATAGGTTATACACAGGTAAAGGTATCAGCTTAATTAAAATGGGAATCACTATCACAGCTTTCTTGGTCATATTGACTCTGTACACACATAAAACCCATAAATATATAGTAGGATAAATGATACACTTGGCCAAAATATGTTGGCCACTCTTTTTCCTGCAAATTCTAACTTATTCAGTCAACCAATAAGTAGCTATTAACAGTTAGTATGATCAGACATAAAATAAAAAGATGCCTGCCCTCATGGAGTTTACATTCAAAGAGGAGAAGCAATGTGCACATATGTAATGAATGCAAGATATATACAAATAAACACATAAATTTATATATGTATATGTGTGTGTATCCATATGCATATATTAATATATGTATGCCATATGTATAAAAATATTTTCTGTTTATAAACATATATGTGATTACTTTAGAAGGCGAGGTAAATACAGAAAGAAGTAGGTCTGATGAAGATGGTGGTCTTAAAGTTGTGTCTTGAAGGAAGGATAGTATTCTAAGATAATGATGAGGTAGGATATGCCAAGCACACATATTCCAGGCAAGGAATACTCCCTGAAGATACAGAGTTATAGAGATAAGAAATGGAGTATCGCCTGTGAAGAATAATAAGTAGAGTAATATTTTGGAACCATATTGCACATGGAAGAGAAAAATGTTTACTATTATTAGAAAGATAAGAAGAAGTTGGGTTGTGACAAACTTTACATGACAATCAGAGGTGGGTATGTGTGTATACACACACACACACACACACACACACACACACAACCCTGGGATGTCATGGAACCACTGGAGTTCCTTGAGTAGGAGAATATCACAGAGCTGTGCTTTAGGGAAAATCATTGGTAGATGAGAGAATGAGTGATTGAAATAGAAAATTCCAAGTCAGGGAGAGTAATTTTTACCTAATAACAAAAATTTATATGGTACTTATTATGTGCCAGGAACTGTTCTAAGTGCTTTACAATTATTATATTACTTAATCCTCATGACAACCCTGTGAGGTAGGTGTCATTATTATTCTTATTTAACATAGGAGTGACCTAAGACAAACTGAAGTTAAATGACTTGCCCACAGTCACACAACTACTAAGTGTCAGTGGCCATATTTGAATTCAGGTCTTCCCTATTCCCAGGCAGCACTGGAATCAGTGCTCTATCCAGTGCATAACCTTACAATAATTCAAGTGCTAGAAATGTTAAGGGCCTGAATTAATGTGGCTGCTTAGAGGAGGAAAAAGGGATGAAAACAAGATATTTTATGGAAATAAAAATGATAAAATGTGGCAATTGATTGTATATGTGGGATAAATGAATGTAGCATTTGACAGTGAGATTGTGAACCTTCATGAAAGGATGATGACACCCTTGTGTGTAATATGCAAGTTTGGAAGAGAAGTATATTTGGGGGAAAAAAGATGATTTCTATTTTCAACATATTGTTTGAGATGCCTAATGAACAATACATTTGAATTGTTTAGTAGGCAGTTTGTGGGACAGGAGGTTAGGAGAATCTATGGCTGGCTGTCTAGAACTGAGTATTATTTACAAAGAAATTATATTTAAATCCATGAAAGCTGATAAGATCACAAGTAAGAGAAAGTATAAAGAGAAAAAAGACAAGGGATTAGGACACAGTGCTTGACTACATCTATAGTCAATGATAATGGTATGGAAGAAGATGCAACAGAAGAAACTGAGAGGGAATGGTCAGAGAGGTAAGAGGAGAACCAAGAAAGACCATTGTCATGAGGATGGTCAGCAGTGTCAAATGATGGAAGAAGGTCAGAACGATGAGGATTGAGAAAAGTTCCATTAAGAGATAACTGGTAACTTTAGAGAAATTATTTTCAGTTGAGTGATGAGGTTGGAAGCCAGATTGCAGAAGGTTTAGAAGAGGATGAGAAGAACAGAAGTGGAGATGCAGAACATAAACAACTTTTAAAAAAGAAATTTAACTAAGGGGAGGAGTGTAGAAATATACAATGATTGCTATTAGTGAAGACAAACTCTACTAATGTATTTTTTTTCAAAGATGGAGAAGACTTGGGTGTGTCTGTGGGCAGTAGCAGAGGGATAGGATTATGAGTATTTACGAGATTAGAAAGGAGGATTATATTAGGAATAATCTATAGAGGAAGGAAGGAATGTTATTTTAGAAGGGTTAACATTGGCAAGAAGCGTCATCAGAGATAGGAGTGAAGAAGAAAATTATTGGGTATGATATAGGTCTTAGTATTTTAGTTAAATATGAGGTGAAGTCCTCAGTCAAGAAGGTGAGAAAAGAGTGGTGTGGGAGAAAAGAGGATTGGGTCAGTTACTGTGGTTAGTGGGATAGGTAAGAAAATACAAATGAGTAAAAGTATTTATTGCAGTGGTGGCCAAGTTGAGATTGGATAACAGAAGTTTGTGATGGATGTGGTAAGCGTGGTTTTATAACTTCCTCTAGCACTGCCTATCTGTAATGAAGGAGGTGGATGGTGGAGGTGGTCCAAAGCTAGAGTCTGGCAATCTGAGAGCAGCAACAGGAAAGGGAAGCAAGGGATTTGTGAGCAGATATGAATGTGAAGCAGGTCTCTAAGGACAGGATATTGGGGAAAGAGAGAGAGGAGGTGTTGCCTGCAAGGTTTCTAAAATTTACCCAGAGAATTCTGGGAAGGATCCCCAACTCTTACTTTCAAATTACACGGTGTTTGCTCATACATTTATTGCTATCATTATTGTTTAGTCCAAACATAAAAATTCATTCTTGTTGGGAGCCATTGGTGTGGAAACTTTACACTAATGGAGATGTGTAACTTACTTCTAGCTTATAGGCTTATAGATTTGCTGGGGATCTGAGAAGCTAAATGAATTGTACATGTTCACACAGCTAGTTTCAGAAACAGGAATTGAACAGTGATCTTTCTTCAGTTAGAATGTGATCACCTAAAGGGAAAGGACAATTTTAGTTTTCCTTTGTGTTTGGTCTATATCTTTCTCATGCTTAGCACATGATAATTGTCCAATAAATGCCCTTTGGACTGAATTCTGCTGTCTCTGACTCCTCAGCTATATTTGTTGAATTGATGAATGCTCAATAGCTTTTTTTTAAACAGTAAAAAGCAATGAGGCTTTGAATGTTATTTTATAGACGTCAATGACAGATTTCAATTTCCTTTTTTGTTTCAAACTATATTGAAAGATACTTTTTTCTATCATTGTATTCATGTTGTCTGGACTGAGAAGCATGATTCAATGCAAAGAGTGACATTTTTTGCAGACCTGAGCTCTGACCCTAGATCTACCACTTATTCCAAATCACTTAATCACTTTGGGCTACAATTTCCTTCTATAAAATGAGGAGGTTGTAACACATGGCTGCCGTGGACTTTAGAGCCATGAGTCTCTGTTCCTTTCAACCAAACAATTAGCAGTAATCTGTTAGATGCCTGCAGTGCCCCAGCCACTGTGGGATACAAAGAAAAGCAGCAGGTCCACTCAAGAAGTTTGTATTCCATGATCCCAAGTCCCACAAGGCTTTCCAAATGGTGTGGATGCCTGAAATGTCAATTGCATATTAACGACAATCCAAAGATAATATCAAAAAACCAAAAACAAGATAGCAATTACATGTAACATGCTTTATTGGCTAGCTTTTTGCAAATGTGTCTTTGGGTTAACCGATAATGGTAGAACTTCAGAGAGGCCAACCACATTATTATTATTACTAATTTATGGAATCACATGGCCAGATGGAGTTCATAGTCTAATCCCAACAGGAAAGAATTCCATAGGTTACCTTCTTCTTATCTCTTCTTTTAAGAACAGTGATAATTGCATTTGGCTTTGCTTCTACTGATTGAATAAACTTCTGTGGGGAGTGTGTGGCTCTCCAGAGAACATGAGAATTGGTCCCCGTGGAAACCAAGACTCATACTTGAGGCTGCCTGAGACATCCGAATTTTAATTTTCTTTCTTTAATTTCTCCATCTCTGAGCCTGAGGTGGTATTATTCCAAAGTTTTACTGGAATTTTGTTTGAACACATGGCTTGAGAGAATCCTTGCCTTTTCCCCCGGGCCTTTCTCAGCAAGAAGGTTGGCTTTTCAAGTTTATAACTATATCATGGGGTTCCATTTAGGAAAGGGCCCTTGAGATGCCGTAGTTCAGGCCTTCTTAAACTGCTTCCACTTGACATCCCTTCAGTGCTTCTTCTTCTTCTTCTTCTTCTTCTTCTTCTTCTTCTTCTTCTTCTTCTTTCTTCTTCTTCTTCTTCTTCTTTGTTTAGGCAATTGGGGTTAAGTGACTTGCCCAGGGTCACACAGCTAGTAAGTGTCAAATGTTTGGTCTGAGGCCGGATTTGAACTCAGGTCCTCCTGACTTCTGGGCCAGTGCTCTACCCACTGTGCCATCTAGCTGCCCCTGGATCTTTGTATTCTCAACGGCTAGCAGAGTGTCTTACATATGGTAAATCCTTAATAAATGTTTATCAAATTTAATTGAATTGTGCCAAACATTAACAGAAAAGTTTCCATTAAGAACATTATGTACATATTTCAGTTGTGGCCAACTCTTTGTGACCCTATTTAGGGTTTGCTTGCCAAGAATACTAGTTTTCCTTCCTTCTTTATAGATGAGAAAATTGAGGCAAACAGGGTTACTCACAGAACTAGTAAGTGTCTGAGGCCAGATTTGAGCTCAAAAATATTAGTTTTCATGATTCGGGCTGAGCACCCTATCTACTATACCACATAGCTGCCCGTATATGCACTTATATGTGTGTGCAGCATACAAACATATATGTAGGTATATATATGTGTGCATGCATACGCACCATCTGTATTGGATGTGGAAGAGCCCTTTAATTAGAATTTGGAAAAGCAAATATAGTTATAAATACAAAAGAAATGAATTGAATACATCATTTTCAATAACTTGTTTGATTAATGATGAGTATATGAGACAGAACATTTTTGAAGAGGAGGAGAAAGAGGAAGAGGAAAAAGAGGAGGAGGAGGAAGAGGAAGAGGAGGAGGAAGAAGAAGAAGAGGAGGAAGAGGAGGAGGCCCCTGCTGCTTAGAACATTTGGCAAGTTTAGGTTTGCTAAAAACTTAGACAATCTGAACTGTCCAAATCATCTTCCCACACAGTGACTTTCTGGAGACCCTCCTATATTTTCACTTTCCTTGTGTTTCACTTTACCAAAGAGTGATTAAGAAATTTTTAAAAGTAGCCACAAAAAGCAACAAAATAATGCTGTGATTAAGGGATAAATAAACTCCCTGGTAAATGGCAGGCATTGTGTTATTTTCCCATTACTCTGACAATCTCCAGGCTATTTCAGGTTGTACTTGAACTATACTTTGAGATATGCTATAGCCTAAGTGACTGTGTGATAGCTGGTGAAATTATACTGTGTCAGACACTGATTCTTCGTGCATTTACATGAAATAGAAAGTTAAAAATGAGAGAAGTGATGGTGAGACAGTTTAAATGACTTGGACAAGGTTGCCCAGTAAATTAATAGATGAGCCTGCCTAATGATCTCTTTGTCGGATCAAATCCCCGCTTACACTTTCTCCCACTGTCCCTTCTTCCTCCCCTCCCCATCAAGCATGACTCATTTCTCACTACAGTAATAACTCCATTAATCTTTTTGAATAGGAATGTTGTATTAAGGAAAGAGAGAGAGAAAAAAGAGTAGGAGAGGAAAGGGAGAGGGAAGGTGGGGGATTCATTCATTATTGGCCTGATTTTTTGAATTTCATTTTTTGTGTTTGGCTGAAATGTTCTCAATCATCAATCTCAATATCAGAGAAGTGGGGTTACTATTATTTATAATATTTAGTGATTTGTGCTTCCCTTGAATGTTATTTCTCATATCTTTCTCCTGTTCTTCCTACTTATAGACTCTGGGTCTTCATTTATTATATGGGAACACAGGGATGAGTAGTTATTAACCATCAGTGACATAACTATCATAGTATCTAAAACCTCATCCAAAGCCTTCATTTGAACTCTGATGAGGACAAACAAATAAGCCCTCCCCCCATCTCTGGGAATGTGAGCCACTTCTTATCAGACCTTTGTGTGCCAAAATCATATCCAAAGCATTTGAAAATGTAGGGTAACACATTAACTCCTGCATATTCTCTTGGTGTCAGCCAAGAGATTGCTCCAGGTTTACCATAGCATCCTGGCATGTATTATTTATTACATGAAGATGAAGAAACTGAGGGTTGACTTATAAGATAGGTGCCTGGGGTAACCCAAAATCTACTGATTATCCTGTCAATTACATTGTGATTACTGTAGTTTGTCTGTGGCATACTCTAATACACCCTTTTTCTCTTTCTAACCCACCTTCCCCAACCATTGGCAATTTTCAGAGCAGCTTTGAAGAGCCATAGAACAATTTCTACTCAGGGATATTGACAATAACATTTTTTTAAAAGTTAGTATAGCTATATTCCCCCAAATAATATTTTGTATACCATCAGCTTTTCTCCCTAAAAACAACTCCCTGAATAATATTTTGCCCTGACCCCTGACATGCAAATTGCCATCTCCAGGGGATCCACCCAAAATCAGAGTATGAGAACTCGACTCTCAGAAGGTATTCTGAAGTACACCTTCCCCTCCAGCAGGAGCACACCTTCCTGCTGGAGTATACCCTTCCTGCCAATGGACCTATGTCTCTTTACTCCCCCAATGCAGCACCACCCATACATGAGTTATACTCTACATTAGTCTGTATGGCTAAGTCGTATATTGGGTGTCCTTTTCCTCTCTCCCTTTCCTGATCTTCCACATCACATGAAACAAAACTTTGAATTGAACTAATTCCCATTGGTTTACCTATTGTTCTCAGAACCTGAACTCATTAAAGGGTTGATTTCCCTAATATCTCTAGCTGGCTCATGGTTCTTTCCTTAGGCACAAACTAAGTACCCAGACGAAGACTTAACCTATTGACAGTCACACCTACAATGTGGGATTATGGCACTGCGAGCCAAGTTGTAGAAAGCAAGAGTCAATAAGGGAACCCTATGTCCTCCCAGGAGGGATTCCTTTATGCCAGCCGACTGTCGCAAAACACTTTTTTTTCCTATTCTGAATTTTAGACGATTTCTGAAAACAATATTTGTTGAGAAGTACTCTTGCCAGATAACTTAAACAACATAGTCAATATCTTTTCAGTGCTTGGACCAGAGGTTTGGGGGCTAGACCCATAAAGGATCTCTTGTCCAATTCTGCCATTTTGTTGATGTAGAAACCAAGGCCCAGAATGATGAAGTGTCTAATGCAAATTCACATAAGTAGTAGACACAGGACTTGAACACACGTCCTCTGCCACTTTCTTCTCACTAGAACACTAGATCCTTCATTAGAGTATAAGCTTCTTGAGGTAGGATGGTTTTCTTTTTTTTTTTATCCCCAGCTCTTGTCACAGTGCCTAGCAAATAGTAAGCACTTAAAACATGCTGTATCAGTATGATAATCCAGATATTAATATTATTTATTAATTAATTTTATTACTATTACCAGCCTTCCCTGCATACTCTCTGGGCTGTTTCAATTCCAATCCAATTGCCTCACCTCTCCCATGGTGGTAGTCTCCTATCCTCTTTCCAGGTATGCAGCACTGCTCAATGCCTAGAATGACTTTATCTTGAAGCTGACTCTGGGACCAGCACATTTTTGCCAGTAACCTCCATATACTGAGAAAGTCCATTCATACTGTTTACTCTCCACTATTATCTAAGGCTCCAGCCTGCCC
Source organism: Phascolarctos cinereus (assembly GCF_003287225.1). NCBI lineage: Eukaryota > Metazoa > Chordata > Mammalia > Diprotodontia > Phascolarctidae > Phascolarctos > Phascolarctos cinereus. The sequence goes on along the minus strand of NW_027555736.1, from coordinate 27,865,357 downwards.
TACATCCACACCAGCTGCCAGTTCCCTTGGGAAAAAAAAATAACCTACTTGCACTCATTCCTCGATGATTAGCATCTTCCCAACTCATCATATCCTCCACTTCCCAGTGATTCGGAAATGCCAGCGGTCATTGTACTCGTGCCTTACTCCATCCCCCATTGCCTGCTCTCTTACTCCCGTCTCCCTTGCTACTACCACTTCTAGACTCTCCTATCCATCACTTAGTAACCTTTCTTCATTTGAAATTATCACTTAATACTCTTTAGCTGTTATCTACTGATGTCCAGAACATTCTCCTTTCCTCACTGAGGCCTATGACTGCCTCATGGTCTTTCTTTCCTCCCTAAGTCCTGCTTTCAAACCAGAGTACTTCAAAATTCATGTTGCTTCTCCCTCAAATATTACTCATTTACCATGAGCTCCTCCTCTATTCTACCTCAGCTACCCACAGAGATCATCATAGTCTTGATCTGGCAATGACCCACAAATGTGCCACTTTCACATTCATGAACTCTCACATTCCTTTAACAGGTCTTAATCCTTTGTCATTCCATCTTTCCATCTATTTTACATTCCCTAGCTCTGTTTTCACTGTGACTTCCAATCCCTCTATTCCCCAGTTCTTTTCCAGGCTATCACCTCTGCACTGTCTATACTAGCCTCCCTTCCCTATCTTAACGTCTCAAAGAACCAGTTCATCTTTTCATTATCTTCTCCTCTTAAGTCTCTTGACCCTTACTCTATCACCAATCTTGCCCTACCAAGCCTTGGATTTCTCTTACCCTCCTTTGCCTTTGTTTCTTTTCATATGCTGCTGAACAAAGCTGGAAAAAAATACAAAAACTGATTGGGACTACTACAAATTTATGTTACCCAACCTCAACTCAATGCCACAAAGCATTTCTTCTACAAGCCCCCATTCGATTCACTATACCATGGACCAGAGTGGCTTCTCAAGCTTTTCCTCCCACTTTCCTCACTTTTCCAGCTTCAAACTTTGCTTCATATTTCATTGAAAGAAAAATGAAATCCTTTATCCTTTTCTCACCTTGCATCATGCAGGTACAGTGCCCAGCTATGTTCTCCTTCATCCCCATCCCTGTTTTATATGAAGAGATTACCCTACTTCTTACCAAGACAAATGCCTCTGCATGCACCATTGATCCCTATCTATCTGGTATTGTCTAGCTGATAGCTACCTCTATCATTCCCATTCTGTCCCTAATCTTAAATCTCTTCTTGTCTACTGGCTGCTTCCAAGCTACTTACCAATTTACCATGCCTCCTCCACCCTCTAAAGAACCCTGCTATCTATCATCCTGTATCTCTCCTTCCTTCTGTTACTAAACTCCTTGAGACAGCCATCTTCAATCAATCACTGCACCAGCCCACCTTCATGGCCCTACTCCCCTCCCCAGCACAATTTCCTCAGCTCCAGCCTGAGTGAGTCTTAGCTCAGTTTTCCATCTTGGGTGAGTATACTTTGTCTCCATTCAAGCCTAGCCCTTGGCACCTATCTTTCTAGCTGATCTAGACTAGAGGTTCTTAACTTATTTTCTATGAACTTATTTTTAAAATATTTTGAAGATTACTTTTAATGTATTTGGATTCTTTTGCAATCCATTTGTGAGAAATTTGTCATTTCTCTCTTGTATTTAATAACTAATTGTTGTATTAGAATCAAGGTTCCCTTTTTTAACTTCCTCACCCAAAAAACAAGTGTGGAAAATCTTAGGCACATATTTACCCAGGTCAAGCTCTAATAAGACAGTAAAAAAAAAATTCTAAATTTAGGCTAATGGATGCATTCCTACTCATCCTGTTTGCTCAGACAGGTCTGGTAAAATGTGGATCCTCCCTTTTACAACCCCCAATTCGATTCACTATACCATGGACCAGAGTGGCTTCTTAAGCTTTTTGTCAGACAGGTGATATGGAAATTGATAAGTCTCTTTGACCAAGTTTTGGGTGATGTAAGTCACATAACCCAAGACTCTTATTTTAATATAACCCACCTCACACTGTGTTAACCAGAATTGTTGCCACCCCTTAGAAACACCTACTTTCTTTTTTTTTTTTAAGCCTTATTTTATTTGGCAAGGCAATAGGGGTTAAGTGACTTGTCCAGGTTCACATGGTTAGTGAGTATCATGTGTCTGAGGCCGGATTTGAACTCAGGTCCTCCTGATTCCAGGGCTGGTGCTCTATCCACTGTGCCACCTAGCTGCCCCTACAAACACCTACTTTCAAAGTCATATAAACTATGAGCTCATCATCATGAGGAGTTTTTGGTCTAAGAGAGATGGCCAAATGACCATCCTTTTATTAATAACATGCTGACCTTATTAATAAAATAATTAAATTACCCAGAAACAATGTCTCTCAGAATTTTTCAACACACTAGGTATTTAATTTTTGGTATTTAAAAATATGATTTTGAGAAGACATCCATTATCTTCACCAGAAGAGTCTACGGCACAAAAAAAAAAAAGAAAAAGAAAAAGCTTAAGAGTTCTTGGTCTACTTCAGGGGTGGAGAACCTGCAGCCTCAAGGGCACATGTGGCCCTTAAGGTCCTCAAGTGTGGCCCTTTGACCAAATCCAAACTTCACAGAACAAATCCCTTTAATAAAAGGATTTGTTTCGTAAAAGTTGGGCTCAGTAGAAGGCTACATGTGCCCTCAAGGCCACAGGTGCTCCACGACTCATCTAGTTAGTGTAGGGAGCCTCCCTCACTGCTTGTGGAAGAGGGGCAAAGGTAGACCCAAGTGTGCCCTTTTCTAGATGATTTCCTGGTCTCCAGCTGTGACAGGTGTAGCAGCAGCTGCAGAAAGAGGCTGGACTTTTCAATTAGAAGGGGGGTGGTTTTGAGCAAAGGAAGTCACCTCAGACCCGTTCTGTGGCATTGGGTAATTTGGAAGACAAGCCAAGAACCTGCAGTTGTGTAAGCCTAGAAGAGCCAGCAATTGTGAGTGGGTTCTGCCTGAGTATTTGTATGAGACTGGAGAATCAGAGAAACTTGAAGTGGGAGGAGGGCTTTTCAGCCAAGGGGACAAGGGCTGAGAGCAGACAGAGTGACTTAAGAATGTATGTTGGGGTTTTGACAAGCTTGAAATGGTTGTTGCACATAACAGGAGCAGTCCAAGGATGATGAAGTGAGAAGAGAAACTTTGTGCAAGGAAAAGTCTCTTTCTTGAATTCTGATAATTTTCCTCCATTGCCCTCCCCTCCTTCTCCCCCACTCCCTTTCCCAAACATAGCAGTTCAGAGAGAGCTATCATGAAAAGTTCTTTGAATTGATCCTGTCCAGGAGAGTTAATGTGAATCCTAAGTTTCTGATCACTGTCCAAAGAGAGAATTCAAGTTGGATGAGGTCTGGCAGGCCATAGATCATTCCTAAGGCAGGCTGACTGGGCTTTGTTCTAAGGCACTGACATGTTCATCCCTTCAATAGCATTGAAACAACTGAGCCTAGAACCTAATTAGCAACAGTATCTAAGTATAATAGCAACTCCTGGATTTCTCCAGTATTTTGGGTAACCTCTAGCCTTCCCTAACAGCATCTTTGAGGTTAAGCTTATGTCCAGCTTATGTCTCTCTCTCTCTCTCTCTCTCTCTCTCTCTCTCCATGCCAAACAAATATGTCTTTTAATGATTTGGTTTGAAGTCACATTTTGTGACCCTGACCCAGGTGTCAAAATTCAAAGTTGTGTTAGATGGAGGTAAGCGTGGAAGATGTAATGACCCATGGTACAGAACTATATGTAATGAATAAGGAACTGTGAATTCTCTGGCCCCAGTTCTGGGTGAATCTTGACTAAACTTCTAGCTACCCAGGTAACTTCCTAGCTTATTTTATAAGTGATTTGACTTTGACTTGTAGAAGTCAGAGGGGATTGGGATGTAATAAGCAGGAAACAAATAGCCACCTATTTTTGAAGGCTAGTATCATAACTTTAGATCTCAGAGGCTTCTAGCCCAGTCCTCTTATTTTACAGAAGAAGAAATGAGGTTAAAATGATTAATGACTTTCCCACGGTCCAACAGCTAATAAGCAGTGGAGATATTTGAACACAGGTCCTCTAATGGAGTCAGTAGTACTCCTTTCATTCAACTATGCTGAGATAATGGAGAAGCAACAGTAATGAGAGTTTCCAGTATCATATACATAACATATCCCTTTAACTTTTATTTTATAAAACTTGTAGCTGGTAAACATGTTATTTAGCATAAAACACACAATTTATTTTCCCTTGTGCAATAAGCAGCCCTTACATATTTAGACTGAAAAATATTATTACGTAGTTTCTTTAGTGATATTTTTTCTAAAAACGTTTTACCTGGGCTTAAACAATGTGGGGTTACAATTAGAGAGTTTTATATGGCTCCTTATCCAAAGTAATATATTAAATACCACAGAAATATCTTCCTCTCTGAGCTTATTACATGTGAAAATGACATTTTAGAGTTGTGGTATTGTATAATAATACACAGAATGATACTTATTCATAAAAATTGTTCCTGGGAAAATCTATAAGGAAATATTTAACACAAACAATATTAATAATAAAAATAACCACCATTGTTATCATTTATATAACCCTTGTTTGCAAATCTCTCTGCATTCATTTTCTCATTTGACCAATAAAGTAGAGAACAAGGGTACCTTGACACAATTGTCCATTTGAATTAGGGTGGTAGATTTGTAGGTAGAGTACCTGCATTTGAACCTGAAATTTATATTTCTCACTTGTAGACCTTTATAACCTCTTGGGTCTCAGTTCTGCATTTGTAAAAATAGGTTGTCCTTGTTGGACTTTCAATCTAAGACCTTATGAAGGTGGAAATGAATGAATGAAGGCATAATATGGTAAAAGAAGATATTTGAATATTAAAAGGTACCTGATAAAAGTGCCAATAGTGGTAATCCAGGGAAACAAAGAAAAGAGAAACACTGAAGAAAAAAAAAAAGCACTTTCAGTTTATTTATACTTTGGATCCAATACTGTATTTTTTTTAATGTGTGAACAAAAATATATATATTTACTTCGAAATACAGCAATTTGTATTTATTATACATTCACAGTGGCCCAGCCACATGACATGTAAAACAACGACAACCTGATCTTGGACTGCATTGATAGATACATATCTTCTGAAAACAATAGCAGGCAAGAATAATCTCAGTCTCTCCTTTACTGGACATATCCCAATTCTGGTGTTATATTCAAACTGGGCACCGTATTTTGTAGGAAATATTTTATGCAGAAGAAAAAATCAGGAAGGTGAAAGGTCTGAAAATTGTGTGATGTAAGAAAGTTGGAAGCATCTGGACAAAGTCTGGGGAAATAATGACTTGGGGGAGGATCATAGGTTTCTTCAGATAACTTAAAGTCTGGCTGGTTAAAAAGGAAGGAAACACATTCTGTGTACAGAGAAGCTATAACTTCAGAGGACAGAACAAGGATTAATCTGTGGACATTATCAGGAGATCGATTTCAAATTCATTTAAGGTAGAATTTTCTAACGCTTTGGAACTATGCCTACCTAAATGCAGTGGTTTGTCACACATGGTAATGTGTTCGATCTGAGACTGGATGTCCATCTGTCAAAGTGTGCTGTGTAATGAATTCCCAAATTCATCTGCCATGTATCATGAGTCCCCTTTCTCCCACTCTTCCTCATCTCCTTTTACTAAGATGCCTTCTGTCCCCATCTCTTCCTTCATGCATCTCACAGGATGAAGTGGCCTTACTCAGTACCAAGCCTTATCCATCTACTTATTCGAGCGAGGCCATTCCATCCTTTTTCCTCCAACAGATTGCTCTTTCTGTCATCCCACTCTTTCACTTATTTTCAATCTTTCCCTGTCTACTGGCTCATTCCCTACTGCCTACCATGCCCATTTCTCCCACATTAAGGAAAAAGCAACCTCCCTTGCTCCTTCCATCTCTGCTAAATATTGTCTTACAATTACTTTGTTCTTTGTAAGTAAACTCCTCCAAAAGGCCATCTACAATAGGTGCCTCCACTTTCTCTTCTCGGACTCTGTTCTTAAACCTTTTTAGTACCATTTCCAACCTTATCATTCCACCAAAACTGTTCTCTCCCAAGTTACTAATGATCTCTTAGTTGGCAAATCTAATGACCGTTTCTCTGTCCTCATTGTTTTTAATGACTCTGCTTCCTTTGACACTATTGATCAGTCTCTCCTCCTTGATACTCTCTTCTCTCTAGGTTTTCAGGGGATTAATCTCTCCTGGTTCTCATTCTTACACCTGACTCCCTGCCACATACTCTTCCAACCAGTGGCACTAGCCTCCTGGCTCTTCTGGAACAAGACTCTCTATCTCATGACTCCAGGCATTTTCTCTGGCTGTCCCCATTACCTGGAAGGCTGTCCCTCCTCCAGTGTGACTACTGACCTCCTTAGCTGCCTTTAAGTTTTAACTAAAATCCCATGTTTTACAGGAGGCCTTCCCCAATACATCAGTTCTAGTGCCTTCCTGCAGTTAATAATTTCCTTTTTTATCAGCTTCTTTTGTATATTTGTCTGCATATTGTCTCCCATATTAGACTTTCAACTCCTTGAGGGCAGAGACTATCTTTTGCCTCTTTTCATATCTCCAGCACTTAGCACAGTGCTTAGCACATAGTAGGAACATAATAAATGTATATTGATTGAATGATTAAATTGGAATTCAGGCTTTAAGGGTCTTTAAGATCCCTTCCCAATTCAGAGTTTCTCTGAGTCTCTTCTGTGGACTTCACAAACATATGCACATACAGAGCCACATAGTTTTAAAAATGAACTTGAACATTTTCATACATACACACAAACCCTATAATCTGATACAAATGTTATGGATCAAATCATAAAGTCATAACTGGAAAAGACCTCATACATCATCTACCCTGGCATGTCCTATTCAGCAGATAAGTAAATTGAGCAGCAGAATTGTGATTTGATAGTCATCACTCAGGTAATTTCTTATTTTCAATATCTAACTCCATTTAACAAATCATTACAGAAGATTCTGTTAGATGATAAGGGATTCCCTTAGGGCATTTATAATCTCATAAGGAGCTTACATTATGCTTTATTTTTTTAATTAAAAAAAAAGTTCTAGCAATATAAAGATTCTGTGGAGAACCTAGGACTGTTATTCAAAACATTCAAAACATGGATCATGTTTTCAACTATGTGGAAAGTCTCACCAAAGATGCTGGTCACATCCTAGCCATAACGCTTAGCATAGTACCTGGCACATAATAAATGTTTGATTTATTGACTACCCGGCCTGGGTTAGTTCCGCACATGCTCTCTTTTATGTTTGTTACAAGGGTTCTCACTTGACAGGCTGGGGACCTTCTGCACATTCTTCTTACACCAGGGAGACACTAACATATAATTAGGGGCCTTATATAGTATGTGAGACCTGAGCTGATTATAGTATGTGAGACCTGAGCTGAGCTTTCAGGGAAGCTAGGAATTGATCTGGAAAGCCACAGTGAGGAGGGAAGGCCATTTAGACAGAGGCCAACTTGTACCAAAGCAGAATGAGGAAATGGGCTGTGAGTGCATAAAGAGGTAGAAATACAGCCAATGCTTGTAAGGTAACATCAATTGCCAATAAACATTGCCTTTAAACACCCTTTTTAAAACATTAATTTAAAAGATTGGAAAATTACTCCAGTGAGATTTAAATGAATGAGTTTTAAATGAGAATAGTAAGACTACTTTCCAGGAGTCTGCCCTCAAAACTTTTAATTAACTTAGTAGTTATTCATTTTTCCTAGTTTTTCAGAATGTCCACATTCCAGTGGAAGTACCATACTATTTATAATGTTGATTTATTAAAATGCATTCATTACCCAAATGCCTCTGGGGTTGTGTACAAACACATAAATGACACTATTAAATCAAATTAAGCCCAGTAGGTAAGAGAATAAATCCCCTCATTAAAGATACAACATCTGTTTGTTAGGTGTTCCTGTGTGTACATATACCCTGAATACCTACAGAGCTGTAAAGTTTGTCAAACATCTGGTTAGGGCATTGCTTCCTATCAGCTTAAATTTAATTTAGTGGGAAAAAAAAGTAGCATGGAACTTGTTTCTTCATGGCAAATTCCATCAGTCTTTCCTCCCCACCTCTATTCTCCCCACCTCCTAATATCCTCTGTCATTCAGAAACATGAAATAGTAATCCTAACAAAAAAAAAAGTTTAAAGATACCATGTTTTAGCATCCCATCCTCCCTTTTGTTCTGGGAAAAACTGACAAATCTAAATTAAGATCATTACATGCAGAGAAGCTTGAAGGTGGTGGATAGAAAAAGTGAGACCTGCCTTCTAGTCTTACCTTTGACTCATACTGGCTGTCTGATCGATCCTAAGGATGTCACTTTACCTTGTGGTGGCTCAGGCAACTCTCTTAAGAGTGTTAATTAATCAATCAATTATTAAGGACCTTCTATGTGTCAGGCACTTTACTAGGTGCTATGAATATAAAGACAGATGTAGCAGAGCTAACAAATCTTTAACCTCTACTTGCTTTCCATGGTCCCTGCTCTTTCTAGTTCTATGTTCTTATTTTGGTAATAGGTAGACTTTTGTAAATGTCAAGTGCTATTCTTCCAGAGTTTGGGTAATGTAAATGATTCAGTGGTGATAAATATTGAATACACACACATACATATATGCATTTATAAATACCTTTATTAACAGGTAAGGCCTTTACCACTTTGTTAGTATCATTGGTTTGGGGAAGTTTATTAACCTTCTACAGAGAATATGATTTGAAATTATATGTGTATGTATACAATATAAATATATGAAATATGTGCATATGCATATATTATACACACATGTGTATGTATACATATATACACATATGCATATATTTCATACACACACATATACACACACATGTACATCTCACAATTATTTTCTCGTTTAGTCTTTCCAACAACCCTAGGAGGCAAGTGATATTATCATCTCCATTTTACAAATAAGGAAACTGAGGCAAACAGAGCTTGAATGATTTGCTGAGGGTCACACAGCTAGTAAATGCATGAAGTAAGTGTATGTATATGTTTGAATTCAGATCTTCCTTGCCTCAAGGCCCAACAGTCTATCCACTGTATCACCTAACTGTCCACCTAGCTGGTCCTTGTTCCATAATTGCCAGGTATCCTCTAAGTGTTAAGTTTTACTTAATGTTTTCACCCCTAAAAGCACTCAAAAAGGCCTTACTCTCTTTTCCCATTAAAACCAAAATCACAAATAAAATATCCATCTGAATAAACACAGCCCCATGCCACCTGGCCTCATAGATAAGACCTTCTGTATCTTCTTTCTTAGCCAATCTTGAGTAAATCTGGGAACATTCCAGTCTCATCCCCCTCAACAAATTACTGTACTCAAAGACCACAAACATAGATCTGGAAGAAGAGGAAGCAAATAAGACCTTGCTCCTGACCAACCATAATTCTGGAATTCCTAAAAAGGAGGCATATTCTCTAATGTATCCAAGACTGGGACTTTTTCTATACCAAAAAAAAAAAAAAAGGTGGGGGGAGAAGCTCAGAAGCCAATTTGAAGCTGCCACACTATCACTTCAATTTGTTTGTAGAACTGAAGGCCTGCAGAGCCACATTCTCATCCAGTCAGTTGAAAAGTGTATCCTTTAGCAAACCTTTGGGCAAATAAGACCTGGGGCCTTGGTTGCCTCGCCCCTTGGCAGTGCTGACCACGTTTCCCACACACACACTTTAGAGAGGAATTTGCCCCCCAATGAAACCGACACAGGGAGGAGAAATGGATCAAATCTCCTCCTCAACTCTGAGAACAAGTGGACCTATTTTGACAGAAGTCAAAAAGTTTCTGCCATTAAGGAGGTGATATTGCCAAAGGGAAGATACAACCCCAAGACTATTGCAGCAGTTCAGGCCTGAGCTGAAGGAGGCCTGGACTAGGGCAATGGCTGTGGCAGTAGACTTTAAGAGCTGTTCACAAGAGATTTTGAGAATGTGGAAACAAGATTTGGCAACATATTGGATATGTGGAATTAATGTGAGAGAAAAGTCCAGGATGACTTTGAGGTTTCAACTGTGAATGTCTGGAAAGAAGGTGATGCCTTCAGCAGTAAGAGGGAGCTTCAGATGTTGGGAGGGTTTGGGGGCAGGGGGATGAGCTCTGTTTTGGACATATTAAGTTTGAGGTTCCTATGGGACATTCAGTTCAATCAGATGTCCAAAGGGCACTTGGTGATGCAAGAGTAAACCTTAGGATTAGATATGTACCTCTGAGGGACACCTAGGTGGTTCAGTGGATATTGTGATAGGCCTGAAGTCAGGAAGCCTCCTCTTCTTGAGTTCAAATACAGCTTCAGACACTTACTAGCTATGTGACTCTGAGCTAGTCACTTCACCCTGCTTCTCTCAGTTTCCTCATCCGAAAAATGAACTGGAGAAGGAAATAGAAAACCATTGCCTTACCTTTGTGAGGAAAACCCCAAATGAGGTCATGAAGGGTTGGATGTGACTGAAACAAGTGAACAACGGCAAATGTAACCCTGAAAATTATGTCATAGATATAATTGAATGTTTATGAGTTGATGAGATCACCAAGTGAGATAGTATAGAGGGGGGAGAAAAGAAGACCCAGGCTAAACATGACCTGGATGGAGTCAGGCAAAAGAGGGTGAGAAGTGAGAGTGCAGTGTTATAAAAATCTAGAATAAAGAAAGTATTCAAGAAAGGAGGTTAATCAGCTAATTCGAATCTGAAAAATAAGGTAAAAGCATGGGGACTGGCAAAAGACCATTAGATTTAGCAACTAAGAGACCACTGGAAATTTTGGAAAGAGCAGTTTGAGTTAAATGATGAGGATGGAAGGCAGGTTACAAAATGTTTAGAATGTTATGAACTTTCTTCAGTGGTTTAGCCATAATGGGGAGGAGAGAAATAAGATGATAGCTAGTGGGGATGGTTAGAAAAAAAAATGAAGAATTTTATTTTTTAGGTAAAAAAAAAATATGAAAGAGGCATACTCATGCCTATAGACATCAGGGAAAGAGCCAGTAGATGGGGAGGGGAAGGTGATAGACTATTAGAGAGTAGGTATGGTAGAGTGGCAATCTACTTGAAGAGGATGATTTGGAATGTAATTAATATGAGATGGAGAGGTGTTTATCTTGGCAAAGAGAAAGTCCATCTCATCATCAAAGACAAGGCTAAAGAAGCGGATCGTCTGGGGAAGATGTCTGAGTGATGTGAGATGATGTGGGAAGAGGAACAGACTCTCAGTGAATGGCCTCCATTTTCTCATTGAAGTAAGAGGCAAAGGCTTCAGCTGAAATAGTGGTGGGAGGGGTGCCATGGGAGGGCAAAGGAGGGGTGAAAAGGATTGGGAGAGCTACTATGGTCACTTGGTAAATGGAATAGGAAGGAATAAAAGGATTGGCTTGCTGCAGTTATGACTAGGTAACCGAAGTTTGCTGGGGATCCAGTTTTCATAATGGTGTTTCTTTCTCCAGCTTCTTTCAGCAACTTGTGAACAGGAGCAGAGGTGTCAGCTGTTTTCAGTAAATACAAGGTTGAAGATTGGCAGGGCATGACTAATGATAGGTAAATGGATCATGAGTTTTGAATGTACAGTGTACTGTAGACTTAAATTAGTTCTTAAAAATAGAGTAATGGAGGACACTATGGCCAGTGCAGAAGTGACGACCTGGTAAAGCTACTAATCTGGCAGTTTACATTTTGGATGTTGAATTTTAGACTCCCACATGAGTTTCTTCTCTATTGTTGGGTTAATCTTAGCAATACTTACTAAACCTAGAACCACCCTGATATCAAGTTGTGGCACATATAACTATGCCCGTTTTACATTGGAGTAAAATGAACATGAAGTTAATTTACATTTTCAAGATTGTTGGGAAATGAAGCATTTCCAGGAGTAGGAATTGAGAAATAAGTGAATGAATGAATGACAATGCATTTATGAAACAGTTGCTATGTGCAAATCATGGTGCTAGGGATACAAATAGAAAAGCAAGATATTCCCTATACTTAAAGAGCTCACATCAGAATGGAGGACACTGGACATGCAAAGTTCAGATGGCAAGTCCCATGGCCCTTAGGATGCAGTGGTAAAGGAGACAGTATTCATTTTCTTTAATGTCATTTGTGCTGATAAAATTGTATTGTTTCTGATATTGAGCTCTTTGACAAAACCAAGGACTTTGATGGAGAGAATTATTAAGTTATTTGACATGCCCTACGTTCACAGGGATTTTTCTTCTCAGTGGTAACTTTGGGGCCTGCACTGGAGACTGAACTTGTAGTCTGGGAGTAACTAATTCTCAGGTTCAAGATCCTGGAACGTCTCCATTGGAGTACCAGGAAAGATGGTAGTCTAGGGGTCATATGTTGACTCCTGTTTCTCCCTCAGGGTGCCTTGCTATTTCAGGTAGGCTAGCTTGTTTGCTCTCTAGATGCCAATTGGATAACAGATGGTAAGAAGTGCTGGAACATACTTCATAGAAGTTACTTCCCCCAGATGATAGGTGCAGGCATCGAGCTAGAAGCTGGACTCCCCCAACTAGGGGAACATTGCCAAACCCAGGGTTCTTGGGCTCAAATTAAATGCCCATGGTAGTAGTTGGTCAGAAAGGAATATTAAAAGTGACAAAGGGGAGAGGCCCCTTCTACACATAACAAGAATAACTCTTGGTCCCTTCATTCCAGAGCTGGCATACTTAATCCATGAAGTGATCTGGTGAGTTCTGCATTACTGATTTCCTCCCACGTAGCCTCACAGATTTATTAGCCGTGGAGTCTAGAACGCTCCCTCGGACGACCTGCATCTCTGAAGCAACCATTACGAAAAGATTATGTCTTCTTTATGAGAGTGAAGTGACCAATTATGACCAGTCATCAGGAGAGCAAGGACTGATTTCTACTTTTGCTATTGCTTAATGTTTTGGGGGTGGTTGTAATTTACTCCATATGCCTGTCTATTACCTTTGATTTTAGAGGTAACTGAGCTGTGTCTTCATTTATGCTCATTCCCTTGTGCCAACAGCAGTTAAATCTGCTCTTGTTTCACTGCATAATGTGAGTTACACTGGGAGGGAACTGAAAAATATTTTCTGAGTAGGAAGAAAATCATGTGACTATGTCATCAGCAACTAATAAAGGCTGATTCGGTTCATTACCATGTTTCCATGAAGCCATTTTTAAAGGAACCTTTAGAAAAAAACTTTTAAGTATTAATCTAGGATGCCAATTGCCTTGTAATTGTTTAAAGATATATTTAATGAATAAAAATCTGGCAAAGAATTTTGAGTTTTATCACAAACCAAATAAATCCCAAATATATAAATCCAATCATCTTCTCTCTCCTGCATTGCAGTCCAGAGTCCCCAGTCATCACTTGGATGTCTGTACTCTCTTATTATGTAAACCCCTTGATCGTAGGAGCTTTGTCCTTGTCTATTTGTATCCCCAGCACATGGCAGAAGGCCAGATTCTGGTGGTTATTTGATGAATGTTTCTAGACTTATTAACTAAGTCAACTAATTGTCCTTTCTAAATCTCAAACTTGACTCATCATTTCCCCACCCTAACTCTCATCTCTCATTAAAACTTCCCCATCACTTTTTTTCCCCCAGTAAACATGAATGTAATTTCTCTACTTTTCTTTCTCAGCCCTTCAAATGAGGGAGAGGGGAAGAATGAAAAAACAGAAGGCTTTTAATAAACATACATAGCCAAGTAAAATAAATTCCTCACTGATCCCATCCTCTGGAATCACAGTTGATCCTTGTGATGATCAGAGTTCTCAAGTTTCTCAAAATTGTATTTACAATGTAGTTAAATTGTTCTTTTATCCCTCCTCACCTCCTCCTGAATAAGTTTAAACAAAGCTTCCCAGGGTTCTCTGAAATCATCACTTTTGTCTTTTCTTCTCTATCACTTTTTTTTCAAAGGCAGTTGGGGTTAAGTGACTTGCCCAGGGTCACACAGCTAAGTGTCAAGTGTTTGGTCTGAGGCCGGATTTGAACTCAGGTCCTCCTGACTTCAGGGCCAGTGCTCTATCCACTGTGCCACCTCACTGTCCCCTTCCCTATCACTTTTAAGAAGAGTGTGGGATGTCTGTAATTATGATCTTCAAGTATATGAAGCACTCTTACAGATTATGGATTAGACTTATCTCCCACACATCAAAGGGTAGAATCAGGATCAATATGGAGCAGAAAGACCAACTTAAGACTGATGGTGTGGGGGAAATGCCGGGGTGGGGGGAAGGGTGAGGATAAGCCTTCTCACAATAAGAGCTGGCCAAAAGTCAGTAATAGATGCTCTAGTTGGTAGTGAATACCTCCTCATCAGAGGTTTCACGCAGATTAATTCAATCATTTCTCAGCAGGTATGTTGTAATGGTGGACAGTGAGGGGGCTCAATGGATAGAGGGCCAGGGCTGCAGTCAGGGAGGCCTGAGTTCAAATCTGGCCCCAGACACTACTTGTGTAATCCTAGGCAAGTCATTTAACTCTGTCTGCCTATTTCTTCATCTGTAAAATGAGCTGGAGAAGGAAATGGCAAACCACTCCAGCATCTTTGCTAAGAAAACCCCAAATGGGATCAGAAGAGCTGGATGCAACTGAAATGACTGAGCAACAGCAAATGTTGCAGTGGGGATTCTTTTCATCATGTATGGGCTAGAGTCTAAGAGTGGGTAACCTGTGGCCTCGAGGCCACATGTGGCCCTCTAGGTCCTCAAGTGTGGCCCTTTGACTAGCGTCTAGCATCAGGCATTCCTTTGTTGTAAGATCCTGAGAAATTCATTTCAATCTCTGTATGCCTCAGTTTCCTCAACTGTAGAATTAGGATAATGATAACACTTGCCACATAGGGTTGTTATAAGGATTAAATAAGATAATATTTGTCAAGTGTTTAGCACAGTGCCTGGTACAGAGTAGCTGCTTAATAAATGGGTATTCCCTCCTCTGCCCTGCCCCTTCCTCTTCTCCTATGGAATAGAGTGTATCTTATTTGTGGAACTTTGATGATTCTCTCTCCTTCTCCCATATCCATTTAGTCAGCAAGTCTTATTCATTCCATTTCAGCAGCAGCACTCATCCGTCTCTTTCATCCACCTATATGGTCTCTTCCCCTGTTTCAGGCCCTTACCATTCTTTGCCATTACCCAAACTACCCTACCCCTACCCCTCACGGTCTGCCTGATTTAAGCTCTCTCCTGTTCAGTTTTTCCTTTTCAAAGGAAGTTCCTAAAATCTTCTCCCTAAGGTACAAATTTGGCCAGGTAACTTCACCTGCTAAAGAAAACAAACAAACAAAACCAAACAAAAAACCCCACTTCATTGAAACCAGAGCAAGGTACAGAGTACCAGCAATATTGTCATGCTAATCAACTGTGAAAGACTTAGTAACTCTGATCAATACAATGATTCACCACAACTCCAAGGGACTCATGATAAAAAATGCTCTCGCCCTCCAAATAGAGAACTGATGGACTCGGAGAGCAAACTGAAACATTTTTTTTCCTGTCTTCATTTTTCTTGCTCCTCCCACCCCTCCCCAGAACATGGCTAATAGGGATCTACCTTTGCATGGCTTCATACATATAATACGTATCATAATCCTTGCTTTCTCAGTGGGTGGAGGAGAGATGGAGAAAGGGAGAGAATTTGGAAACGAAAATAAAAATAAAATTTTTAAAATAAATCTTCCTCAGCTCCCAGTTGCTTCTCATGTAATAATCAGGAGATGGATGACCTATGGCCCATCATTATTTCATACTTCTTCCTCTTATTGGACTACAAATTCCTCCTGGATTTCCAAAAGCCACTTTCCTACCTCTGTGAAGTTGCAATGCATTGAACTTTCCTACCTGCCAGGAATGCCTCCTGATTTTCAAGGCATAGCTCTGACACCACTTTCATCAGGTCAGATATTAATATATCTTATCTCCCCCCCCCACCCCAGATAATACAGAAAGGTAGCATGGAGTTGTGGATAGAGAGGTAGCTTAAAATCTAAGTCTATTCCAGGGCCAATCCCCTATGACTGAGATATACTTCCATATATCTTTGCCTCTTAGAAACACTGGTTTCCTTCATATGATCATAAGATGAATCTCCCTTCTCTCATTTTAAAGATGAGGAAACTGAAGCACAAAGAAATGTATCATAAGTGATAAATCCACAGTCACACAACTAGGAAGAGACTGAGGCAAAATTCAAACGCAGGTCCCTTTGATTCCAAGCTTAACTCGATAGTACTGTGCCACCCAGCATTCCGTGGTAATCTATCCAAATAATAACCTGACCCAAGTCTACTTAGCTTTTCAGATCAAGTGAGATCTGTTGTCTTTAGATTGGTAGGAATATTGGCAAGTAAGTGACTAGAAGGCTCGGCTCACCTGCGTAGCCTAGACAAGGCCTGCTAATTCCCCTGAGTTCTTAGTGCTATCTCCCCCAAATTGCTTTGCATATGTATCAGTGGCATGGCTCTATGTATGATGAACCAGTGAGTAGACAGACAGATGTCAGTGACTTTTCTCCTCCAGTCTTGCCTTTTTGCTGGCCAAGAATCTATTCCTGTTGTGTGGGGCTGTCTCTCTAGCTATTTTCTTGGCTCCTCACCTTCCAAAAGAGTGACTTTCTTTCAGATCAGTCTGTTCAGTAATCATCAATACCAGTCTTACTGCCAGTTTATACCAGCATATGGCCAGCCTTTACTGCTGTCTCATTTGCCTAGAGTAATCCAGCTAAATGTATAATCCCTGACCGGAACTTGTAAAAACAAATTGTAACTGCTCATTTCTAAGTCCTAGAAATGAATTGTGTTGTGGCAAAATATTGCTTTTTTTTTTTTAATGCTCCCCTAATTCTCCACATGCTGTGTTTGGACAGTAGTATACGTGGTTTAACAGTGCAGTTGGTTAACAGCTTTATCACATATTCTGGTTTTAGAGCCAAAGACAACTTTAATCACAGAATATCAAATACACTTTTCAGAAAGACATCATCCTACAGAGATGTCAGTTTTAGAAATGGGGATTAACCACATTGGGAGAGAGAGGAAAAGAGTAGAGGAGAAGAATGAGGGATCACTAAGATTTTATCCTCAACTTAAATGTATTTTAGTGTCTACTACAATGTGGCTTGAGGGTACTGAAATCCTGCATGGCAATCCTCTATGTTGATAAAGCCTTTGCCCTTTCTATCTCTCTTGGAGCTCTCAAAGCTTCTTGGATTCCTCTTCCCACAAGATCAAAGAGTGGGGTGGAATAAAAAGTCAAGCCCTTTGCCAATCAAAGGTCAGAACCAAACTCCCCTGCATGAGGTTGAGCAGGAGGAAAACAGTGGGAGATTTCTGTCCACTTCCCATCTGCCTCTCTGTATGGTTTCAGCTTCCAGGTAAGCTTAAACTTCATCACCATGCTGCTAACTCAGCCTTGCATACTTGACACTTGCCAACTCCCTCCACTTCTTTCCCCCGCTTACTGGAGGGCTAAGAGATGGGGCGATAAACTCCTCTTAAAGCTCTGCCTTACACACGGCAGGATTCATATTTTCCAGCTCATTCTGCATTCTCCATCTACAGTTTTGTATCCATTTAAACACTACAGAACAACATGTCCTCCGATCTGCCCCCCTCCCCCCACTTTCTAGCTTCCTTTTGTGTGCTGTCTTCTCCCAGTAAATGTAAGCTCCTTGAGGACAGGAACTCATTCTTATTTGTATCCTCAGTGCTTAATAGTGTGCCTGGCACATAATAAATGCTACATAAGTGTTGATTGAATTATTGAACTGAATTGAACATTTTTCTGAAACTAGCAGATCTTTTTCGAGATGATGCCTTCAGTGGATACATACGATTTTTATTGTTTTTATTTGTTTATTTATATGTTTTATTGTTTTATCTTTGTACAGGTTGGTTATTTTTTTTTCCCGTCAGTAGAATTAGAGCCCATTGAGTGAAAGGACTATTTTTCCTTCTTTTGTCTTTGCAGTCCAATAACTTAAGCTTAGTTATCACCACTTAAGTCCACTGGACTCCAGAGGAGAGAGTGAGGCCAATGACTTCGCACAGCCCTATCTCACTTAAATCCAATTTACATGGACATCACCCTCCTGACGTCACAACAACAATCACCATTTAAGTCATATGTATAACACAGGAACTGGAGAGTTGAGCCTAGAGCCAGGAAGACCTGAGTTCAAATCTGGCCTCAGACATTAGCTGTAGGACCCTGGGCGAGACATTTAACCTGTTTGCCTCAGTTGCTTATCTGTAAAATGAGGTGAAAAAAGGAAATGACAAACCAATCCAGTATCTTTGCCAAGAAAACTCCAAATTAAGGTCACAAAGAATCAGACATAACTGAAACAATTAAAAACAAAATAACAATAACTACTGGACCAGTGATTTCATTAGTATCAGGAATTCCCAGGTGAGGAAACTCCCTTTACTAATTCAGATTAGCATTTTCTTTGTAACTTGGTCTTAGAGTTGCCTACAGTCATACAGTTAGGAAGGGTCAAAGGTAAGGCTTGAAGCCAGGTTTGGTTTTTTTTTTAGGCAATTGTGGTTAAGTGACTTGCCCAGGGTCACACAGCTAGTATGTGTCAAGTGTTTGGTCTGAGGCCGGATTTGAACTCAGGAGGCTGACTTCAGGGCCGGTGCTCTATCCACTGTGCCACCAAGCTGCTCCAAAGCCAGGTTTAAATTAAATGATGCACTGAATGATATTAAATGATGCGTCTTGGTAAATAAGGCTGTGCTGTGCTAAGGACCTAGAATACAAATGGAAAATAAGACAGTCTCTATTCTCAAGAATCTAGGTTCCAACACTGCCTCTGACAGTTACTGGTTCCTTGACCTTTTGGAAGTCTCTTACCCTTTCTGAGTCCCAATTTAGCCATTTGTAAAATAAAGAGATTGTGCTAGATAGCCCCTAAGGTCCCCTCTAGTTCTAAATATGTAACCCAATAATCCTGTGCTTAGGAAATCATTTTATTTTGTTGTTGTTTGTTTTTGATTTTGGGGTAAAATAAATGACTTGACTTGGTTTTTATTTGCTCTGTTTGGGCATTCGGTGATGCCTACTACATACTTCAGAAGAAAACTGCTTTTAAATCCTGGCAGATGTTTTTACAAAGCAGATTATCTCCTGTTTCAGGCTAAAATGACTCAGCTGCCTGAGGCGGAAAAGGAAAAGATTGCAGAGCAAGTAGCTGATTTCAAGAAAGTCAAGAGCAAACTGGATGCTGAGATTGAGATATGGGATGATACCAGCAATGACATCATTGTCCTGGCCAAGAAGATGTGCATGATTATGATGGAGATGACAGACTTCACCAGGTAATTATGTGGAAAATGATGTTTAATATTTATAAGTGTTAGAAGTAGTTGTCACGCAGGTACAACATCAAGGTTTCCGAGTGGCAGGTGCCAAAATCTTGTGAAGACTGAACGATAAAGCAAACGAAAAGGAAGGAATTAGGTGTGTAGCATTTCAGGACTCCAGTGAGAGGGGGAAGAACAATATTTAACCTTGAATGTAATTTTGATGATAACTATCAAGGTCTTTCTTTTAAAAGCTTCCTATTCAACAGGTCATATTTTCATATTTTCATTCTCTGAAGAAATGTGTACTACTGCAGTAAATCAATTCCTGAGGCTTTCCTGAAGCCATTTCTTTTAGCCTTTTTTTTTTACTTTAATTTAATGATTTTATCATTTGGTCACAAAGTTTGGATGGGATAATAGATAGAATATATAGTTTTCAGCATGGCGTTAGGAAGACTAGAGCTTAAATCCTGTCTCTGACCCTTACTTGGTTTGTGACCATGGGTGAATCCTAAACCTTTTTGACTCTGTTTCTTGATCCCTGCAGATGTAAAAGAATAGTATAGACCTGTGATCTAGGCATTGCAAAATGAAGACATTCCATTTCCTAGTTCAGATCTGTATCTTCTCTGAAATTCATACTTTTGGAGTTGCATGGGGACACCACAAATAAATAAATGAATGAATTTCAAAAGCATTTATTAAATTCTTGCTATGGACTAGGCACAGTACTAATGGAAATACAAATTCATGCATATAAGTCATTTCCTGCCCCTAAGGTGTTTAAACCCTCATTAAGGAAAGATAGCATAAATAGGGAGCTGATGTCCAGAGAGGAATGCTTTGTGCAGGAATAAGAGGGACTGCTGATTGGCATCATAGGGCATTTGACATAGACTTTTCTAGAAATGAGCAGGGGCTAGTAGAATATAGAATTGAGATTGTGGGAAAGCCATTTATTAGCTGTGGTCTAAGCAAGATAAAGAGAATACTCACCAATTAAAAATCAAAGATCCCAGGTTGGGAAGTTAAATTGTGGCTTAGAGGTGGGGACTGGAGTACATTTGGCAAGATATAGAGATTTCTCAAAAGTTTTGTGGTGAGTCCAGGTCTTGGCAAGATGAATTAATGAAAGAAAAAATTAAGTTCCTACTATGTGCAAAGTACTGAAAACAGAAAAGCAATACAGCCCCGACTCCCAAAGAGCTTACATTCTAATAGGAGGCAAGAACACATATAGAAGGATACAGGTCCATGATATATGAAAATACAACATAATCCTTAGGGTACAATGACAAAATTGATGGTGAAGTTTCTTCTTTAGTATTTTCTCATATACACATGTGTCTCTATATAAATGTGTACACATATATGCAGACACATGTGTCTATATATACATTACACATATATGTATGTGAGTGTATATATTCATTTGTAATATCAAACTATTTGGTGGTGACAAGGACTTTACTAAGGTGAATGTTTATTAATCAGAAGCCCAGCGTCCCAGGGTCAGAGCTTGAGTTCTAAATTAGAGATAGCAGCCAGGGATAGACAACAAGGCATGAAGATACTAAGGAAAGTGGTATGATGGATCTGGGTGCAGGCAAGATAGGATGTAGAATATTTTCCAATCAGAAGACCAGAGTGCTTAGATTTAGTGACTTGCCCAGGATGTCACAGTTAGCATGTATTGTAGGAAAAAATTAGAGAACTGATCTCAGGTCTCCTGACTCTAAAGATGCCTATCTATCTACTAGGCCATGCTGACTGCTCTTGATCTGTAAAATGAGCCTAATGAGACTTATAGTATTATGTATGTCACGGGGTTGTTGTTAGAGCAATGAGATACAGTGGATATGAAGCACTTTGTGCAGCGAAGTGTTACATACATGTCAGTTATTGTCATTACAAAAGAGAGGCAGGAAGAATACACAAAAATATCAAAAAAGAAAAAAAATCATGGACTGCAGAATAAAATAAGATACATACATGACTCACTATTCTAGTAATCAGACATCTAATAACTTTAACCATGAGAAACTGGTATCAGATCTAGGGGGAAAAAAGGGAAAAGACATAAAGAAAATAGCTATCTAAAAGTACATGCATTGCATTGTCAAAAAGAAGATGTCATTCTTAGAGCCCACTTAGGTCCTAAATTTCATAAGACTGATGATTTAGTTCCTTCCACAATACACCTTCAGATCAGAGAGAGAGAGATTTAGAAGAGGTTTAGCAGTTTTTGACAGTGAAAAAGACATAGCAGAATCAATAAACCTCTAGGCCCATTTAGTTTGAAGGCAAAAAAAAATTGTCCATTTGTTCTACCAACATTTCTTAAGTAGCTATCAATCAATCAATCAGTAATCAAACACTCTATCTACTAAGTGCTTAGCTATTAGGCACTAGAGATACAAACAACAAAATGACAGCCCAAGCCTTCAAGGAATTCACACTCTAGGAGGAGAAAATATGATTATTTCAGTATGTACATAATAAGAAAATATAAATACAAATTTTGCTTTTGGAAGAAGTTCTAGCAGCAGGGGGACCAGGAAACTTCTCAATCAGAGGGAAGTTACTATGTACCAAACACTGTCATAGGAAGTGAAGTTTGTATAAAATTTATGAGACACATCTCTTGCCCTCTTGGACTTTATAGTATAACAGTGAGGAAAGGCATGGAAATAACTATGATACACAATTATACATGTGTGAATGAGTGTTAACTGCTACGAGAAAGCTAAAAAGTGCCTCAAAGCTCACGTTATCCTTTAAAAGAGCAGAGGTTAAATAATGGCCAATTTCCTTTCAATGGGGAAGCTCAGTGGGGCAATGGATAGAGTAGAGTGCCAGGCCTGGAGTCAGGAAGACCTGAGTTATCCCTTTTTCTTCTCCCTTCTGCTTCACCTTCCTTCTCTTCTCCTTCTTCCTCCTACTTTGTACAGCTTTATTTTTATACATCAGAGTGTAGGCCCCTCCCTTCAACCTCTGGAGAATGTGATCTTCCAGATATGAACTTGTATCTTGTCAAGTCTGTTCATTTCTAACTTTGTAACATTTCCTGAGTGTGTCATCTTCTCTCCTCTGATACTGCCATCACCCTGGTACAAGTTCTCCTCATCTCACCTATGGCTGTTGCAATAACCTTCTGTTGAGTCTGCCTTCCTCCAATCTCTTGCCCTCTAAGACTCATCTTCTCCCACAGCTGTAAAAGTAATTTCACTAAAGTGCAGATCTGAATATGTCACCTCCACCCTCCATTTAATAAACTCCAATGACTGCTCATTACCTCCAGGATCAAATGTAAAACCCTTTGTTCAGCTTTTAAAGCCCATTTTACTCATCTTTCTAGTGTTCACACGTACTTCTCCCCTCCACTTATTCTGTGATATAGTCACACTGGCCTACTTGATGTATCTTGTACATTATACTCCATCTTCCAAATCTAAACATTTTCCACCAGCTTTCCCTCATGCTTGGAACACTCTCCAGCCTCATCATCACCTCTGACCTCCTGGTTTGTTTTCCTTCAAATCCCTGCTAAAGTCCTACCTTCCCCAAGATGCCTTTCCCATCACTTTTCATCTTATTGCCCCCTGTCTGAGGCTAGCCTCAAATTAGTCTGTCCACAGCTTGTTTTTACAGAGTCATTTGCATATTGCCTCTCTCCTTAAACTATGAGCCCCTTGAAGACAAAGGTTGATGGTTTTGATTTGTTTTCCATGACTTTGTATCCTTAGCACTTAGCATAGTTTCTAGCACATAGTAGGTACTTAATAAATGTTAGTTGATGGATTGACTACCTTACAGAATGTTTGTTGAAGTAACTATATTATTTGAAATCCTATGAAAGAAGATTCATTACAATGCTGTTATTTCTCTTTTTAAACTATTTTTTCATTATGTGAATAGCAGAGTAGCATACTAGACAGAGGCTACATTGGGAGTTCAAATCCTACACCCTTGAATTCCTTGGTGCTCCATGTGAATTTACTGTAAGATGGAAGGTTGCAGAGAAGTAAGTGTTTGTCATTGCTAGAATTTTGTCATCCTAGTATTCCGTATGCCAGTCACAGAACTCATTCTAATTCTCTTACTCTATCCTATTCTTAATCATCTATGATGTATAAAATAATGGCAGCTAGTTGATGCCATATTGGATAGTGTGCTGGGCCTGAAGTCCAGAAGACTCATCTTCATGAGTTCAAATCTGTCATGAAACACTTACTACCCATGTGACCCTGGGCAAGTCATTCAACTCTATTTGCCTCAGTTCCTCATCTGTGAAATGAGCTGGAAAAGGAAATGGCAGACCACTCCAGCATCTTTGCCAAGAAAACCTCCAATGAGGTCATGAAAAGTTGTATATGACTGAAATGACTGAACGACAATATAAAATGAAAGTATTTGTGTAAAATGCTTCACTAACTTTTAGAAAATATATAAGTATCTTTTGTGTCACCACCATCACCGTCATCATCGAACCATTAAGATAAAATGCAAAATTTCCATTCCAGCATTTAAAACTTTCCACAAAATCATTGTGTTTATTTTCCTAGTAACAAGATTCTCTATCATTTCTTCAATTGTGTTTATGATGTTTAATAATAATTCTTAATCATATATGTGTTTATACATATATTATCCCATAGTTATATTCAAAGACACTTGTTCAATGTTGTGGGGCATGAAAGGGCACAAATGTGTATATAATAGTGACTGATGATGATAATGATGATGGTGACATTTATTTAATGCTTACTATGTATGAGGCACTGTGCTAAGTGCTTTATAATTATAATCTAATTTGATGTTCAAAACAACCTTGGGAGGAAGGTTCTATTATTATTTCCATTTTACACATGAGGAAACTGAGGCAAGCAAAGATTAAGTGACTTTCCCAGAGGCACTAATCATTTAGCTAGTAAATATCTAAGGTTATATTTGAACTCAAGTCTTCCTGTCTTTAGGCCTGGGCACTCTTTCTACTGTATCACGTAGCTACTCCTCGCCACGTTGCCTTCCTTTTACACACACACACACACACACACACACACACACACACACACACTCCAAATGTCTCAGAATATTGGAAAGGGAGACAAAAAATTCAATATCAATCATGCAGAAATGGTTCCTAACTGTTCAAAATCTGCCTACATAGTTACAACTAAATAAGAAGAAAATCCATTTGAAGTAACATTTCTTTTCTGAATAAAGAAAAAAAGAACAAAAGAAAAATAATAATTTTGTTTGCAAATAATGACTAGTTTAAATTTAGAAATTAGCCCCATTAAAGGATGAAAGAATGAATGAGGATAGGAATTTTGAGCTTGAAAAATATCAAGAAAATATTTACATGTGGAATGGGATGGTTTTGAAAGAACACGGGAAGGTAGAATGTAATTGTTCACATTTATATATACTTTTGGGGTTTCCAAATGATTTCAGTAATTTCTTTTTAGCATTGCATCAATGCTAGAAGATATATACTATAGTTAATATAATACCTATTTTCCAGATGAGGAGACTGAGCCTCAGGTGGGTTCGGTGACTTGCCCCGATCACAAAGCTCTTGTGTTTGAGATCAAGACATGGTTGTGGGTCGATGTTGATCCCATGACCAGATCACTGCCACTTCTCAAAAGAGAAGTGACAGTCACAAAAAATGAATGACAAATTAAGAATTGAAAACTCAGGGACATCAAAGACATTGTGTTTTGTATTTTTTCCTAATAAACAAATTTTATTTTTAAAAATACTAATATTTGTATAGTTGCTGAGATGCCTGGGGCTCAATAATCACCATCTAACTTAGAGGTAATCCTTATTACTTTTCATCAATCTCATTGTACAGTTAGATGCCACAGTGGATAGAACTCTAGACTTGAGATAAGGAAGACATGAGTTCAAATCCTACCTCAAATATTTAATAGCTCTATGCTTTTAGACAAGCCATCTAAACTCACACAGCCTTTTTTTTTTTAACCAAATTTTCAGTTAAATTTCAGTAATTCAAATTTCAGTAAAATTTCAGCTAATTGGCACTGGCTTCATTTAAAACTCAGTTTAAGGGCAGCTAGGAGGTGCAGTAGATAAAGCACTGACCCTGGAGTCAGGAGGACCTGAGTTAATATCTGGCCTCAGATATTTAACACTTACTGTGTGACCCTGGGCAAGTCACTTAATCCCAATTACCTTGCAAAAAAGAAAAAGAAAAGAATAGAAAAGAAAAGAAAAGAAAAGAAAAGAAAAGAAAAGAAAAGAAAAGAAAAGAAAAGAAAAGAAAAGAAAAGAAAAGAAAAGAAAAGAAAAAAAGTTCAAATTTGACCTCCAGGAGGAGACCCTTCTCACTTGTCCCAGCTGCTGCCTTCCCCCTTTAAGGTAATGTTTGATCTTTTCTGTACATAGGTAAATGAATCACACAGTGGCTAGAGTACTGGACTTGGAATAAGGAAGACAAGAATATAAATTCTACCTAGGATGATAGCTATGTGACCCTGGGCTAGTCAGCTTCATCTGTAGAATGAGGATAAAAACAGTATTTACCTCACAGAGTTATTACGAGAATAAGATGAAATAATATTTATAAAGTACTTTTTATAAATCTTAAAGCTGTACAAATTTACATATATATGAATTTATGTAAAGTTATATAAATGCTAAATGTTATTATAAATGCTAGCTATTATCTGCTAAGCATCTTTTTTTTTTTTACATAGTTTCTCCCATTACAGTGTAAGGTAGTTGAGAGTAGGGACTGGTTTTACCTTTTAGCTCTTAGCACAGCGTGTGACATATTTGCTGCTGTTCAGTCATTGCTGTTGTGTACGATTCTTTGTGACCCCACTTGGGTTTTTCTTGGCAAAGATACTGGAGTAGTTTGGCATTTTCTTCTCCAGCTCATTTTAGAGATGAAGAAACTTGCCCAGGATCACACTGTTAGTAAATGTCTGAGGTTGGATTTGAACTCAGGTCTTCCTGACTCTTGGCCTGGTGCTTTATCTACTGAACCACCTACCTGCCTTCTATGACATATAGTATAAACTGAATAAATGCTTTTAGATGGATTGTTTTACTGCTTCTTACATCATTTCACTCCCTTGATTTTTCTTCATGCCGTGAATGTGGTCCTAGAATCTCAAAGTCTTTGATGGCTGAATGGAAATTCCATTAAGTTCTATCAAGCTTGTAGTCCCTTGAGAGACAAGCCTGATGTCCTAGCTGCAGCTGGCTAAGTTTGGAGGTGTGGATTCTGTTTTTGGCTGAAGTAACCCACTGAGATTGTCATCTAAAGTTTGACCACCAATTGAGGAAATGTTCACCTTGATAGGATCATGGAGCCTGAGATACTAACTTTCCATACTGTTTATTATCTGTTTCCAATTATTCTGAAATTGATATGTATTACTGTATTTTTACTTGCGCTTTCCCCATACTTCAGTAGTAAGTTTCCTCTCCTCTTGTTCCTGATCACAGACACTCCAATGCCTTTTCTGAAGGCCAAGTGCAGTAATTTGTGTAACTTATTCTTTTCCACCCACTCAGAATTTCTATCTTGGCAGGCTACTCAAGTTTTTTTTTTTTTTTGACATGGGACCCTTAGAAAATGGAGGTGTCATGATTGGGAGGATAGCACTTTTCAGTAATAAATAACAGTTTTTATTACAACAAAAACAAATTTGCTATCCTTAAAAAAATCCCCCAGAAAACTTTATTCTTTCATTCCATTCATCAGTCAGTGAGCATTTATTAAATAACTAGTAAGGGCAAATTTTCCTGAGTTCAGATCTGGCCTTAGGCGCTTGCTAGGTGTGTGGCCTTGGGCAAGTCACTTACCCTTATCTGCCTTAGTTTCCTCATCTGTCAAATGAATTGGAGAAGGAAATGGTAAACCACTTTAGTATCTTTGCCAAGAAAATCTCAAATGGTGCCATGAAGAGTCGAACATGATGATTAAACCACAACAAGTGGAAGTTTAATTATCCATTATATCTAGCCAGCTGTCCAGACCAAATCAGCTCATGAATGTCCCATCCCATCGGGCAGTCCACCCAACTTCCTGATGCCACAAGAATTTCAGGTATTGGGGACAATCAGTGACAAAGCTGGCAGTTGGGAGATAGTGTCATTTTTTTTTTTTAGGAAAAGCAAGGAAGTTAATGTCACTAGAAAACAAAGTACCTGGAAAAGAGTAAGGTATAACAAGGCTGGGAGGATAGGAGTGGACAAGTTTATCAAAGGTTTTAAAAGCAAGAAGATTTTATCCTTGTTTTTGGAGTTAATACAGAGCCAGTTAAGCTTATTAAATAGGAGTATGACATGATCTGACTTGTGCTTTAGGAAAATCACTTTACCAGCTGAATGGAGACTGCAATAGAGTGGAGAAAGACTTGTGAAAGGGAGACCTACCAGCAGGCTGTGTCAGTAGTCTATGTGTGGGCTCACTACAACCCGCACCAGGATAGGAACTCTTCCAAAGCAGAGAAAGATGTATTCGAGAGAACTTAAGAATGTAACATCCACAGGACTTGGCAATAGATTGGAAATGGTGATGAGAGAGAAGGAGGAGTTGAGAATGACACTCATGTTATGAGCCTGGGTGAGTAGAAGGATAGTGATACCTTCAACAGTAATCTGAAAGTTAGGAAGAAGAGAAGGTTTGGGGAGAAAAGGAATATGTTTGAACATGTTCAAATTTGAGATGTCTACTGGGCTATCCAGTTGGAAATTTCTAAAATGCAGTTATTATTGAGAGATTGTGCTGGGAGAGAGGTTCAGGTGGGTAAGCTAGATTGGAGAATCATCTGCATAAAGTTGAGAATTGAAACCATGGTGGCCAATCTTTGTAGGACTCTCACTATTAGTGGACATGATGTGGATGAAGATCCAGTGAAGGAGAAGAGGAGTGGCCAGCTAGGTAGGAGTATAGCCAGGAGAATACAGTGTCATGAAAACCTAGGGAAAAGAAAGTATAAAAGAGAAGAGGATGATTGAAAATGTCAAAGACTGCAGAGAAGTAAAGAAGAATGAAGATTGCCAAAAAAAAACAAAAACAACAACAAAAAAGTCCTTTGAATTTGGCCATTAAGAGATGATTAATAATTTTGGAGAGAGGAGTTTGGTCATATAATGAAGTCTGAAACCAGACCACATAAAATTAAGAAAAAAGTTAAAAAAGAGGAGAAAGGAAATGGATGCACCTATTGTAGACAATGTTCTCAATAATGACTGTGTGACACCAGGGCCAAGATATTCACTCCCCGTTAAGAATTTAACCTGGCACAATGTTCATGATGCAATATGACTGGCCACTCTAGGATATCATCCGCCTTCTCTATGGACCTTGCTTCCTTCCATACCTGCTATGAATCAAACCTTGGACTCTACCATCAGGGTGGTGGCCCAGATTCTTACTTATCTAGGAATGGGCAAATCAACCCTTTTCAAATATACAGAATAGGAAAGGTACCTTCAAATTCATAGGAAACATTGCCATGCCTTGAAAAAAGTTCATTACTAATGATGCTATGAAAGTGTCTCCACTGGTGTTTAAGGAATGTACTAGCGGAATATAAGCTCTTCAGTTCCCTTTAAATCCAGATAGGCTGTCAGCATTGCCTTTTTGAGGGATTGCTTGACTGTTGACTTGAGATCAGTCTTGTTTAGCTTGGAGACACTCATCATGCTGTAGGGTGATTATTTTTTTTGCAATCCCAACAGGGTATATAAATCATCTACTAAGAGGTTGTGATCCCAATCCCATCAATAGAGAGAACACACACTGACAAAATCACAGATATTTGAAGAAGTGTGAAGCATTAAGCACTCTGAAATTGAGCACATCCATGTTAAGTACCTTACACAAAACAAAGAATTCATCAGATCTGTTAGTATTTTAAAGGCAGAGAAAGAGAAAAGAACTAATGCCTACATAGTCGGGAATTTATTTACATGCAGTCATGGTAAAGGCTTCTTATAATAAGAATGTATTTGTGTACTTCAGTGTTTGGACAAAGTCAGACCAATTGCAGAGCGACACGTCTCTTTGAAAATGGATTGTTTACTCGTCGGTTTTGAGATTTTTGCTTTCTGGATCCTTCCTCTCTCCCATCTAGGTAAAGGTAGTTAAACACTGATTGGAATATAGCCCTCAAAAGGGGAAGTGAAAATGACAGGCCCACTGAGTCTAGCCACAAAGCTCATCTAATTCCAACTCATTACTGAATAAGAGTCTCCTCCAAATCATACCTGGCAAGTGGTCATCCTGATTTTGCTTAAATGTTTCTGGTGTGTATAACTCCTGTGTCTCTAGAGACAATCTATTCACTCCCCCTTTTTAATAGCTCAATTTTGCCACCTCATTATTACTGTTTAATTATTACCATTCTGCCAGACACACACACACAAGATTTTCAATTCCACTTTTCTTCCTACCATAACCAAAAAACAAAACAGTCTTACCCCAAAGTAAAATAGCTTTGGAAAGAGTGCTCTAAACTATCTCAAATTTCAAAAGGGTTTCAGGTCATGTTTTGATTGCACTTCAGGTTACTTCTTCATTTGATTTGAACTGTGTTCCACTAACCTCAAGTGACCTCTTCTGTCCTCTCTTATGGACATGATATGGACATCTGAACTTGTAACCTGTTTAAATGACACTCATTTCTCATTTGAACATCAGTCTCCTTCAGTGAAATATATAGCATGAGGACAGAAGATTATTATATAATGCATATTTTAAACTAACCATATCTATTTATTGTTTTGGAAAAAATAAGATCACTAGAGGGTTCAAAAGAATTGTATTGTATTCCTAAATCAGCTCCTGTTTGTTATATGACCTTGAACAAACCATTACATTATCTTTGGCCATATAGGTTAAATATAAAAGCTTCTCTACTAATCTACCTTCATAGCTCTACTTTGGAGAAAGCAGTGAGTGTATCAATAAGTACACCCCGCCCAAAAAAAAAAAAAAAAGACTGTCAAATCCGAGAGTTAAAGCGTTTAACAACTGAGGAAATCAGAGGAGGATTCAGAAAAGAGGTGGCATTTGAGCTGGATTTTAAAGGTCAAAGACAAGCCTAACATATTAAGGGAGCTTGTGAATGGTACCAAGAGAACAGGAATCCACTGCCATAGCTTAGAACTTGACCATCAGCATTCGAGCGATATCAGAGACAGGCTCAGTCTTCAGGGAACAGGCATTAACCTGTTCACAATTCACTATTTTGGCTGAACTGGAGGCCATCTGGCAGAGGACTCGGTTGACTTTGGAGAATACCTTTATTGTCTCTCATCAGTCAAAAGGCCACACCCGAGGATTTAGAAGGCCACATGTGGCCTGGAGACCACAAGTTCCCCACCCCTGAGCTAGACTGATAAAAGTATTTTCTACTATGAGTGCATGAAACATACTGGAATAATGATACCAAGATTTTTAAAGATTGTCAAGATTTTCTTGTCCCTTCTGATTTAAATCATTCAACTTAATATCACAGTAACTCAGACTGACTTTGTTATTTACTTTTGGGGGGGATAGAGGCATCATCATTTTATAGTGTCCCCCTCCTTATTTGCCTTTAATGTCTGTTTTTAATGAACAAATAACTTTTTCCCCTCTTACTCAGCTCAAAGATTCTTTTGCTTTCCCCTCCTCCTCCCTTTACAGCTGGACTATCTTGAAAGTATGTTTTCATGTTTATGGGGCTCAAGTTAAAATAATATTATTTACATCTCTGGTGAAAAGAACATTAGGTTTGGAGTCAAGACTTAAATATACTACTCACTATTATTTCTTGGCCCTCAGTATCTTCATTTGGAAAATGGGAATGTGGGACAAGATTATCTTTAGTAAGCCAATTAATGTGCAGCTATGTGATGCAAAAGAGTGCCAGACCTGGAGTCATAAACACTCATCTTCGTGAGTTAAAATATGACCTGAAACACTTTTTTAGCTGTGTGATTCTTGTCAAGTCACTTCACCCTGTTTGCCTCAGTTTCCTCATCTGTAAAATGAGCTGGAGAAGGACATGGCAAACCATGTCAGTATTTTTGCCAAGAAAACCCCAAATAGGGTCAGAAAGAGACGGATGTGAGTTTTTCACTATGTTTATTAATGAAATGCAAAGAGGAGAGGAAGGAAATAATGAAGGGAGAAAGGAAGGAGCAAAGAAGGACTGACTGTAGATCTACATTTCTTTACTTAAGTTCACCAGAAAATGTGATAAGGTGGCAGTTTCAATCGCCATGGTAAAGACTTTTTCTCAGTTCTTTGTGTAAATTTCGTAACAAATGTCATAGAGAAATAAAGGCATTATATTATCTTAGAATTGTGAATACCAAAGTGTGCACCAGGTATTCATCTTGTTGGAATTTAAGATATATTCCTGTTTCTGTTATTGTTGCAAACAGGAAGAAGCATTGATGAAACAGAGAAGGAAAAGAGAAAGCAAATCAAAACAAAACTATCATCAGTGTTTGGCATGCTTTTCCCTTATAGATTAACATTGCCATCAATGAATTGGTCGGTCCTTTCAGATGGCATTTATTATCTGAACATGAATCAGTCAAGAACATTTGTTAAGCAATCATTCTATTCTGGGCACTCTGAGAACTCCTAGAGATTCACAGAGAAAGCCCAACAGCCCCTTCTTTCCAGCTATCTAGTGAAATTCAGGTGGCTTTAATTAGTCCTCCTTTGCTTCACTGGAATGTTTTGCTAAATATTTCCTGAAAATGAAATAGAAATAATATTTTAATTTATACCTGTATTTTCAAATGAACATTCAAAGTAAAATGGAGTTGCTTTGCCTATGTTTGTTATTTCTTCCAAGATTCTCTTCAAGCATCACTTTAAAATGAAGAAATACTAAGATATATTGAAGGTTGGCGTGCCAGTGAATGCCCAGCTTTCTCAGTGTGTTTCTAAATGAAGCTAAAAGGACTTACTAAAGTGTGAAAAGTACAGCCCTTCAATATTTTTATTTGTTGTGTATACTCATAAAAAAACCATTATGAAGGATCTTTTAAGTGAATTAGCTGTCTGTTTTGATATGAGTAGCCATAGGCTCTGGTTCATTTCTTAAGGAAATTGATGAGTTTGGGATCTGGACCCCAGAAAGGAAAAAACCTGGACTTTCCCACAGAGCCAAATTTCTGGCATTTGCCAGTGAAATGGTGGTTCACTGTGGCTACACCCAATCTCCCAATTTTCTGTTACCCTTAACCTAGCCTAGATCTCCTTTGTCGTACGTCCCCATGTCCATTTCCCGCCCTTAATCCTAGCTAGGGTCCATTCTCCCTTGGCCATGTGGTCCAGGTCCCAGGAGTTCTGTTCGCCCCACCTTCTGGCCACTCCCATCCAGATCTTCTTTAAACCCCTCCTCCAGTCACCCCAATGTGTGTTGTGATTTTGGGGTCCCAGCACCTCTAAACCCCTAAACCTCAATAGAAATCAGTCCCATTTTGTCTCCTACTTACTATTTTTTTTTCCAGTTTAAGGCACTGAAAGACATTTTCATACAGCATCTTAAAAAAAATCCAATCATTATTGGTTTTTTAGTGGATCTGTGCTTCCATGTATATATAGACTATTCTCAGTGGTAGATATACTCCTAGGTGATAGGACTGCTATCTTTTTTTTTTTAATCTCATTAATAGGAATTGACAATACTTAAAATTCTGGTACTGTTGAGGTTTAGGGGTATTGGGACCTCACCATCATAACATGTGGGTCCTCTCCAAAAGAATTCAACCCAAGCCTTCTTTCAGCCAAAGACAAGGTTTATTAGAACATCTGCCATATTGGCCAGACTCTTAAGGAGTCTGAACATTAGTGAGCTATTGGCTAGATTATAAGAATTTGAATACTGGATAGATTTTAAGAATCTGAGCACCTTAACAGAGACAACATAGACCTTATATCCTTATATACAGAAAGACTGTGAGAGGGATCTAGGAATGGCCAAGTAGTTTGGGTTACTGGAGGAAGGGTCTAAAGAGGATCTAGATGGGAGTTGCCAGTATGGAACAGAAGGCCAGCAAGACCAAGGGAGAACTGAGTTTAGATGGGATTAAGGGTGGGAAATGGTCAGGGGCAATTGGGAAGTAACAGAACAGAATTAGGAGATCCGTGTAGCCACAAAGAAAGGCCAGTTGGTAGGATTATAGTCTCAGGTGAACACCAGAGATTTGGCTAGATGGGAAAGTCTAGGGTTTTTCCTTTTTGGGGTCCAGATCCCAAAGACATAGTCTTTTCCTTTTGGGGGTTCAGATCCCATCCCCATCAGTACATCTGTACTGAGTCGCTATGTGAGGCTTATGTTTGAGGAGACAGATTTATATAGCCCAAGTTCTTAGTAATATTGCTCTTGAAACTCTAGATAAGAAATGGTTTGAGCTCATGTTTCCAAGTAGCAAAAGCTTTAAAAAAATAAGTTAGGCATTAGGATTCTAGCACTTGGCTAAGAAAATTCACACTCTCTTGTATGGCTCCCAGAACTGCCCCTAACCCTCTTACCTTGAACAAAGCAACATTAAGAAGTGAGTAGTACAGGGCCAGGGTCCACAAGAGGTGATTAAGAAAAATAAGATTGGATCATTCAAATGCAACCTTTAACAGAAGAAAAACAAATGATTAAAAAGGAGTACCATTTGTACCCATAACAAAGAAGATCATGGATGTGGAGGAGGGAGGGTTAGGGCAAGGAGACCCTCCCCTATTTGGTATTTCTCTTGGTGCTCCAGCCAGCTGAGTGAGAGATTTCAATGAAAAACAAGACAACCCCCCCTCCCCAATTAAAAAATTTTTAAAAAAGAGCACAGTGTAATATCTCCCAATACTCTCCTTAACTTTCACCTTTTGTGATCTTGCTTGGAGTCATTGTTTTGGGCAAGGGAACCACAGATGTTACTTAGTTACACCAGCCTCTGCAGTCCTGTTGCTCTGTTTCAAGGAGATTCTGCCACTTCCTTCTTGACCTTTTTTTCCCCTGAGATCCCCCCCCCCAAAGCTCTCCCTAGTATGGAAAACAAACAAAAAACCACCCTCAAGTCCTGGCATCCCATTATCTTCCTTTCTTCACTCCGCAGAAGAAAATATATTTCCAGAGTTTTTGAAGCTGTCAAAAAAGCCTGGACAGAGGGCTATTAACATAAAAAAGAAATAGACTTAGGCCCCAGAGACAAAATAAGGTCTGTTTTGCTCACCTATAAGTCTAGGAGCCAATGGGATGGTGTGTGTCCAATAAAAGATTTCCATTTGCCAAAATTCACCTGTGGGAGGAAAGAGCAGTGGACTGGGAGTCGGGAAAGACTTGGGCTGACACACTGTGTAAGACTGACTATATGACCTAGAGAAAATCACTTGCTCCCTCTGTGTTTCCTCTTCCTCTTCTGTAAAAAGAGGGAGCTGGATTTGATGATTTAAGATTCATTCCAGCTATAAATATATCATTCCAAGACCTGATTTTATCGCAGGATCAAGATGATAGAATTTCTAATTTGATATGGAACACAAAAGTCAAACCCATACAAAAAAGAAAACAAACATAAAATCCAACTATAAAACCTACCACCACTAACAACCGTTGATCTTCATAGTCAAAAAGATTTGATAACTTCTAGGCCCCTTCCAGCTCTAAATCTGATTGTGAATGGCCATCGGAAGTAGAAAGGAATATACTACCTGCTACAGGAACTCATTCTACTTCAGATATTGGTCAATCATCATGCCTTATTCCTATTTCTCTCACAAACCTATAAAAAATTGCTGAATTTACAATTTTCTCCAAGAAAAGTGAATCTAAAAAAAAAGACAGCATGCGACAGTACAGAGAAGGCAAGAAGACTTGAAATCAAGCCCTGACCCTGGCATATGCTAGTTTTGTGACTCTGTGCAAGTCACTGAAACTTTTATTTCCCAAGGCAACTTCGTCTTGTGAACCCCAAGCCCCATGAACCCCACGGACTACAATTTGAAATAGAGTCTACTCTAAGAAAGAGACAAACAAAATTAGGTACATGTGTTCACAGTTCAATTTCTCAAAGTGGATTGGCATGCATTGTATGGGAGTTCAGTTCAAAACTGCCCCTCAGGGCGTCAGTTCAGAACTGGCTTTATGTGGGCTTTTGGGGTACAGCGTTATATGCCTTTTGAAGAGTAGGTGTTCCCAAGGGGGTGCCGATCAACCATGATCAGTGGACATACTAGGAGGTGGGTGGGTTCCTTAAATCACTCAGTCCATAGGGACCCATATTGCCTACCATCAAAGGAAATACCACCCCCAATCTTGAAAGTCTGTCTTCCCCCAAACCTGAGTAGATAAAATCAATTCAGGCCTGTGTTGGAGTTTGACCAAGACAAGAAGATTCAATGCAATCTCATTATCAGAGATGTCCTTCTGAAGACCTTTGAAGTAGAAGGCTGGCAGGGTGTATGTCTGAGTCTCCAGTACACAGATTACCAAGAGAAATCATTTTAACAGTCTGTAAATTATAGGTGATCTAAATTGAAGAAGGTACTTTTCATACTCTGAGCCACTTACTCTAAGGAAATCCCAGCTCTGGCGTGGCAGGAGAAAAGGGGCAGGAAGGAGAACATGTAGGGGAGGGAGGGGTTAAGATGAAATTTGCAAATAGTGCCTTGGATGTCATTTATCTGATTTAAACCCCTATTTTATTTTATTTTTCATTTAATAGCATTTTTTCCCAATTACATGTAAAGATAATTTTCAACATTAACTTAAGTCCATCAAAATTTATCATCACACAGTGTTGTTGTTACTGTGTACAATGTTTTTCTGGTTCTGCTCACTTCACTCAACATCAGTTCATGTAAATCTTTCCAGGTTTTCTGAAATTTGATTTTTCATCATTTCTTATAAAATTATATTATTCCATTGCATTTATACATGAAAACTTGTTCATCCATTCCCCAATTGATGGGCATCCCCTCAATGTTCAATTCTTTGCCACCACAAAAAGAGCTACTAGAAATATTTTTGTACGTGTGGGTCCTTTTCCCATTTTTTTTACGGTCTCTTTGTAATAAAGACCTAGTAGTGGTATTTCTGGATCCAAGGGTTTATGCAGTTTTATAGCCCCTTAGGCAAATTTCTAAATTGTTCTCCAGAATGGTTGGATCAGTTCAGAACTCCACCAACAATGTGTTAATGTTCCAAGTTTCCCACATCTTCACCAGTATTTATCATTTTCCTTGCCTGTCATATTAGGCA
The DNA here is from genome assembly GCF_003287225.1 of Phascolarctos cinereus. Taxonomy (NCBI): domain Eukaryota; kingdom Metazoa; phylum Chordata; class Mammalia; order Diprotodontia; family Phascolarctidae; genus Phascolarctos; species Phascolarctos cinereus. The sequence continues at coordinate 27,828,722 of NW_027555736.1, read as the reverse complement.
ATCTGATAGGTGTGATATGGTTGGATGTCACTTAAATGGTAGCAGCCTGAAAATTAAGAATCTTCATTGTGTGAAAAATAGATCGATAGAAATGATATATTATTTTAACACTAGAGCCAGGCATGGTGATAAACACAATAAAAAATGATAATTTACTGTAGCATCTGATAACTGTAAATACATGTTAAGTACAAATAATTGCATGCAGATAAAATTTTAACATCAAAATAAACATTTTTATCCTATAATCTCTATATTCTTCACCTTATGGATAAAACAAAACATACTTTGTTAGTTGATGTAGTGTGGTCCTTTGAGGTTATCTCAAATTCTGGTGTTTCTATTAAAACATATAGTGGCCGCAGCTTGAGAGAGAAAGACAGTGTTGTTGACAGGAACATTGCTTATCATCATACTCATCGTAATCATTGTTGGTAGAAGCACTGAATTTTCTTGGAACAACTTATGGTTACATAGAATTTTCATCCCAAATGTGATAAGGATAGAACAACTTATTAGTTGTGAAGATATTCTTACATGTATACACACACAAACACACACACACACACTCACACACACACATGTGTATGTATATGCATTTGTGTATGTATATGCATTTCTAGTGAATTCAACTTTTTTAAATGATATGAAACTGGAAGGATTGAAAATAGAAAAAGAGAAAAGTTCCACAGAGGTGAGAAAGCCTGGAAGTTTAATTGAGGGGATGCTGGCAAGTTATCTCTTTAGAAGAAAGAAATTAGTTTTAGATTCTTTCTGCAAACTGCATGAAAGTCCATCATTTAAATTGAAATAGTGTGTTGATTAAACAGCATGAAAATTTGGTGTATGAAAATCAGAAGAGAAGGAACTAGTCAGAATTAACATGCTGTCCTTTTAACAATTAAAACAAATTCTATTGAGTTTATCTCATTTAATCCACCCACATTCCCCATAGTTTTTAAGCCCCTCTACCTCCTGCCATGTCCTCAATATATCTCATGATTATTAAGAATAGTTTGTTTTTAAACACCATGAAGAAGCTGGTGTGACCTAGAATAATAAACTGAATTAATTGATATAAAAATTTCATGGGGAATTCTGCTATCTGGTATAAATAGACATTAAAATGCATGGAGGAAATGATTTTGTAAGTAGTAGGTCCTGTGCTTTGTTGATAGTGAATTTGTAAGAAGAAACAAAAATACAGTGTTACTCACATTTGAAACCTCTGGAGTTTGAATCAAGTTTTGAGGATTAAATTCATAAGAATATTGTCTTGCAGAAAAGGTATATTTTTTAATGCATTAAAAATGGGGAAACAACTATGTCTTTATTTCAGCATATAATTTGCTAACATCAAACGCATCTGGAGAATTTAGTATGATTTTCCTTTTTTTTGCTTGCTTTTTTCTTCTGTTTAGTTTCATAATAATGAGGCAAGTGGGGTGTTGTAAAGACAGACATTAGATGAGGTGTTAGGAAGACCAGGTTCAAATCATGTGCTCTGACACTAGCTCTTAGACAAGTGATTTATACTGTCTGTGCTCAGTTTCCTCATCTGTACCATAAACATTTGCTACCTACTTCATTGAGTTGTTTTGAGGCTCAAACTTTTTAGAGTACACATGCCTTGGATGTGGACCAGTGCTGAGATGGGGAAACTCTCCTTACCAATATAGGCCTTTCCATTGTTGATTATATCACCTTCAGTTGAATAAAAAATGAGACTGCATATAAGATTGTTGTAATGGTAGGATCTAAAACGGGTTACCTAATGGTTTGGGGGTTGTTATTACCATGGAAGTCTATCTTCAGTCTATGTGACCCTGAAAATCTGCCTTTCAGTAAATTGTTCTCTGTAGCAGGTAATTTCGTAGCCACATTGCAGGGTATGTGATTTGAAATAATACAATTAAAATAAACGTTCCTTAAGTGACCATGATCTACCTGGTACTTTGGTAGACAATAGGGCTAAAAAGATGAAATGAAAAATGGTCCCTATATTCTGGGAGCTCACATCCTTGTGATAATGAATTTTGTCTTTAAAGGGAACCAAGGATGAAGGGAAAGATTATTTAAGCAAAGAGTTGATAGTTGTGGTATAGCAAGAAAAGCTGAAAATGAGAATTTCCCCCATCTGGCTCCAGTTTGGAACATTTTTATTTACTTATGTGTATTTCTAGTGCATATATAGGGCTCTCCGTTATTTGCTATAGTGGAGGCAAGCAGGAGCAGAGAGAATTTTTAAAAATTATTTGACTTTGGTCATCAATGCATTATGATGATTTCCCCAGCAGAATTATCTCCCCACTTTTGTTTTCCTAGGCTGATGATATTAAAATGAGTTTTCATTGTTTGATCACACAGTCACTATGCAGCGCATACATTGGAAGAAAGTTGATCTGTGGGTTTTAAATTGCTGCCCCCAGAGTCGGGGGGGGGGCAACTCTGAAGAGGTTAAACCTAATGTATATCAGGACAGCAAGGATATCTGAATGCTTTCATACAGTGGTTTTCAGTGAGCAGTTAGTTAACTTGGAGGTAGAGGCAGTGAACAGACTAGAATTATGTAGTGCTGCTTTGGGCTGAGTTCAGGGTGTGGGAAAGCAGGACATAAGGGAGTCAGTGTCAACCTAAGGCTGCTACCTAAAAATCCACATTTCTTTAGTTATCTTAAAAGACTGACACAGTGGTATAGCTGTAGTGAATGAAGGCAGGAAGGAATCTGAATAAAATATAGTCTCTACTCCACATGAAATGGGCAGATGGAGGAGCAAAGTAAGCACTTTCATGAAAAAAAAAGATATGATTTTTGCAGTAGAAGTTTAATAGTTGACATTAGAAAATACATCAAATGGGTTGTCTTGATTTTTTTTAAAACCTTAAGATGGTATCTAGAGTTATTCTTTTCTACAAGGAGAATATCTTATGATTTTAGAAGAAATATTCTATGGCCATATGAGCTAAGCACTATTAGAAAATCTGTAAGATGGGTTCCCAGAAACTTCCCATGCCAAGCAGCCTCATTACTCTAAAGTTATACTTTTGCTAGTGGTGTTGAGATCCCCTGAGGCTTATTTCCTACAAAATAATAGATTAGACAGAACCAATGTGGGGTTTGAAGAGGTGACAATCTGCCATCTGGTCACCATTTGGTTGACTGGCATTTCACAATGAATGTTGGCTGACCCCTCCAGAAGTACATGGAGAGTACTTTGGTACCTGAGGAAATTGGAACCTACAAGTGGAAACACTTGCTTTTAGCTCTGTGATGGAATCCTGAGAGATATCAGGTTGAGTCACATCTCATCAACATCACCTGCCCTAGCAGTGCTCCCTGTATCTATCCAAGGTACATTCCTTCTAAAATTGGAAGAAATGCTCCTGGTATAATGAGGCAGCTCTTGGTGCCCTGGGGAGCTAGTCTTTTCACACGTGCATACAGGTCGAAAAAAAAGATATTACTTATTTCAACCCTGTTCCATTTCTGGGGGCCAAAATGTGTCTTGAAGCTAAAATCTCAATATGATTGAATCAGTATAGTCTTCATTTATTCCCTCTAGAGCCAATATATGGCATCATTAACATATCAGTTAAAACAATCATTAAATATTTATTAAGGGTTTACTATGCACTGTTTAGTGAGCTAGACTCTGGATATAGAAGAACAAAATTGAAAAAAAGAACACTGCCCTTAAAAAGCAGGCATTCTATTGGGGAGGGGGTGGTAGTGTGTGCATAATAAGAATATGCCAAAGATATACAAGGAAAATTTCTGGAGGAGGCAGCTAGAGAAAGCAGAAAAGGCTTAATATAGAATATAGCATGAGTAAAGTTTTGAAGTAAATGGAATTCTGAGTATTTTATTTAAAACTTCATGTTTTACCTTGAAGTATTCCAAATCTATAAAGAAAATAGCTATGGTAGGGACAATATTTACCCATGGCTTTAATAACTTATCATTTCAATAAAAATTTTGCAATTATTTATCCTTGAATATGTAATGTGTATTCAAGGGAGCTAGATTGTGCTGGTTACAGCATCAGACCTAGAGTCAAGAAGACCTGAGTCCAAATCTAGTCTCAGACACTTGCTAGCTTTGTAATACCGGGAAAATCACTTAGTCTGCCTCAATGTCTTCATCTGTGAAATACTCACCTCTCTCAGGATTGATGCTCAAATGCGATAACATTTTTAAGTGCTTTGTAAACCTTAAAGTGCTTTATAAATGTGGCTTGTTGCTGATACTGTATTTTCTGTTGCAAAAACAAAGTAAAATAATAGCCTGGTGATGAATCTCTCTAAACTTAACTATGCTTGTCATCAGATGACACACACAGAAACACACACATACGCACGTACACACACATACACACACACAGACATAGACACACAGAGTGAATTCCCCTGGTTCTGCACTTGGAAATCTTTCCATTTCGGTAGATCCTGGCAAAGACTTCAGGAATTCAGGGTCACTTCTATCTCTACTGAGCCATTACTTGGGCATTTAGTAGAGTTATGTCTTATGTATCTTCTATAAAGTCCTGCCCTGATATCTCATCATGGAATGAGGGTGATTCTCAGTCCTTGAACACATTTCCCATGGAACACAATTACAGATTCTAATGTTCTGGAAAGGCTTTGACTGGCAGTGCTCTTACTACAAAACAGACTGCTTCTTGAAGACCAATCTAGCTGTGTAATGAGAAATTCATCACTAGTACACTGATCCCTTGGTAATGAACAAATGATTTGATAATGATAACCCATGAAATACATATAAATAATGCCCTTCACTCCTGTGAGGACCCCTCTTACTTCTCCAGCAACTATGGCAAAGTAAATGGAAAAAAAAAAGTTAAAGTGAATGCTAAAAATAACACAATATTGAAACTGACTATTAACTGATTCTTAGTTGATGGTACTTGTGAAATCCTTGTCCAGTGACCCATGAGTGGTCATACTTTTGAGAAGCTGAATCATAGTAATGATGGCATTCTCAGTATAAACAAAACGTCTGTGTTTACATATGTATGTAGGTTATACAAATGGACAATTAAATGAGCCTAGAATTAAACAAGAGGCAGAAGGCAAGCTGGATTGCCTTCAGGAAATATCAAAGTTCATTTAATACTCCAAGCTTCTCCTGCAATCAAACCCCTACCTTTTCAATTCCAGTAATCTTAGTGATACTGAATGCCTCTGAGACATGAAACTCAACATTCTTTTCAAAGCTGAACAAGATTATCCCACAGAAGACAAAGGAAAACGGCACGGTGGGTATGGGCAGGGAGCAACATGTGAGCAATGCAGAATTTCAAAGAATAAATGGAATAAAGCAGCAGGGAAATATATGATTGGAAGATAAGATGGGCTGGTCACATGAACAAGGTGAGAGATTACGGGCAGTAGTACTAGTAATAATAAGAGTAAATGTTTGCATAACATTGTTAGATTGGCAAAAACAGTTTTCATGAATTTTCTCTTGATCAAATAAAGTAGACACTCTGATCATTGTATTGATAAATTCCTGATTTTATGAAAAACTGAGGAAAGCCTCCAGGCTTCTCTGTGCAGACATCAAGGAAGAATATAAACAAGCATCACTCATTGTGTTCAGGTTTAGATAGCTTGCAGTCTCCATGGTTAGGGGAACAGGAACCTAAACTGATGAGCTCATACCTCCCTTTTAGTGCTGGATTCTACATTATCTGCTGATTGTTCCCAAGGGCCAAGTGATGAATGGGAATAATACTAGTCTTAGAGCAAAAGACTTGCCTCCTAGTATCAGCTATTACTAGCTAGCTGTGTGACTCATGGTATGTCTCCTAAATTTTTCTGGGCCTTAATTTCTCTTATTAAATGAAGCAGGGTGAGCTAAGTGACTGCCAAGGTCCCCTTTATTATGTGACTCCCTCAACCATGTACTCAAGTTTGACTACAAAGTAATAGAACCAATTTGTTTGTTACTCATGAAATCAGTTTCAATACATGCAAGTCACACCCCTTGTATTGCCATGTCGTTTCTGTGCCCAGATGTTGGTTTGACTGGATTATTAGTAATAGGAGTTAGAGGCCTAAAATCCACAGAGCACGATTTTCTAGGAAAGTGGATCTTCTTTTCTCTCTCCACTCAGACGAAAGTTAGAGAAACAATGAAAAAAGTCAGGGTGAGTGGAGCATTTCCATTTTGTACACCTGGGAATGCATATGCCCACTTTTTTTTCTTCACAGAAAAATAGGGAAAAGAAAATCCATTGACTGCAAAATGACTTCTGGTATTTCTCTTTTATTTCCCTTGGAGAATCTTGATTCATGGGACCAGTATGGGAAATTCCATGACCATGAACTAGTTTCTTCTGTTTTTCTTCAAGTAATACCTGTACTTTTTGAATGTGATTAAAAAATCATAGTGTCTTCAATTCTCGTTCTTCTCCCACCCTGACCTCCATGATGTATGACACCTGGGAACATTAACCAATCAGTTCAACAACATCTATTTAGTCAGGACCTACTATATGCCAGATACTGTTTGGAAAGTAGGGATACAAAGCCAAATAAGAAACAGCACCTGATCTTGAGGAAATTATGGTCTGTATGAGGAGGCAACATGTACATGTATAACTATACAAAGAATATATTGTTGGGTTTTTTTCTTTAATATATGGGGTGTAAGGCAATACCAGATAGGATAATCAATAAATGCTTTATGTGGAAGACAGCATTTGGATTTAGGTTTGTTCTCCTTTCTCAATTAAAGCTGGATAATCTCTGGGATATATTTGTTTGGGAGCCGGAAGTTGCAGATAGGACCTAGTTATCAAATTGTACTGTTTCCTTTGTGAACTCAACAACACCCTCACCCCATAAATTAATCGAGGATTTCATATTATGTCATATTATATTCAGTCGGCATCAAAACAGGCAAGGGGAAGTCTGAATCAGATTTCCTTTTGATGGTCTTCATAACATCATAGAAGCTTTCTCTCTTTAAGTGGCTTTATATCACAATAAAATCATCCCATCCTCCACCAGATATGGTGGAATGGCAAAACGCAGTCATCAAGTAATATTTTGCTACAGATATATGGGTTGCTTTCTGATAGAATGCTCTCTTTGGGATGATTTTCTGAATTTGAAAGTATAGTAGCAATCATGCATTCAGATATACAGAGAGATCCAAAGCCATATCCTGCCTATATATTTAACTACTAAAATGACTTTGATTAACTTCTCTCTCTCTCTCTCTCTCTCTCTCTCTCTCTCTCTCAGTGTGTATACACACACACACACACACACACACAGAGATACATATATATGTATATGTATAGATATAGATAGAGAGTTAATAGTATTGAAAGAAGTTAATAGTACTGTAGTCATCTTAGTAGTTTTATATATATATATATGTATATTTATAGAGTAGTGTTTTATATATATAGTGTGTGTACACACACACACACACACACACACACACAGATACACACACACACATACATGTTCTTTTTGTTCTCTCCATTAGGCTATAAGTAAGAATTATTATATTCTTTGTACTTGCATCCTAGGCGCACTTTCTGACACATAGTAGGCATTTAGTAAATACTTGTTTATGATTTACCTCACATTGCCACCAAAACATTAATAGCTCACATTTATAAAGCATATTACTGTTTACACAGTTCTTAACTCTTGACAAATTTGTACTTAGGTAATGAAAATAATTATCAAGAATTACATTTGAAGTAGCTTAATGTTCACACTTAATGAGAACTGTTCAAAATTAAAAAGGCAATTCCTCCAAAAAGAAAGATCAAAGGGTCCACGCCTTTTAAATTCACTACTCGATAATACAAGGAATGCCTTGTTATATAACTTCTTATTTTCTTATGAGCTGGAGTTATGCAAAGCTCTTGGCTTTTCTGCCCGGCTGTGCTATAGAATTTATAAAACAAAGGGATATTATATGAGGCACAATTTAGAATATTCCATATGACTTGTGGTCTTTGTCAACCAAGTTCTGGGCTGGTACAGAATGGGTCTAATGTTGATGGTTGATCTCTAAATCAACATCTCTTTGGCTAGTCTTTCTCTCACGTAGAATTTACTCTGGGAGCTATTTTGGCAACCCCCTCTTAAAATAAATGGCATATTTAATTGGGGTAAACAAGTGAGACTTTAGTCAAGATTGAATATTTGTAGAGGCTAAAAGATAGACATTGAAATGTAAAGAGAGGGATCTTCAAATGGAAAATACACATTTCCTACCCAAGAAAAGTTGGGAGGTCTGAATTACTCTTTTAATTTTGAACAGTACCTTTCCATCTCCTCTTTATAAATCTGTCTGTCTGTCGATTAAGTCAGTCTGTCTATCTATGCATCTATCTTGCAGTTGGCCACTAAGTGGGTTGTGATCTGCAAGAATATAATTATTCATATGAATTTGAGAGAGGGAGATATTGATTTATTAAGTGCCTACTTTGTGCCAGCATTATGTTAAATTTTGGGAAGAGAAGCAAGCAAGACTGTCTTACCCACAAAGTGCTTACATTTTAATAGAGCACCCTACTGTCCTATGAACTGTTGTTATAAAACAAACATATCATCAATATCTCAGTTGGTTGAATGGGTAGAAGGTTATGCTTTGCTATCACAGAACGGAAGAGTCATGGGTTTCTCTGCTCTGTTTCATATTAGGCAAAGGAGGAATGGTAAAGGATGGGGATGGATGTTTCAAAGTCTTTCAATAAAAGCACTCCCTTTTTCTGTCACTGAAGAAACTGAGAAGAAAGAAGGATCTGATTTTAGAAGGTGTGTCTAGAGAGTTTCATGACAATATGCTCAGGAATAAAATGTGGAATACATCACTTTGAGTTCTCTTGTGAGTGAGTGTGTAAATGAATGATTATATTGAAACTTAGTTATAATCCATTGGTGACACATCAGTTGTCAGTTTTCAGGGAATGCTTTGTTATTTTCAAGCTGCCTACTGCCTTCAATCTGTGAAATACTTTAAAGTAATTCACTAGCTGATCTTCTTCATAGCCTCATTTAAATAATAATATTGGACATGGTGGAGTTGTGGATAGAGGGCTAAGATTAGAATCAGGAAAACCTGAGAATAAACCATGCATCAGACACTCACTAATTATGTGATCCTGGGCAATTAAGTTATTCTTTCCTAGTCTCAGTTTCCTCATCTGTAAAATGAAAGAGGCAGACTCAAAGGCCTTGCAGATCCTTTTTGATTCTAAATATGTAATGCCATGATCCTAGTGTCATGTTTAACCATGAAAATCCCTTAAGCAGTTCAGTGTCTCAAAATAGGTTCATGTTTTCTGAACTGATTGGAGCAGGAAGGGGAGGAAAGAAAAGGGGCTAAGTGGACTTTAGGCTATTCATAAGAAGGAGATAGCTAAATAGGAGGGAGTGAAATGAGGCTTCATAGATGACTGGGACTGTCTCAAAATACTAGTACAGAAGAGGATAGGAATCAGTTATATCATCTGGGTCCTAGGGCAAAAGACAATAATAATAATATGAATTTGCTTCTTTCAACTGTCAACCGTGTGACTATAGTTAACTTCTATAAATCAAGTGCTTTTCAAAAGAAAATAGATAACAAAAAATAGACATAATGGAAACTGATATTCTCCACATGTTTCTACATATATCGTGATCCTACCCCCAATGATCCCTAAAGTAGGCATAATAATGCTATCTACTCACAAGGCTATTGTAAGAAAAGGTGATGTGTAAATATTAAAGGACTTTGAAATTTCTGGTCACTCTGGTTATATTATATGCATGATCCTATTATTCCTACTTACATATTTTCCTCTAAATATTAAGTTTTCCAATAATGTCTTATCACCATTTTTTCAAATGTGTCAAAATTGAGTAAATTTTTTTCACATTTAAAGACTAATTAAGACTTTTTCCAACCCTGTTTTCCTTAGTATCGTAGAAAATACATATTATTTAGTGTTGAAATGACATTTTTAGCTTTCAGTACATACAGCATTTTTACAAAATAATGGCATTGCCTTATTCACTGGTACTCTCTGGTCCCAGAGTGTAGAAAATGCAACCTTTCTGATGACAGTTCTTAAGGATTAATGAACCTTATTGAATCTACTTTTATTAATATTATATTAGAGAAAAGTAATTATAAGTAATCACAAAATATTATTTATTAGTAATGATGAAAAAATTGTATTTTACTAAATAAAATTAAATTGGTAAAACAATTTATTTTTCTTTTATGGAAATTTGTTGTTTTATCATTTGTTCTCTAAGAGGATCAGTGACATTGGAAGGTGATGTCTTGACTTGTGAATGAATTGGATTTAAGTAAGGCAGAGTTGCGTAAAGTTGTCAATCTCATCCTCTCTTCCAGAGTCATCAAAGTTTAATGGCAAGACAAAAGTCAAGATGACTCAAGATGGCCTTGGATGCAGTGGATGACCTTGGCATCTTGAGTGTCTGACCAAGCTCTAAGCAGTCCACAGTGTCTGTCTCAGTTGCCCTTATGGCTGTTGTAACAAATTGTTCTCATCTGTTCATTCTGCTGGGGAAAGTCTTCATGTACTTGGGGTAGACATTCCCCAAAGTCATTGAAAGGTTTGAGGGTAATTGATGGGCTTGATATTTGAAGATTGTCAGTTACCCTCCCATCTGCCAAGATGGCTTACCAGGGTGTGGTCACTATGTATGCTAAAGCTTCTTGGAATCTTAGGTGAGAGTGGAGTGCCAGGTAGACCCCAAAGATAGATGAGCAGCCCTGAGAAGGGCTCAGCAAACACTCACACCAGAGGAGCTGGTCCTTGAATACTCCACACACTCCAAAGATTTCCCATATGAAAATCTACATTGACACTTTTATTGGATCATAGATTGGAGCTAGAAGGACCTTAGAGAAATATAGACCAATCTTTTCATTTTACAGATGAGGAAATTGAGCCCAGAAGAGTTTGGGACTTGCCAAGTCATCATCTTACAAGTAACAAAGGCAGAATTTGATATGAGATTCACTGCCTCCAGTGTGTGTGTGTGTGTGTGTGTGTGTGTGTGTTGTGTGTTTTTACACTGTACCATCATGCCCCTCCATTTCATTATCTGAAATTCACAGAGGTTAACTATTTCCTTCTCAGCAAAATGGGAGGGGGGGTGGTTTCTTGTGTTCTTTTTTCTGCCCTGGAGTTGATAATGAGTTCTCAAAAGGAACTTAAGTATACCAACCAAGGACAAATTTTGCCAGATCCCCACAAACTAAGAAGACTGTAATTAGGGACTTGAGGTTAAGCCTAAGTAAGTTTGAAATAGCTATTCACCCTCAGCTAACTATCACGTGATGAATTGGCAGGCACCAGTATTGTCTAAAGATTTTTTTAAAAAATCATCAACAGAGAATTTGTAGAAGATTTTTTCTTCCATTTTAGTTTTGAAGCATCACTAATCATTAATATTAGAAAAAAGAAAAAAAAAGTGTGTGTCTATATAGATCTTTCTGTGTATCTATCTATGTATCTATCTATGTATCTATGTATGTATCTATGTATCTATCTATCTATCTATCTGTCTATCTATCTATCTATCTATCTATCTATCTATCTATCTATCTATCTATCTATCTATACTTTGTTGTTGTTCAGCAGTTTCAGTTGTGTTCAACTCTTCATGATCCCATTTGAAGTTTTCTTGGCAAAGACACTGGACTGGTTTGCCATTTCCCTCTCTAGCTCCTTTCATATATGACTAAACTGAGGCAAACAGGGTTAATTGACTTGCTCAGGGTCACACAGCTAGAAAGTATCTGAGACAACATTTGAACTTAGGAGGATGAGTCTTCCTGGTGCTAGGCCCAACACTCAATCCACTGTATCACCTATGTGTTCATATGCGTAACATTATTTGATTATATTATATATAATATAAAATAATGATATAATTTAATATAAATATCCTTCCTTGCTAGGAGTATCCATCTTATGAAATTGTTCAACTTTTAAAATACCTAACATTATAATTTAGCTAATGATCACTTTTTATATTAAAAAAAATCTAAACTTTCAGTACTTGTATTAGACCTTTTTCAGTATCTCTCTCCTGACTTAGAGAACTTCATTTTAGTTTTAGGGATTCACATTTTTATTACTCATTGTCACCATTTAGGAATATCACCCATGACTTATAATATTAACCTGGGTGAGACTCCAGCAAGATGTGAGGCCAGCTGAACTCTTCTGCCAACATTTCTTCATCTTCACGCTCTTTTATAGGCAATCTTTTGCGCTCCTAGATGCTAGACTCTATTCTTGACCTCTCTCCTATCATTTCTCCAGTACTCTGCTGCCATTATCTTTTGTTCTCAGTAGGCAATGTGGATTCCTCTCATGTTAATCACTTTCCTCTGCTACTAGCAGGTATAATGGTCATTTTCAGTGCTGTTGCTGACCTCAGTCATCTTTTGCTGTTTCCTATGGTTCAGCTCTCCTCCTGATGTAAACTCATCAGCTGGATCCCATAAGCATCACACAGAAACCATCACTGACAGTGTACAGCTCTTTTGACTTAGACACAGCAGGACACAATAAAAAGAAAAAAGCACTAAATCCAGGATCAGAGACCTGGAATTCACTTCCCACCTCTCTTCACTTACTACTTAGTGATCTTTAGTAAATCTCTTTCTCTCTCTCTCATCCTCGTTTTGCTCATCTGCAAAATGTGAGGGATGGTCTAGGTGACCTCAGAGGTCTCTTTCACCAGTAAGTGATGCTATGATATTATGATTCTATGACAATAGAATGCCTCTGAGCTATTTAAGGATTCTGTTATTTAACATATGAATCCCAAGGTTCCACTCAGTCTCATTTATTAATATGATATCTCTAGGTAGCTAGGAATCCCTCTCTCCTGGATTATTTGCAAGAGCTCATTTTATACCTACTGGATTGGCTAAAATGATAGAAGGGGAAAGTGACAAATGTTGGAGGGGATGTGAAAAAATTGGGACACTAATTAATTGTTGGTGGAATTGTGAATTGATTCAACCATTTTGGAGAGCAATCTGGAATTATGTCCAAAGAGTGATTAAACTACCTCTATTCTTTGACCCAGTAAGAACACTACTTGGTCTGTTTCCAAAGATAATTAGAGGAAAAGGAAAGTAACCTATATGTTCTAAAATGTTTATAGCTGCTCTGTTTGTGGTGGCAAAGAACAGGGAATTGAAAGGATGCCCATCAATTGGGGAATGACTGAGCAAGTTGTGGTATATGATTGTGATGGAATAATACTGTGCTATAAGAAATAATGATTAAAATGATTTTAGAAAAGCATAAAAGACTTGCATTAAATGATGAATTGTAAAACAAGCAAAAGCAAGAGAACATTGTATACAGTAACAACAGTATTGCTTTAAGAACAACTCTAAACAAATAAGTTATTTTGACTATTATAAATCCCAAAATTGACTATGAAGGGCATATGAAGAAATACACTATCTGCATCTGGAGAAAGAACTGATAGAAGTATGTATAGAATCATTTATTTTACGCACACCTGCTTGTGTCTCTAGGGTGGGGCTGTGGGGGAGGGAAGAAAAAAAGAAATTAACGGAATGATTTTATTGTATATTTGAAGGAATAGCAAGTTGTACCTAGTCGATTTGCAGTTTCATATGCAATCATCTTTTTTACTGTACTGTTATGGAAATGCTTGCTTTATTCCATCAATTAAAAATAAAATTCAAAAAAAATAAAAGGAAGGGGAAAAAGAGGTCTTTTCATTCCAAAATACTTTATGGTGAGGCCATAGGTGTTCATCATATTTTTTTTCCCCACTGCTCGCAAGGGTTGCTCCCCAATCAGGCATCGCCTCCCCCTCCCATGGAGACTTTTGGGGATTTCAAAAAGAATTTCTTTACTTCATCCATTTATCTTGCAGCTGACCTCTCATCCACATGTCCCCAGCCTTCATCTGCTAACGGTTAAAAGGGAAGGGGAAGAACAAGTGGTAACCACAAGCTAATTCCAGGCTATGTATGGGTGACTCAGATATATTGTACTTTGGTAATATCACGTGGAATTACCATTTTTCATACTGTATGCAATTTTGATAATTATGCAAATAGGTTATTTTTATTGGGAATTGTGCTTCTAATTTATAGGTTGATGCCCAGTCCAGTGTCGTCTTTTTCTGCAGGCTATCATAAGAGCTACATTGTCAATCTGCCTAATGAATTAACATTAGTAATTAGTGATGCCTCTGAATTAAAATGGAGGGAAAAATATTTATAACCAGAGGTTAGATCTAAAAAGCACATGTCAATAAAATAGTAAGCAAAGAATACAATCAACAACTCAAAAAATATTTCTCAAATGCCCATGTGTGCACACTGTTCCAGGCACCTGGGATACCAAAGAGAGAGAAGAGGATGACAATCCCTGTTCTCAAAGAATTTAATATTTAAATGGAAATAGGATTTTTTTTTTGTGAATAAGGAAATTCAAGATAAATCACTGCGTAGAGACCACTGACAAAAGAGAAGATCAGGAGATGCTGTATAAAGCAGGTGGCACTTCTTCAGAGTCATAGAGAAAGATAAGAATTGATAGGCAAAGTGGAGGAGAGAGTGCATTATGGGCATTAGGAATGACTTATCCAAAGACTGAGAGGCAAGAGATAGCATGGTTCATTTAGGCTTCAGACAATGGTTCAGTTTGGCTAGAAGACGATGTCCTGCAGAGATATGAAGTGGCAAAGTGGGTAGAGTACCAGATCTGGGGCCAGGAAGACCTGAGTTCAAATATGGCTTCAGACACTTGCTAGTTGAATGACCCTAGATAAGTCACTTAATCCTTGTGTGCCTCAGTTTCCTCATTTGTAAAATTAATATAAAGAGTAGCACCTAGCTGTGTAGATCACATGAAATAATAATTGCGAAGTGGTTAGTAAAGTGCCTAGAACATAGTAAGTGTTATATAAATGTTAGCCATTAAAGCTTTAATTATTAAATAAGCTAGAAATGGAGATTTGAGACTTGAGTGGGGAGGATCTTTAATTTTAGGTAGAAGAGTTGATATTTTACCTTAAAAGAAATAGAGACCCAAAAGGTTTTGAGTAGGCAAGTGAAATGGTCAGACCTATACCTGGGGAGATTAATTTGACTGTTGCCCAGCAGTTAGATTAGAGATCTAAGAATCTGGAAACAGGAGGCCACATTATGAAGGTATTATCATAATCCAGGGAAGAGTAATGAAAGCCTGGCATAAAGTGATGATCATGGGTTCATTGAGAATTGGGGGGTTGGATGATCCAAAAAAATGTTATAGAAATAGGAAAAAAGACTTATAAACTGATGTGCATACAGTCTGAAGAAAAGGGAGCAGTCAAATATCACTCAGAATTTATCAACCTGGTTGACTGAGAGTATGTGAGCTCTCCACAGAAACAGGAATTTTGAGCACTAGATTGAGCAGCAGAGAGATTTGGAGAGTGAACAAGGAGTTGAGTTGTGTTTTAGATTTGCTGAGTTTGAAATGTTAATGGGACAGATGGGAGGGGATGCCCAACCAGCGGCTTTCAAATTGAGCCTGGATTGAAGGAGATTGATTAGCACTGAGCATCTGGATTTGAATATCATCTGTGTATTATCTGTGCATAGTGCCAATTGAGTCTAATGGGAGCAAATGAGATTATGAAGTCACAGCATAAGAAAATTGGAAACGACCTTAGTCAGCATTTGGCTCAACCATTGTGTGAACAGTCTTTAGTAGTATAACCCTAATGGCAGCTAGGTGGCTCAGTGGAAAGACCACCAGCACTGAATTCATGAGAACCTGAGTTCAAATTTGGCCTCAGACACATAACACTTACTAGCTGTGTGACCCTGGGCAAGTCACTTAACCCCATTGCCTAACCAAAAAAAAAAGAAATAGAAAGAAAAAAAGTAGTATAACCCTAGCTGACAAGTGGTCATAAAAAAAGAGAGCTCAGAGAAAGAAGAGAAGAGGCCTGAGGACAGAAATATGCTTCAGGAGCAGGAGATGGGTGAAGAACCATCAAGGGAAACTGAGAAGGAGAAGTCAAATATGTAGGAAGAAAAAAAAAGATTATTTTGTTATAGAAGCCAGAGAGAATCTAGAAGAAGATTATTGTTAACTGTGTCAAAAGTGACAAAGATGGGGCAGCTAGGTGGCACAGTGAATAGAGCATTGGCCCTGAAGTCAGGAGGACCTGAGTTCAACTCAGGCCTCAGACACATAACACTTACTAGCTATGTGACTGTGGGCAAGTCTCTTAATCTCAATTTCTCACCCCCCAAAAAAATTACAAAGATTTTGAAGAAAATGAATATCAAGAAGTTATTAAGTATGTAGGAAGCATTACCAAATTTGGAAAAAGTCATTTTAGCCTAGTAATGGTTCTTGAAAGTTAGAGGGAGTGAGACTAGGAGCTTGGCAACAAAAGGGAGAGAAATTGAAGGTGTTAAGCTCAAGGCCATGGCAGATTTCCATGCATGTTTATTTATTTTAAAGGAATCTTGACCATGATTGTAGGCTGTGAAGAAGGATCCAGGAACAAAGGAGAGATGGAGACAGTGTGGCCAATTAGGCAGAGGGCTGGGCTTGGAATCCAGAAGAACAGGGCTCAGATCCTTTGTCCTGACCCTTCCTGATTGTTTGGTTATGTTCAGTTCACTTACTGTCTCTAAGCTTCAGACTTTTCCTTGGTAAAATAATAATATTTCATACAATTTCCTTTTCACATGGTTGTAAGGCTCAAATAACATGATGTAAACTTCTTTGAAAACAAAGAGGTACATAAGTCGGTTATTGTTATTGAAAATGAGAGAGAGGGAGGCAATTATTAATTGAACAAAATTCTGTGGGAAACAAGAGTTGATGAAATCAAGAGCACAGGTAGGAGAGTTGCTTTTGGCAAAGAGAAGGGATTCCTTCTTTCTGCGAGACTAGGATAAAGGAGCTGACTGAAGGGTAATTATATAGATGAAACAGGTAGAAGTGCAGAAAAGGGTTAATGAGAGAGCTTAACATGAATGGCTTCATTTTCCTCAAGAAAATAGGATACACCCATCTGCTAAGAGCAGAGGTTTGTAGGGATAGTATGGGTGCTTTGAGGGGGGAGGAGAAGTTTTGGAATGGATGCTATGGAGAACTTTAGGGTTAAATATAAAAGGGAAAAAAATATAAGATTATAGATTTAGATATAGGTTGGAGGCCATTAAGTGCACTCACTTCATTTTTAGAGAATTCGATTGAGCCACAGAAAGGATGAATGATTTGGTGAAGCAGGATGTGAACTCAGATTCTCTTGATTCCAGATTACCATATAGGAATGAGAGGCCCTTTGCCATGAAACAAAGTCCACTTTATCTTCATCCTCTGTGAATTCTTGCAGCAGTATTCAGCAGCATAATTATAGAGCATGACTGAGAGTTTGATGGTCAGGGCAGGCATTTAGTAGAAAGTTGAAATTTCAAAATGTAGTATTTCACATATGAATGTAATTCATACCCTTCCTCCTTAATCTATGCCTGCAACTTCAGTCGGATACCTGTTACTACTGTGAACATTTTTCTTCCCTTTTGTTGGATTGAAGTAATATCTGCTGGGAGGCAGATAGATAGACAGAGGGAAAAAAAGTGTTGTGCTTACTACTTCCTTGGAATTAAGAGGAAAAACATTGTTTTTCCTTAGAAAGTCAATGACAGAGGCAATGATCAGAAAAGAAAGGCTCATTTAGGTACCAGTCTCAGACAGAAGCGGGAAAAGCTTTGATTGAAGTACATTTATCAAAGTAATAATTAAAAGAGATGCCCCCCCTCACTCCCTGCCAAAGGAGTAGATGATCTGCATAGGAATGTGCCCAAATAACCTTTTGTTTCTCTTCTGTTTTAACGTTCTACACTTTACAGCTATTTCACGTGCAATAGGTGTTTATGGCAGTGGCAAAATTCTCACAGATATCTATCCACAGCATTAGGAATAAAGATGCAACTGACAAACACCTCTAGCACAAAGACCTGACTTTACCCATTTTGTTATGAGAGGTTATATAAAAAAAAAAAGTCACACACGAAATGGAATTAGGTAGTTTAGGAGAAGTTAGATAGTGAGTTAGATATGGGGAAGGCGAGCAGTTAGAAGAAATCGTGAACATATGCAATTAAAACTTACCTTTTTCACCATGGGAATAGAATGCCATAAGTCATGGGTGGCCCAGGATTCCATTGGTATTGATTCCATTGGCATTGACACAGTGTCAGAAGATTAGGAAGTGGTTTCTCCACAGGTTGGAAGGATGCTTTGTGGTGCCTTTACAGAAAGAAAAGGATGGGAATCAAAAAAAGAAAGACAGACATGGATGAATCACCATTACAGGGGATGCCTCTATGCCTGAGATTCCAGAGCACTTGGAGTTTTGGCATTCTTTTCTTCATGTTTTGGTATCAAAGTCAGCATTTAATTGTGAGGGGCAGAACCTTTTTTTTTTCTTGTAGCTAATTTCCTGATTAGCCACACTGGCTCATTCTTGAATCATGCTTCTTTTATGAAACTAAATGTCTCTAGGTAGCAAAGCTTAGGCAGCAAAATGTTGGTTATTAGTGTCGCTACTTGTTTCATTGCTGAAAACCATCCTATAAATTTGATGTTGGGGAAATGCATTCCATTTTACATAATTATACCCCTGGAATTTACCCTTCTACTTGATATAAGTATAATGTGGCTCCTTAGGACAAATGAATTATTTTCTGCAGGTGAACAACCCATTGCTAGAAGAACAGGATTAGACAATGTAAAGCCGCTCTTCTAGTGATTAAAAAAGCTGCACTCTCCATCATTTTAATAAGGTTTGGAAAAGAAGAAAAAAATACTGTCCTTTGAAGAATATTTTGTATGTATTTCATGTGTACATACATATTCTCAGGTATGCAACTGTATACACAGGCATATTTGCATATGCACTCAAGCATTTAGTGGGTACATATATACATTTATTATAACAACAATATACAAACACACTGAGGCTAGAAGAGATTCTCTGTGGAAGGTGAGGTTCTCCAGATATTCTTGTTTATAGAAGACACTGCATTGATTGAATCAAACCCCAAGACATTGCAAAGCCTTCTGGAAGAAATTTGTATTCACTCACAAAATTTGGCATTCACACAGGTGAAGAATGAAGAATCCATACAGAATGAAGAAAGGGATAATGCCTCTTTCCCAGCATGCATCTGATTAGGCACTGCAGAGTTTGTCTAAAAGTACACATAACTGGGGTATACAGTTCACATAGTGATTTGGGCCCAGAGTGCAAAAGGAGGAGGAGAGTAGATTGGATTGCTTTCTGAAATTCAAATGCACTTTTACTAACCCCAAGCTTCTTGAAACAGCAAAGGTCCATTTTTTTTTCAATGCTAAAGTATTATCAGTGCTGCTGTATGGCATCAAAAATTGAAACATCCTTACTCCTGAAACAAACGAACAAACAAAACAAAACAAAAAAGAAGCTATATCTACCACAGAGAGCAATGGAAAGGCACGTGAAGGGTATGAGCCATCTACAATATACATCTAAACAGGATCTTTTAAAAGGACAATAGAAGAGGATTACAGAATTGAATAACAGGGAAGATCAGATGGTTGTATGGCTCCAGTGAGTGATGACAGATGGAACCACCAGAGGGCTCCATAGGAACCTTTGAAAATTCAGGAGAAAGCATGAATGAATCTTAATGTTAGGTGCATCTCTTCTGATTGATTTTCAGGAGAATAATGAATGATGATCTCACATGACAGGTAGGCATAGATGGGTTGGGTTCTGCATTGTTGGAGAGGAT
The DNA here is from genome assembly GCF_003287225.1 of Phascolarctos cinereus. Taxonomy (NCBI): domain Eukaryota; kingdom Metazoa; phylum Chordata; class Mammalia; order Diprotodontia; family Phascolarctidae; genus Phascolarctos; species Phascolarctos cinereus. The sequence continues at coordinate 27,808,858 of NW_027555736.1, read as the reverse complement.
TCTTAAATTGATGAGATTACAGATATATTTAACCCTTTCTTCACAAACACATTCATATACATATGTACACACATGCATGTATGTATATCTATCTGCATACATATTTTTATGTGAATGAATGAATAAATGACTGAATGGCTAAATAGCAGTTATTAAACACTTACTATGTGCTAAGCTTTGTGATAAATACTAGAGATATGAACAGAAAAGTAAGACAACCCCTGCTGTCATGGACCTCATAATCTAATGTGACAACATATAAGGAAGGATTCACTACCAGGGAGTTGAACGCATGTTACATGCCTCCATTTGGAAATAATAAATGATTCTAGCATATTTGTCTTCCACATTTAAAATGGGTATATTCAGAATATGGCAGCATTATATAGTTGAAAGAACCATGGATTTAGAGTCAGGGGACTTTATATAGTTGAAAGAACCATGGATTTGGAGTCAGGGGACTCAAGTTACGTACTGATTGCTACTTAACTCTTTGATTATGGACAAATCACTGAAGTTATAAAGTTTCCTTCTTGTTAAAATGAAGACATTGAAATACATATATTTAATGTTCTTTCTAGCTCTAAATAAGTTACTCGACAATCCCCTTCTGTTAGTAGTCAAGTACTCAAAAATGGTGGAGTACTCCATGCTTTTGAATGCTTTCGGGAGACAAAACATATTCCTATACCAAAGGACAGTAACTACAGTAAGGAGTGAGCACAAAGGAAGTGTTCCACCATCCCATCTGCAAGTGTCATCCCAAGGACAAATACAACCAAAATATAGGCAAAAGAAAGATACAAAAGGATAACCATTTAGTGAGGAAGCAGATTTAAGAGGTGTGGCTACTTGGAGAAGAGAGGAATACCTGATATCCTTTCAAGACTGAGTGCAGAGCAATCAGCTCCTCCCAAAGCTTTTCTTTAGAAAGGGCTCAGAATTTTCCAGCTAATTCATTTCTCCTCAGTTTCAACTGCAGTAATACCATGCTTCCTCCAAGAAGCTCCTCACCTGAAGTCTCATCATTTTGGAAACTGATTCAGCTCTTACAATCAACACCTGTACAATTGCTTCTCTCCTCTGACTGGAGGGTCAAATGGTGGGTTAGTAAACTCCTCCCTAGCCTCTCCCCCACCCTTACAGAGAGACCAGAATTTTCCAGCTAACACTTCATTTCTCATCAGCTTCTTTGCTTGATTTCAAATCCATGAGCACCATGACCCCACACCTAGCACCCTCTGCCTGGGGGTGGGCAGTACTCACTTTTCAGCTTCCTTTTGTGTATTGTTTTTCTTCATTGGCCAGTTAAGTGGTACAGTACATAGAGTGCAGGGTCTGAAGTCAGACAGAATCATCTTTCTGAGTTCAAAACCAGCCTCAGACACTTACTGGCTGTGTGACCCTGGGTAAATAGCCTAATCTTGTTTGCCTCAGTATCCTCACCTGTAAAATGAGCTGGAGAAGGAAATGGCAAACTATTCCAGTATCTTTGCCAAGAAAACCACAAATGGGGTAATGAAGAGTCAGACATGACTGAAATGATAAAACAATAATAACTTATCTTGTTAAATTTCAGCTTCCTTCCTTCCTTTCTTTCTTCTTTCCTTCCTTCCTTCCTGACTTTCTTTCTTTCTTTCTTTCTTTCTTTCTTTCTTTCTTTCTTCCTTTCTTCCTTCCTTCCTTCCTTCCTTCCTTCCTTCCTTCCTTCCTTCCTTCCTTCCTTCCTTCCTTCCTTCCTTTCTTTCTTTCTTTCTTTCTTTCTTTCTTTCTTTCTTTCTTTCTTTCTTTCTTTCTTTCTTTCTTTCTTTCTTTCTTTCTTCCCCAGCACTTAGCACAAGGTCTGCCACATAGTAGGTGCTTAATAAATATTTATTGACTGTGATCAGTACCTTGTAGCTATGTTTACCCTATACATATTAACCCATTGGTCTTTGTATAATTGTGAGAGAGTGAACCATAGACTTTTGGTGGTACTGTATTGTGACAATTGTTTTACTCTACTACCTTTGTAAATTACCCTTTCTAAAAAGCAAGTGCATATCTAGTGTCTTATTAAAATGACAAAATTATAGGCGGGATCTCCAGCATGACATTACAATAAACCCCAGATCTTCCAGGTTGTCCAGACAACCCTGAAAAGAATGATAGTTACCTGTACCCTCTAGGCACATATTTTCCAACTTGTACATTGAAAAATCAATTAATCAGCCAATTCATCAATACGCATTTTTCAAGTGCCCAAAATGCCATATAATTTTTTTAGACTCTGGGGGTGGGGAAAGATATGAAATAGTCCCTGTTCTTGAAGAACTTATATTCTATCAGAGAAATGACATGTGCACATATAAATATATTCAGACTACATGAAAAATGAATGCAAAGCATTTTTATTCCTTTTTTTTGGGGGGGAGTGAACATCTTAAAAACTGGTAGAAGAGGAAAGTATAGGAAAAGCCTCAATTAGGAGGTGATATTTTAGTTGACCCTTGAAAGAAGTTGACTCTAAATAAAATCAAAATAATTTGAAAAAAAGATGCTAAAGTGTAGGTCAGGAGGAGACAGATTCCAGGAATAGAGGGTTTCCAGTGCAATAACACTAAGATAGGAGATACGACATCATAACAGTGAGCAGGCCAATATGATTATATTGCAGATTTAAATGTACTTCCAAAGGCAACAACTTTGACATCTGTGTATTTAAGTGAACACAATGCAAATATGACCATGATGATCAAACTATTCCAGCATTTGGAAACATTGGAACACATTATTGGGGTTATTAAGAATAGCATTATTTAACTGTTCCCATACTTGGATTTCTAACCAAGTAGCTTTGTGAGGATTTTATTTCCAAATAATGAGTCTGCTTCTTTTAACTGTAGACAGTTAACAGTACCTCTTACATACTACTACGGAATTTCTTCCTACATTTGTGGCTGTTAATGTAGCTTTCATGACCCCAGCTTTTTCTACTGTCCCAGTCAAGATAGTGAGTTCATTTTGAATGCTGCATCTGGAGCCTTCCAACTTGGTCACAGCCATAGGTGTCTTGGGGGTAGAAGAGCTGAATTATTTCTCAGAACCTGAGGACCTGCATTCGAATCTTGTCTCTGGCACTTAGCACATGGCTGGATTTTGGTTCAATTGCATCCCTTTTGTCCCCTGTGACTAGAATACTCTCTCTCCTGATCTCCTATATTCCTATATTCCCTTAAGTTCCAACTTAAATTTCATTTTGTACAGGAAGCCTTTCTCAACCACTCTTAACTTTAGTGCCTTCCCTCTCAATTATTGTCTCTCTCTCTCTCTCTCTCTCTCTCTCTCTCTCTCTCTCTCTCTCTATATATATATATATATATATATATATATATATATATATATATACACACATATATATACATACATATGTATATGTATGTATATATATGTATGTATATGTGTGTGTGTGTGTGCGCGTGTGTGTGCGTATTTGTTTGTTTTCCCATTAGATGATGCTCCTTAACAATAGGTACTATCTTTTGTTCTTTTTGCATCCTCAGCACTTAGCACAGTGCCTCACACATAGTAACTACCTAACTAATATTTAGTGATTGACTTCTTGATCCTTAAGACTTGATATAACTTCTCCCAATGAAATAAGCCTGTGGTTTATATTATCCTCTTTGATTCCCAAGATCTACTTATCTAGGCCAAAAGTCCCCTAACTTTTGATCATATACACCTATCAGTTTTAAAAAAAATGATCATGTACTCTAAAATATGAGGTGATCTGGGTGGCAGAGGTGGGAATGCTGGGAGAATGGGCCACCTCTGTTGTTGTAATTGCCCAGCTTACACTTAGGTTATGGCTACCCCTCAGGGCCAATCTGTAGGGTAATAGTGGACAGGTTCAAACCTTTCACCACACCAAATGGGAGGAACAAAGAATTCTGGTTTATAATAGGTGAATGGTAGTTGTAGTTTTCTTGCAGACACATCCTCAAATTCTCTATCTCAAGGCAGGTGGGATAAAATTGACCTTCCCAGTCTCTCATTCATCAAGCAAATATATTTGCAGTCCTGTTGCCACCACCATTTGAAGATTACTGGTAACCTCACTGAGCCTCAGTTTTCCTTACCTTTTAAATAAGGGATTTGGATATGGTCAACTGCAAGGTCCCTTCCAGAAATAATTTTTTGGTCCAGCTGTCCTATGAATTAAAAGAAACAGTGAAAACAATTGGACTCATAATTGTTTGATCTTATCAGAGTTAAGCAATTTTCTTTTTTTTCCCCAAAAGTGGAAAAAAAGAATAAAAGTCTACATTTTTATAAGCATTCTTGAAATTACAGGGCAAGAAGGAAACATGGGAACTCTAATCTATAATGTTGCCCTAAGGAAGGAACATTTCTCTATTAGGGGACCCCAGCTGATTGAATATTATTGATCAGTCAATAGAAAAGTCAAATATAACTGATTGCAGGTCAACACATGTAATATACAACTCCATCCTTCTTCCTCATTTATTTTGATCAATAATGATTTCAGTGGATTGGGACATCGGACCAACAGTCACTTCCATACACTTTTTTTTCCACTTACTTACATGCAAAGGGGGAGTGGAATTAACCAGTATTTCTTCCCTCAAGTAAATTGTCATCATTTCTCCTCTCTTTTTTGCAGGGATCTCTTTTTTTTTTTTTTTAGAAAACTAATAGATTCCTCTTCAGGGACAATGACATGGGTACTTCTGGTCAAATTCATTCAGAGGCAGATCGATGGCTCTTGGCTTTTTAAAAACATGTTGTGAGACAGAATTGGCAACTACCCACAACCTTCCATGCTAATATTTTATCACACCAATAAGGAACTATTTATAAGTAAATATTCATGTTTTCAAAGAATCAACATTACATAAATCCTTTAAATTCTGAATTTTAATATAACATCATTTCTATTCAAGTACAGAATAAATTCACCTAATTAATCAATTTGCTTCTGCTATGCTTGCCACCTTACACATAAAATTGTAAATGTCCACTGGGGAAATGCTCCATTTTAAAAGCTGGCTTTTAGTATCTCTACTCCATCATTTTCTAAAAATCCAAATGCTGGAAAGATTTTCCTATTGAGAGCAACGTCAGGATTTGCTCACACTGTAGTCCTGTTTTTGCTGATAAAAGGGAGAATAATCCTAACCTTCACCACCCCTCCTTGGAGAGGCATTATCTCTTTCCAAACAGCAGAAGGTAAACTGGAAGAAATGGATCTCTCACGGGTGTGTAATTCTTGAAGGTAGTGTTGAATACATTTTGAATTTTTCCAAAGACTTCTCCTACTGTTACATGCAGTTAAGTCAGACTTTTCACCTAGAGAATGCTGGAGTGGCTGATGAATATCCATGAATGCAGCCCATGGCCCTGAAGGAATTCTAGGAATCTTTGTGATTAATCTTATCTGACCTAAACTTGATTGTCATATTCACAGTCATGTGGATTCTACCAACCTCAATACTGGGTCATTAGAAAGAACTTTAGCTGTTTTCGTCTACTTGAATATCAAACTGCATAGTCCCTAACATGGCTGGGCCATCTGGTAGTCAAGTTGTTTGGATAGAATTGAGCATTTGGGAGCAATTAGGTTTGTGGCTGATATTTTGTTCCTCAAGGCCAGAAAAAGATGAAGTTACAGAAGGTAGCAATGAAAGTAACCAATAGTACATGTCTCCTTGAATCTTTATATTTCAGTGGTCATACAAATATAGAGTGTATTATCATTGTTGTTTGTTATTGTTATTATTACTATTAATATTTTGTAAATCTTGAGGCAGGTAGGTGGCTCAGTGCATAGAGTTCTAGGCCTGGAATTAGGAAGACTTGAGTTTAAATCCAGTCTCTGATATTTACTAGCCGTGTGACCCTAGGCCTAACCTCTTAACTTAACTTCTGTTTCCCTTAAAGTCCTGGAGTAGGAAATGGCAAATCACTCCAGTATCCTTGCTGAGAAAACTCCATGACAGTATTGGCATGCTATGGTCCATGGGGTCAAGAAGAGTCAAATAGAATTGAATGATCTATATATGCATTCTTAGAGCTCCTGGATGACTGGACTGGGATACCATCAAGTAAAGAGAGGTCATTAAAAAAAACCTGATGTATAATTATGTTGTTCTTGATGCTTCAGACATACACAAAATCGGTAGAAGAAAATTAATGCAACTAAGGTGTAAAATAATAGGTGAATTTATTATTACTCCCAATTCTGTCTACATATTAAAATGACCAAGGAAGAACAGAATTCTTACCAAAATGGATTGCATTGACTTTTTTTCTTTGGTCAGTTTAATATATAGACAGTTCTGAGAGGAATACTCTATTCATTTTTGGGCTAGCACCTCAGTTTGAATTAGGATTATCAGATCTACTCTGTCTGCAGCCAGTTGGAAACATTTAATACAGGACATGTATGTAGGAATCACATGCTGAGATAAATGAGTAATGGTAACAGGAGAAAAAAAAAAAGTAAACAATGGACAAGGAAAAGTCTGGAGGGATTTCATATCATATTCACATTCACACATATATTTAATGAGAAACAATATCATTTTTGTTTTTTTAAGCAGTGTGTGATTGAATATTGGCTTATCCTGCTTTATATTACCTATTTTCTTTACTCCCCCCCCAAAAAAAATAGAAAAATAGAATGGCAGATTTGAAGGGGACCTTATAGAGCATCTTGTCTAACCAAACTCCTGATGGGGGGGGAGTAATTATCTCTGTCTAACTGTTTTTCCCCTGTCCCTCCCTCCTTCCTCCCTCCCTATCTTCCTGTAACAGTTACTCATCCAGTCTTTGCTTGAAGTTCCCTAGCAAGGGCAAACCCACTGCCTCTGGAGACAGACTTTCCAAATTTGTGTGTGCATATGTGTAAATTTGTGTGTGCTTGTGTGCATGTATGTATGTCTGTAAGTTTTTCATCAAATAAGTTAATAAGCCCAGAACTTTGACAAGCGTGAGTGAAAGACAGAAGTAAAAATTCATGCCCTTGGAGGAGGCAACATTCACACACCAATATAGGGGGATAGGACTAACTTGGTAGTTTCACTGGTAGTGGGAACTGGCAGGTTAAAAACAAAACACTCCTGTTAATGAAAGTCAGCAAGTTGCCTAGAGCACTGAGGGATAAGAGATTTTCCATGTCACATGGCCAATAAGAGTCAGAAATGGTACTTAAACTCAGGTATTCCTGGCTCTGAGGATGGCTCTCCATCCACTATACAATAGCTCCCTCACATAGGTTTGGGTATGTGTGTTTTATGTATATAGGTATATGTGTTTGTATATATACATATACATATACATATATATATTTGTGCACACATATATGCCCAAATTTGACCTCCTTCTTATTATTGGTATTATTATTATTAGACCTCATATTCCTTTGTTGTGTTTATATTATATATAATATGCTATGATATATATTACACATATACATATGTATGGGTGTATGTATACATGCATGTCCTTCAATGTTGATAATATGGTGTTTGTGTGTGTGAGTACATATCTATATACACACACATATGTATGAGTATGTGTGTGTGTATATCCTTCAGAGAACATGATACAAGGTGAAATGGAATTCCACCTCCTCGCACTACTTCATTTTCTTTTTTGTACATAAATATATATAATCAATCATGTTCAAAAAGAATTGATTTCATGATTGATCATATATATAAAATCATACACAAAAAGGAAAATGTTACACACATGTGTATGTGTATACAATACACATATATGAACATACACATGCATATATGCACATATGTATATATACACATGCATACACACATACATACACAACTGTGTGTGTGTGTTTGTGTGTGATAAGCAAAAGGAAAATAAGATGAAATCCTGACATCTGAGAAGATCAGGAAAGGCTTTATGACAAAGTATTGCATGAGTTATGTCTTTTTCTTCTCTTAAATTACTTTTTTCAATTAACAAAGGTCTTCTTTCCGCTTGTCCCATTTCCATTCCATCACCAATGATAAACCAAAACAAAGAAACAAACAAAATCTTCTTGCAAATATGTATAGTCAAGCAAAACAATTACCATAATTATTGTGCCAAAAAATAAACACAAACAGACAAAAACCCCTGCCCCAGTTTGCACTCTATAACGTCTCATTGCTTAGCACATTTCAATACAAATCTTTCTTGTTTTGCTTGCTGTTGGTAAGAGTTCATAAGCCTTTCCAAGTCGTTTGTGTTTGCTAACTTGTTCTTATGTGGATTGTTTCGTCAGCTAGCTCATTTTGCTCTCTATCAGCTCATACAAATCTTCCTGGGCTTCGCCAGAGCTATCTCCTTCATCATTTCTTTTAGCACAGTGGTTTTCCATCACATAGGAGCAGCTAGTTGGTGCAGTGGACAGAGTACCACGGCTGGAGTCAGGAAGACCGGAATTCAAATCTTACTTCAAATGCTTACTAGCTGTGTGACCCTGGACAAGTCACTTATCCCTGTTTGCCTCAGTTTCTTCATCTGTAGAATGAGCTAGAAATACTCTAGTATCTTTTCCAAGAAAACTTCAAACGGGGTCACAAAGAGTCAGACATAATGAAACAACTGAAGAGCAACAGAATTCCATAACATTCATTTACCATAACTTGTTCAGCCATCACCCGATCGATGACTATCCCCTTAGTTTGCAAATTTTTTTTGCCACCACAAAGTTGCTATAATTATTTTATCTCTTTGCAGCATAGATTGGTATTGTTGGAACAAAGAGTATGAACATTTAGCTTTTGGTGGACATTGATCTAAATTATTTTTCATAAAGGATGGGCCAGTTCATAGCTTAACCAACAGTGCAATGATATGTAACTGTTTTCCCAGAGCCCCTCCAGAATTTGTCATTTTCCTTCTTTGTCAACCTTGTCAATCCAAGTGATGTGAGGTCGAACCTCAGAATTATTTCAATTTCTATTTCTCTAATTATTATTGAATAAGGGAATTATTTTCAATATAACTATTTATAATGTAAGTTTCATCCTTTGAATATTTCTCATCTGTCCATATGATTTGACCTCCATTTGGTAAGCAGCGTGTGTTTTTTCATTAATTCATTCTTTCATTTATTTATTTGTTTGTTTATGCATCAGTTTCCTGATATGTACAATATGTATTCCTCATATGTACAAGGTAAAGCCATTTTTCTGGTTCTGGGATCTCTTCTGCCCCTGTTGTACAGCCTCAGTCCTCTTTCACCTGCTGCACTGGAATTCTCTGCATGGAGCAGTCCTGATGTGTTCCCATCTCCAGTTATTCATAGACCTAGCTGTTTGTCTTCTATGATGACAGAGGCTTGAAAAATATGACTTACTGTGCCTTTTTTTTTTCCTTTGGATTTCTTGTTTAGTACTTGGTTTAGGGTCTTTTCTAGATCTTTGTGCAGGAATTGTGGTGGAGAGTTAGGTTGTACTTCTCACTACTGCTCTACCATCTTAACTGCTGTGCTTGAGTTATGCCTTCAAAGATGCCAGGATTCCAAAAGGTGGGTGGGAAGAGGAAGTACATTCCATGCATGGGAAACTACCAGTGTAAATACCCTGAGTTAAGGGATACAGCATGGCATACTTGCAGACCAACTAATAGGCCAGCATAGATGATTTAGACAGCGGAAAGTTATTCTCAGTCTTCCAGGTAAAGCAAGGACAAACTTGTTTGCACTGCTGATAGAATAGGCTAGTGTTACTAAAATTGAGTAAACAGCAATGCAGACAGTTACTGGAAAGACACATTATAGGAACCCCCTAAGATAATAAAATATACTATTCTGTCTTTGACGCCAAGTCCTCCAGGAGTATAGATCTTGCTGTTTTCAAATACCTATTGAATAATCAACTATAGAGAATAATGGGAAGATAGTCAAGTTTGTGACTTTTGCCTTCCATCAAACCTTACTTTTTCTCCTTTCAACTCTGCTCCAGAACCCCTTGGTTTTATCCCTGGGGGCAACTAAAATAAATTTGATTCCACTTTTCCTAATAGTGGATATTTTGAATATTTGAAAATATTTATTATTCTTCAAATATTTGAAAATAATTGTTATTCTTACAAATGCCATCTTCTCTAGGTGAGCTAAACTGCTACCTTTCAATCAGCTGAACTTCTGATAACATGATCTCAAGGTTCACTTTCTCCATACCTGGTTCCCCCTTTGGGATTCTCCTCAGTTTATCAGAATCCTTCCTAAAATGTGGCATGGTACACTTCCTTGTCAATGCTTTTGAATGACTACAGTTTTCAGCTGAAAGATAATAAATGCAAAGGATTTCCTGGGGCATACAAAATGCTTCTGAAATGCAAACTAGAGGCTGACTCACCTGCTGCTGAATGGACAAAAAGCTTATGCATCCTGCCTTCAAGGGTTCCTGAAAATGGTTTGTTATGTTTTTTGTTGTTGTTGTTGTTGGGAGTCTCCTGCAGTAAGACATTTTGAAGTAATGTGGAAGCTAAATAAGAAAATCTCAGAGGTAGAGTTGAAATGGACCTTGACACCAACTAGTGAAACCTCTCTTATTTTTACACGTAAGGAAACTGGGATAAAAGAGGTTAAAAAACATATCTAAGGTCATTAGTTAAGTGTTCTCCCAGGTAGGTTCCTTTACATGAGATAATATTTGTAAACTACAACACTTGTCAAATAGTATGGTACATGGTAAATGCTTATTCCTTTATCTCCCTCCCCCCTTCTGATCTTATTCTTCTGCTTTTTGTGGGGGAAATGTGTCATGCATCCACCCCGTACTTTAAACTCATGACTTGCAGCTTTGAAATGACCAACCTTAGTTTTAGCATGAGATAAGGTTAGAAAAAAAAATGATTGCTTCTTTCCAGCTAATGGAATTCTAGAGAGAGGAGAGAAATAGTGGTGGTTACAAATGCTTTTAATAGAAGTAGGAGGGAAGCCCCCTGTCAAGCTTTGGCCATATTTTGGCTCTATGTGAGCACAGAAGGTAACCAGGGGCTGCAGCACCTTGTGAATTTTTGTAAATTGGATTTTTCCCAAATGTTCCACATCTCTGGAGAGTTTTGGGTGGGTGGTGAGGTTCCCCATCAGCCAAGTTAAGAGCCAGTCAGATGAAGGAAGGTTTAGGGACAAAGGCAGACTTCTGATCTGTATTGGAAAGACATTTTGTGGCACAATTATCAGTAAATACACTTTGTGATACAGTGTCCAAAAAATGGGTTTCTATTCAAATATCTCATTACGCTGATTCCCGTAGTACCCTTTCCTAGTGAAAGCACCTTCATTTTGGGCTGTAGTTGTGTCAAACAGCATATGTGGGTCTCCTCCCCTATTTTACCCCCAACCCTGAAGTAGTTTGAAAGAGCCTAATTAAGTTAGATAGGAAAATATCACTAAGGTTTGTTTTTCATGGTGTTGGTGGTCAGTAGTCGTGGTGATGGGGCATCGGGGAATAAGATGGGATTTGTGCTTTTTCTTTTTCTTCAGAGTTTGAGGTCTCCAGGAGCCTTCTCTGTTTGGATGCTAATAAATGAGCACTTTTCCCCTTGCATCACATCCAGAGTCATTTGTACAGCATGGACCAATTAGCATCTAATAAATGTTGCAAATATGAACTAGCTGGAGCAATTCACCACCTCTGTCAAAGTACATTGCTACTTTTTACCTTGTTGCTGTTTGTGAACCATTCAAGTTCATTTTGAGGCCAACTTTTTGAAAGGTACTGGGGTGTCTGCTTAACACGTCGCATGCTTTTCTTTTATTAAGATTAATCATAAACTCAGGATGCCCAGATTATTCCTGTGCCTCAACTCTTCCACTCTGTCTAGAAGCACAGAATCATTTTGCTTATTTGCATGTGTGTCCTTCCCTGCCTCCCCTGTAGGTAACTTTTTCTAGTCGTCTGCCAAAGAAAGAGCAAGCAGTTTCTTACGAATATATTCGAGGATAGATAGACTCATTCCTGAGCACATGTGCAGGTGAATGAGCATGGATCTCAAAAGCAGAATTGGGTTTAAATCATGGCTCCCAGACTTAGGGGCACCATGACCATGTGCAAATCATACCCCACCTACCACCCTCAGTATCTTCATCTATAAAATAAGGATAATAAGACTTTCACCAGCTCCCTCACAAGGCTTTCACGATGACATGCTCAGTTGTCATTCATCTTCCTTATCAGAAGATCTAACCACAGCACTCCTCCTCCATTCAAAAGCTTCCTTATTATCTCCAGAATCAAATACAAAATATTCTATTTGTTTTACAAAGCCCTTTAGTACCAACCCCTTCCATCTTTTCTAGCCCTCTCACTCCTTACTCCTCCTTCCCCTGCCATGTCCTCTATAATGCAGTGACACTGGACTCCAGAGTCTTCCTCCAACAAAACACTCCATCTCCAGTGTTTAAGCACTTTTAGTGGCTATCCCATGTCTGGAACTTTCCCTCCTCATCCCTTCTTCCTGGCTTCCCAGCCTTTCTTCAAGTCTTAGCAAAAATTCTACCTTCTGTAAGAAACCTTTCCCAGTCCACCTTAATCTTACTACTTCCTTCCTGATATTGCCCCCAATTTATCCTGTATATGTCTTGTTCCTACATAGTTATTTACAGGTTGTCTCACACTACACGCTCCCTGTCCTTTACACCGCGAGGTGCTTCAGAGTAGGGACTGAGGTTTTTGCCTTTCTTTTTATCTCCAACACTCATCATGGTGGCTGTTAGAGTATGCACGTAACAAATGCTGGTTTAGGGAGCTAAGAAATGTATTGTTGTGGTTGTGTGAAAAAGTAATAGACAATATGATATAGTATATAGAGTGCTTTTAAAGTTTCGGAGGTGATTTGTGTACATTATCTCTATATTCCATGAAGTCAGAGGTCTGTAGCCTTACTCCCACTCTTATTAGCAAGTTAATTTCCCACAATACATGTAACTAAACTCTGGAGTTTCTTCTCCTGGTACCTATTCTCATTGGCAAGTGGGCTTTGAGAATATGAATACATGCTATATTTACCTACCACTTTGAGCTTCACTTTACTCCTCTATTAAAAGACAAAAATAATATCCATACTTATAGTCTCTACCTCGCAAGGATATTGTAGGGTTCAAAGACAATGAAAGTAATGCACTATTCAACCATAAAATAGTAGAAGCATGACAGCTTTCATATTAATTTTTTTAAAAAATATTTTATTTTCAATTCATGGAACAAAACAAGCATTTCCATAACATAGTACCATAAAATTGATTTTATTAATGATAAACCCATATTAATTGTAAGGTATTGCAAATAAATGAAACATGATCCCTGCCTTCAAGAAACTTATATTTAGATTGGGGAGTCAGGACATGCGTAAGTTAGCCTGTGTTAAGTGTAAAATCATTAGGTGTAGGTTAATTACTGAATGAGTTCAAAGCAGAGAAAGTCCATTTTGAATTAAGTAGTAGGAGATTAGGGAATATTGTATGGAGAAGGTGATCTTGATTTAGTCTTGAGGGGTAGTAGAATTTATACAGGTTAGTTGTTAAGAGGGCTGTGATACATGAAGACCTGGACAAAAATCCTACATCTCACACTTGCCACCTCTGCTTTCCTGGGCAAGTCAAAGTATATAATTTCTGTATTTGTCCAGCAGCTCCTATGGAAGTGCATACTTAGTAAAATGGGTTCTGATTTTAGTTGGTGGGGATATCTCATGATATCGACCGAATCATATTTCCTTTGGGTACCTGCAAATGTAGCGGGGGAGGGAGGTAAATAGTCGGGGGATCCCAAGTCCCATAGGATGAGTCTTTCAGAGAAGGTTAGCTTTGTTCAAATATTTCATAGGTTGACAATCTCATGGACTTGGTCAAGAACTGACTCGTGTCTAAAAATATCATTTCATACTACATCTGACAACTTAACAGATATCATGAGAATTATCATTTTTTTATTTTGTTCATTTCCTCTGCAACTTGTTCTTGAAAGAAGATGAAGCAACCTTTTGGGAATTGGCCTAATGAAGTAAGACTATACAGTTGAGAAGGAGGAAGTTTAGGGAAATGATGTGAATAAAGAATGATAGCTATTGCAAAGCAACAAAGAAAAATTGACCTCAAGAGAAAAAGGCTTGAATGTGATCCTGCAAATGCCTGTGTTTCACAGAGTAGAAATTTAGGAAGACTTAAGGATTGAAACAGTAGAAATGTGAAGCAACTGGGGAGTTCTACTGAAGAAACTCATAGAGAAATCAGAGGGAGCAGCCAGAGAGGTCCAGTAAGTCATGAGTTTCTAATAAATACGAGAAAGGAAAGATACACATTGTGTTTGACTGCTCTGGAGGCTGCAGAAGCCTTTAGCTCAAGTCGTTCATTTACCCCAGAAAGACCAGAAACTGAATAAAGAATTTTTACTGCTGTATTTCCACTGACCTTGTTGTCTTCAATATGGGTTAAAGTGGCAACCCTTTTTGGTACCCACAATGGGGAAAGATAAGTATTTCTGTTTGAAGCTTGCAAACCTGAGAATAGGGAGAGTGGAGAAGAAAGCTTTCCCTTGCAAATCTATACCCATTGCTAGGCAGTAGAACTAAATATCACCTCATAGACCCTCTCTCAGCACCATCTTTCAAGCTGCCATGGAAATACTGATCCCTGGGCCAAGTGGTCAGTTTGTCATAGGATTGAAAGATTTCCGGAATCCATATTAGCTAAGTCTGATATACAGGAACCTTTGTAGTATTCCACTGAACCACCACACCAAACTTATTCCCAATTGCCCTTTATCCACAGTCTCTGCTCAAGCCAAATTCATCTAAATTTTTTTTCCGTGGAGTGGCCAGGAAAATTTCTGCCTTCTCATCTTTGCTTGTGATTCCTTCAGTATAGATTCCCTACATTCAGTTGATTATTTTGCTTTCTTAAAACTCACCTCAAGTCTCGCTTGTTCCATAGTTCTATTCCTGGCCAGAGGCCTCATTTTGGATTATTCCATCTTCTTTTCCTGTAGCATTTTATTTTCTTATAACACTTGCCATAAACGGAGCTAGAATCTAAATCTAAATCTTCTAAATTCAATTCCGTTGTTCTTCCTGTGACAACATACCATCTCATTTTGCTTACGTACATTCATACCTCAGGGAACTCTCTTTTAGTGAAGCAATTCCCACACGAAAGAAATCAAAGAACCTTGACATATTGACTTACTGTCTTTTTGTTGTTCAGTCATTTTTCAGTCATCTCAGATGCTTCATGACCCCATTTGGGATTCTTTCGGCAAAGATATTGGAGTGGTGTGACATTTCCTCCTCCATTTCATTTCACAGATGAGTAAACTGAGGCAAATAGAGCTAAGTGACTTGCCCAGGTCCATACAGTTAGTAAGTCTCTGAGACCAGGTTTGACCTTATGAAGATGAGTCTTCCTGTTTCTAGGGTCAGGCTTTCCATCCACTGTGTCATGTAGCTTCCCATTATTATGTTCTGTAAAATTTTAAATTTGAAAAGAGAATTGAGAACTCATATACTCTAAACCTTCCCTTAAAACAAAAACATAACTCTAATAATCTTAAATCATGAAAACATATATGTCTTATATAGTATTGCTCTAACCTACATCATTTTCTGGTAATATCTATAATATATACCCCATTGTTAGTCAACAATCAACAAGCATTTATTAAGTGTTTATTATATTCTGGACACTGAGGCTGTTTGTCTGGTTGCCTGACATACAGATTGGGTCATCAGAATGATTAGCACCTTCACTGTACTAGTGAAGCAGAATTGTAGGGTTTTTTCTTTTTTTTTTTTTCTGAGTGTTCTCTCACAGATGAACGTGTCAGTCTGCTTACCACACTGTTTGTGACTGCTATGAAATCATTTCCTCTAATTTGTTTCACCTTATATAAAATTGTCACATAATTACTTAACATTTGGTAAAATACAACTATTCCATATTTTCAAAAATGTTCTTCTATCATTTAAAATACATAGAAGAGCGTCTTGTACATTCGGTAGATGTGTAAGATGAAATTAAAGTCTCTTTAGGATATCTTTGAATATATTTTCATATCAAAGGTCAAGCACACATCTAAGCAGATAGTTCAGTCAACGATCTTATCCCCTCAGTCATCTCCATGCCTCTTCTGTATGAACTCAATCGTATGGGAGAACAGCAAAGAATTAGAATTGAAAACTTGACGACACTGGCCAACCAGTTTTACTGCAGGTGTTGAGCAAGTAACTTGCATAGGTGTGATCCCCATATTAAAAAAAAAAACCGCAGACAGGGAATCTTTATGCGTGGAGATCGAAGCCTAGAGACCAAGCTATTTAGTCTAAATATGGAGACTTGCATCTCAAGGAGATAGTTACTTTACTATTAATTGTATCTCTTTGGTGTAATTGTTTTAAAAAAGGGCTTGTTAAACTTTTTTCCACTAGCGACCCCTTCAGCACTTCTTAAACTGTTGGGTCACAGCCTACGCTTTAAGAAGCACTGTCTAAAGCACTTATTCAATGAGACATAGAATCTCTTGCTAAAAACGAGCATCCTTGAAGTAAACACTACAAAATGGAAATGAGAATATTCTTTTGAAATGAAGTAGAAGGCACTATTTGTTTTTGTTTTATTCTTTCCTATAGAGAAGTATAGTTGATCATCTGTAGCTGAGATGGTTGTTTTTATAAAATAAAAAAAAGCTATAAAAAACCCCTTGCTTTGAAATAAAAGAAAATGGTAGAGCTCACTCTTCTCATGAGGAAGAGACATCTTTATCATAAAAGATTTCAGCACATACTAGAAGCTAGAAGAATAAATTCCATGGGCATGATTCCAGTGGGTCCATGCTGGTGAGTAGTTAAGAGAGACTAGACATTTGGCATTCTCTTGGGACCCCACATCCAGTTGGGCAGCATCCATCACTGCATTGTACTGCGCAGAAAACATCTAACAAGTCCAGGTTATGTCTCCAATGGGGTCCAATGGAAAGCAGCCCTAGTGTTATCAGCGTCCCTACCGCATAGTCAGTGTGTACCCTACTTACATGGGTTCTCTATATTTATTGCCTTTCATGCAGGACATACGGGCTTCCTGTTGGCACTTTTTGACATGTGTTCTGTCACTCTTCCTACTGATAGTTTTTTGTATTTGTGGGAGTGTGTGCTCCGACTGTATAGGGAAAATGTTTTATTTTTGCTTTTCTTATCCCATTTTATTAAATGGCTTTGTATTTAAATTTAAAAAAAAATATCTGACTGAGAAAATCATATCAAATACAAGCTCTTGAGATTTAGTTTTAGTTCATGTGGACCCACAGAATACCTTGAAAGGGATACTCAGTGGAACAGAGTAGACACAATTTGTAGCACTAAATGACTATAGTAACCTTGTATTTGACTATGGTAAGCTTCTTTGAGAGAACCCACGCTGAAAGGGTTGCACTCCAATAATACACGTGCAGATATATAAAAAATCAGTGATTTAGTAAATGTCATGGACTATCTCAGTAAACTCATATCACAACCCGTGTATAACTAAATAGATGACTTTAGGGAATTTCGTGGCAGACATATTGATTGGATACATGGACTTGCCCAGAGAAGTAGAACTAATCTGTAAGAAAGAAAATGTTTGCTTAACGCGTCTGTGGAAACATGGTACAGTGGGTAGAGGACTGAGTTTGAAGACAAATGACTTGGTTTCAAACCTTAGATTTACCCACTTACCCCCGCAGTGGTGGTGTTGCTCATTGAAAGCTGTTAAAATAAACAAACAAATAAACAAAAGAAACAAAAAAATTCTTGTTTTAAAGTAAAAGAGGGTGGTAGAGTCTACTGTTCTCATGAGGAAGAGCTAGTAGTGTGACAAAGCAACTTGGCTGAAACCAGAAGCTGGAAGCTGAAAAGAAATTCCATAGCCATTTATACCACATTGAGTCACTTAAACTCTCTATACTACAATTTCTTCATCTGTTAACTAGTGAGGTTAATCTGAGTGACCTTTCAGTTCTCTTCTTGCTCTGAAACTCAGAACCTATGACTACTAACTTCAAGCTCAGAACTATCCATGGTATAAGGCAATTTCTTTACATGAGAGCTGCTCTGAATACATTATCCAAATCTTTGAGAAGAAAATTCTGGTTTCAATTAACCACTTATGTTAATCTTATTCTTAGGATCTTATGATATAGCTGTCCTGAACCTATTTTCACCAGGAAAATGTACTTCTTTGTTATCATTAAATTATTTGAATGTTCACCTTTCTAAATTTGAAGAGTATCAAAATGTCTGTCAATGCAACAGGTATCTGTTGAACAGTTTAATTTAGAGCCCATGATTTCTTAGCAAGGCACATATCCCTTTGTAGTGAATTGTGTTTGAGATTTGTCATTTAAGAGAAAGTGAGGTCAATACTGTCCTGAACAGTTTCATTCTCTACCTTTAGTGGACATTGTGCCAGAATGGTGCCAGATTTTAAGGAAAAAGAGATTATTCTAAAGTCCTATGGTTGCATGATAAATTATTATGATCAAATTTGGAAGCACTCAGAGATTGATCTTACTTATTTTTTATTTCCCCCAGGGCCTAGCATAGTGCATCCCATATGGTATTTACTCAGTAAATATTTATTAAACGATTTTGAGATTTTTTTTTTCCCTCTATGAGCAGATGGTAGGGTAAATAGTCAATTCCTGTGGATTATGGGATTTAGAGCTAGAAGAAAGTATGGACAAATTTATTCTGATCTCCTCATTTTATAGATAATAGGATGACACATATAGGCCTAGAAGGGGACTTAGAGGCCCTAGGATCCAACCCATTATATAGATGAAGAAATCAAGGCCAAAGAGGTTATAGTTTTGCCCACGGTTTCACATATAACAGGCGGCAGAGCCTGGATTCAATTCCAGATCTGAAAAAGAAGCCTGCATTTAGTGATGTATTTGAGGTACCTGAAGAGAAAAGAAACTTGAACCTACCTTGTAGTTTTCTTTCTTTATATTTGTAAACTGCAACATTTATTTGAATAGCCAGCATAATTTGCTTTATGACTGCAAAATAAGTATTTTTCTTTTCAGCCTGTACTCCATCTACCCACACAGATCAAAACCTCTTCACATTTCAGCGGACAATTTCCTTACATGATCGAGGCCTAAACAATCCTATTCTAGGTGGTGAAACATAACAATGAGCAGACACAGTATATACTTTTCAATTAATTAATAAAATATATCATTGGTGACATTTCTTATGGAATGGGTTCAATGATTTTCTCTATGAACATTACTTCAGTATACACACACACACACACACACACACACACACACACACACACACACACACACACTCAGGCCTTATCTCCCTTGGTAGCTTCGTATTCCATATCTCCAACTGCTGGCTGAATATTGTCATATGAATATCCCACTGGCATATTGTTTACATTACAAAAATGGAACTTGTTATCTTTCCACCCAGTCTCATTTCTGCTCCTAATTTTCTTATTCCTAGCAGGTATATGGTCATCTTTTCAAATGCCCAGATTTGCAACTTTGGAGTTCTCTTAAACTCTTTATTCTCCTTTAACCACCATGTCAAATAAATTATCAAGTCTTTGTTTCTATGTGGACAAGATCTCTCCAAACCTCCCATTCTCCCAATCTCTCTCTCTCCATTAACATGGACACTCTCATCATCTAAGCCTTCATTTCTCATTAGCTTCCTTTGTTTTCAAGAAGTATGTAAACTTCTTAACATCTAAAATTATTTTACCCATTTGTCTTCTTTTCTTATTTTAACTATTTATTAACACTGCAACCACTTCATAGGCCCCAGATCAAGTAGTGGATGCTCCAAGAAAAAACATTCCTGGCATGCCCAGTGGGTTAGAAATAATCTGTCATCTGATCTCAACCTCATTTATCCTATTATATGGAAATAAGCATTAGTATTAATGGAAAAGAAACTGTATTAAAATATTGCCACTAAATTGCCTCTAAAACTAGTATTTGTGTTATGTTGGGCAGATAAGCCTTTTGAACCTTACTTAGATCATCTGTAAAATGAGGGGTAGTGACGAGGCTAGATGCCCTATTATGTCCCTTCTGGCTATGATCATGCACTTATCAGAATCTAGTTAACATTTTCATATCCAAGTACCTGTCCTATAACCTCTGTGAGACTCTAAATTCCTCCAGTAAATCAGCTGTGTCCATTTTGACCCTATATCTCACCACCCCATCATTTATAGCCCATCACATTTCATGAAGTGTACCATAAATAATAGAATGAATCCAGAAATTAATGAATTTAGCCTTCACATAATGACCTACCAAAGCTAGACTCTGATAATCCCTCCTAAAATACTGGATTTATATGCAGGAAATTATTAAGTCATTGAGAGAATCAGCATGGAACAGTAGATCCAGGGTCAACCCAGGCCAGAACAACCTCAGTTTAAGTCTCCTGTAATGCATGCTGGCTGTGTGACCCTGGGCAAGTCATTTCACTTCTCAGTGCTCCAGGTAAGTCTCTAAAACTACACAGTTGCAGAGAAAGTGATGGTCTACATTAACAGCGGAAACTGCTCCATTAAGATTTTCCTCTATCAATGAAATCATAAGTCCAAACAAAGTCAAACAAATTATCCATTTCCGATCAATCAACAAGATTCTAGTCAACAACAAGAATTCAATCAGTGCTTAGTATATTCCAGGTACGATGCTAAGCACCAATAATATAAATACAAAAAAAAAAGAGGTAATCTCTGCCCTATGGACTTTACCTTCTAATAAAAGAAGACTATAAATAAAATTAGAAAAGGCATGAGAGGACCCTGCCTTTCGGGAAGATCCAAATGGAAACATGGGGAAGAAAGCAGTCCAGAGATTCATACTGGACCTCAGTGATGAATGAAGGGTGGATGGGGATGTCTGACCTGGGTAGTTTCTATGTGAGAGGAAGGGAGTCAGTATACCAGAGTTATCTTTCAGGATGAGAAAGCCATAGTGACAGAGTAAAGTCCCAGAAGAATAAAGGCGTTGTGCCATGGTGGAGAAAGCCAGGAGCAAAGATCTTTGAGGAAAGTACTGAGCCCAGCTGGCCTAGGCCCTTTCTTAAAATGGAGGTCCCGGGAGAAGCTGATTTATCTGGAAAAGTGGTTATATGCACAGAGTCATCTTAGAAGTGAGATGGCTACAGAAACCAAGTAAAAGCAAAGATGACAAGGAAGAGAGGAAAGAAGGAAGGAAGGAAGGAAGGAAGGAAGGAAGGAAGGAAGGAAGGAAGGAAGGAAGGAGGGAGGAGGAGGAAGGGAGGAAGGGAGGAAGGAGGAAGGGAGGAAGGGGAGGAAGGAAGGAAGGGAGGAAGGGAGGAAGGGAGGAAGGGAGGAAGGGAGGAAGGAAGGAAGAAGGAAGGAAAAGAAGGAAGGAAGGAAGGAAGGAAGGAAGGAAGGAAGGAAGGAAGGAAGGAAGGAAGGAAGGAAGGAAGGAAACAAACACATTTTCCATCAATGAAGTTAATTTCTCTTGAAACGACTAAAACAATTTTGTTTTAAAAATGATCTGTTCAAAATAAATTGTTATGTGTAGAAGAGAATTCAACCCAAATTTATTAGTTATTTTTTCTAATAATAAATCATTTATCAGGATTCAGTAACACACACACACTCACACACGTGTGTGTGAGTGTGTGTGTGTGTAATCTTTATGTCAGGTTATACTTTATATCTCTGGAAACAGCTAGATGAGAAAGTCAACAACGTGTTGGAATCAGGAAGACAAGCTCAAATTTCACTTTTGACTCTTGCTACCTGTATGAAATTGCACGTCACTTACTGTCCCTGTGACTCGCTTTATTCATCTGTAATATGAAAGACTAGCTGACCCCTTGAGTTCCCTCTAGTTCTAGAACTATAGTACTGTGATGCAAACCAAAGGTCATCTTCGTACCATAATCTAACACGTAAATAGGGTTCAAGTGGAAGAAATAGACTGATTATTCTGTTTTTAGGCAAATGTGTAACAAAATATATTTAGCATCTTATTGACCATCGAGTAGATTCTGTCTTTAAAGAAAACAATTACTGCAAATTTTATTTGAACAGTTTTCCGTGTTTGGATTTAAGGCACTAAAAATTTACAGCTACATTCCAATCTTCTTTTCTGTCTCCCCCTCACCACCTGCCATAGATGTAGGACATAATAACCTTGAAAATCATAAGAATAATGAAACTTCTTTTGTTTAGCTTGCTATTTCTCTAGACCTTTCCTTTCCTTTCCCCCCCTTACTATCTCTTTCTCTCAAACTTATTAGTTATCTTTGAAAAACAGTCTAATGCCCATTTTTATAAAACTCCTTTCACTAAATATATATTCTATATTATATCATTGTTTGTATATGAATAATCTTAAGCTAGAGAACCACTTGGACATGACACACATAATATGCATACACACACAACTATCTATAAGTATCACACACATATGTGTATGGTATGTATATGTATATGCATATTTACATGTATATATATGTACATGTATATATACACATACACATATAACTATGTATAAGGATTACATATATGTGTGTATATATGTATGTGCATGACATGTATATGTATGTGCATGTTTACATGTATATATACTTATACATCTCTATATACATACATACACACACACACACATACACACACATATCATGCAACAGAAATCTAATTGGCTCTCTAATTTAAAATTGTTCCCACTTTAATAAAAGGCTTGTTTCTGTCCATCACATCCTCTGAGAAAATCATGATATTTAGGATATTGGCCAGTGGTCAGATAGGTTAAATGGTTTGTGATTTCATTAATATGAGTCATCCTTCCCCTAGAGTAGGTGAGAAATCATCCTTACCTTTTTATTCTGCCCTTCTGTTGTCTATATCCTTCCATAAATTTCCCATAGATAAATAATTGAAGCTGTTGTGTCCCTTGTCCAATTCGTTCTGTGTTTTACAGACTTTGGTTTATCTGTTGTTCAAATGTTATCATTCACTTCTGATAAAAGACTAATCTACCTTCTTTTCTGACCATTAATGCTCACTCTAAAGATTTTTTTTTCTTTTTGCAACTTCTAAGGTTGTAGCATCCTTATACCCACATTGTGTCTTTCCATTGGACTTTCGAAATGTTTGTTCACAAGGAATTGGGATAATCCTTGATCTATAACCATAGAGTATAACCAGATGTAGAAAATATTGAATTTTGTACCTGGTTGTGGTATTTCTATAAAAATCATTCCTCATCTATGCTCATATGCTTAAAACAATAACAATAATGATGTTGATATTACTACAACTAATAGACAAAATATTTATCCAGCAGTTTGAAGTTTGCAAAGTGCTTTATAAATATAATATAATGTTTATCTTGACAACCTTGGGAAGTAGATGTTATGTTTATCCCCGATTTACAGGTGAGGAAACTGAGGCAGGCAGGGTTAATTCATTTGCCAAGAATCACACAACAGGTTTCTGAGGCTGGATTTGAACTCAGATCTTCCTAATCCCAGGACCAGTCCTCTGTCCACTCTGCCACCAGCGGCCTGTTTACATACATCTTTATTTCAGTGAAATGAGTACAGACTCTGGAGCAAAAGAACCTACATCTTAATCTTGCCTTTGATTTGAACTACCCAACTGACCTCCAAGAAAGCCTTTAGACTTCATGGAATTTGAGGTCCTCATCTGCAAAATGGCAAATTCCCTTCCTGCTGTAAGCTATGATACTGTTATCCAAAATGGCATCAGAGAGAATGTATGGTCAAGGAAGAAGGAGGGTGGGTCAGTGAGTAGGGGTGAAATGTGGGCACATTGAGTGTTTCCCTTTGGTATCCACGAACTACCAGGAGAGCTTGACAAAAATTTTCAGGTTGTTAGATGAATTCTCTGCATCAAATTTGTGAGATGATATGGACTTGATATGGATGCTATGGACATAGAATGGATTGCATTCTGCCATATATAAGTGAGCACCTACCCATATTGAAAGTATTACATATCTGTTCAAATACTTAATTATTTTTTCCTATATAGACATATATTAGGTTTTATTTTTCTATCATACCTATACATGCAAATATGAACACATATAAGTAATAATATAATTCCAAAAGGAAGAAAAGATTTATTTTCTTATTTCATAAGTATTTGAAAAAGTTGCACATCAGACAATATTGAAGTCCCACAACAAAGATTAACTATGATACAATTTCTCTAAAATCTTTTTGCTAAAGAGACATCTGACATTTTCATAAGTAAATTTTATCATTTTTTTAGACTGGAAAGTGGTTGTTCCTGCCTGTCTTGATTATTTATCTTTGCATACTATATGATTTGTTATCTCTGTAACTTCATCTCTTACAAACTTGTACAAAATAAAGAAAATTATAAATATTTACAACTTTGTATTAACATAGTAAAATTTTCCCAATGCAGTCATATTTATAACAGACACGTTATCAGTGCCCAATTGCTTCATTTTTTTTTCTTTAGAGTTGGAAGGCTTTTTGTTTAGGGGGACAGGGAGAAGAACCTTTGTTTTCATCATTGTAGGAAGTACCAAATGAGACACTCCTTATGTTGATGACAAATATCACCTGCTTTGGACCTTATGGTCTTAACCGAATTTCCAGGGGACACTGTGAGTGATTTACCCAGGGCCACACAACTCATGAGTTTCAGAGATATTTCTTGAACCTTGGCCATCCTGACTCTAAGGCCAGCTCTATCCACCACACAGCCACATTACATATTGCAGTGTTACTAGAGTCCTGTAAATGTGACCTCATAAGACTGATCAGGGTACGTTAGAGATCATGTCATAGAGCCATGTACTCTTGAAATCTTAGAATCAAAATTTGGAAACATGTAAAATGTCATCTAAGACAACCTCTTCATTTGTCAGATAAAGAGCCTAAGGTTCATAAATGGGAGTTGGCCTACTTTAAATCACACAATAAGTTATATATGTGTATGACCTTTGAAAGATAAAAGTAATGATATCTGTAGCCTTAAAATATATTGGTTTATGTTGGAGGAGGATAGGAAAGAGAAAAACTTGAAAAGATCAATGAATGACCAATGGCTGTTTCTATGTTATTCTTATGTAATGATTTTCACTTAAAATGTTTAATGTCTCTTGTGTATATATATATAATATATATATATATACCCCCTTTTTTCCTCTGATACTGCCACCCCTCCTGCCCCATACAGTCCTTAATCACCTTACACTGATCTATGGCAATAGCCTCCTCATTGATTTCCCTGTCTCAATTCTCTCTTCACTCTAGCCCATCCTTTACTCAGCTGCCAAATTGCTCTTCCTAAAGTGTAGGTCTGCTCACATCAGCCTCCTACTCAATAAACTCAATGAAAGAGAGGGAAGATGTCTGCCTGAAGTGACACTTCTAAGGTCCTTTGAAATACTTACAGCACTATATGAATACTAATATTAAATAAAGCAACTCTATAAAAACAATCGACAAGGGCATGGAGGGGATCACAGTTTATTTCAATGGAGAAATAGTAGAAGTCAACAACAAAAGGATTGAAAAAACATCTGAGTCTGTCCAAAGAGACATCTAGCCCCACATAGCCTATTAATAGATTGTAGTTTCAATATTTGTACAAGATAGCTTGGGATAGTGGGTTGTGAGCTGTCATTAGAGTCAAGAAAACCTAGATTCAAATCCTGACTCTGAAATCTATTGTGACCACAGAAAACACACTTAACCATCCATTGATTCAGACAACTCAAAGTCTTAAAATGGCAGGGAAATAGCTAATCTAAATTGCTAGAAGAAGGTACAAAACTCTAAATTCTCCATACAAATGAAATCATAGGCCAGGTTTGCAAAATAAAAATGTGCATATGATAAGACTAAAGACCTACATCAAATAAATTCATTTTGATTTTTGATGTTAAATAAGTAATTCTAATGAAAAACATTTTGTTAGTTGAGAATGGTTCTATAGGGCTCAGTGATTAATTAGTGTTTAGGACACTGCACAACCCATGCTGTTCAACACCTATCCTCAGATGAAAATTTCAGTGGTTCTTTGAGCCCTGGGAGACTCAGGACCTGGGTCAGAACTTGGCTCACTGATGCATGGTCAAGTTTAAAGTTGGCCAGATTTCCACAGTAGTACCAGATGGTGTGATACCAACTTAGCTTTCCTTGTGTAAATGACTCTCTGCCCTCAAGATAAGCAGGCAGTTAGTGAAAGGAACAGAAAATTATGTGTATATGTGTTTCCATGTGTTTTTATAAGAGTATAGAATATATATATGTGTGTGTGTATATATATGTATATATATATGCATATGTATATATACACATATATAGTATCAAAGTATACAAATTAACAACTTGATACACAGTATGAGTAAAAAAGTGACTATTTTAAAATATACTGCTAATGCATATAAAGAAACACAGCTTTCCTTTAGGATTTGGAGGATTTGGGAGAGAAACTTTTCTGTTTGCGTAGACATAAGGACTTGGATCTCTGTCAAAATGTAGAATGATAACTTGCTTGTGTGGGAATAGTTTAATATTATAAAAAAGTGAGAAAAAGCTTGCATTTAATTAAAATTAGAGAAATGTAAGTATAAAGAAACAACATCGAGGCTGTGAAATACAGGACTACTTATTAGACTAAAGAATTGCAAAGTATGATAGAACATTGGCTAATTTGCATATATACTTTTCTTATGATAAAACCAATGATTTGGAACCTGAGGTAGGGGAATTTGGGGAGTGGTACTTTTTTTAAAGTAAAATATGTGTCACTAAGGGTCAGAAACTTCCTCAAATGGGTTCAGAGGAATAGGATCATCAGAGAACCTGAGAGCGGAATGCATAGGTATAGGGTGCATTGGAGGGGCTTGCTGAAAAAGTGCTCCATCAACATTAGGCAATTATGGGCAGTTAGCTGAAAAAAGGCTGCAGTTAAATCTTTCCTGAGAGGTTGGAGAGAGAATTAACATAATTGGTAAGTCAGGAGCTCCAGTGACAATGACTGCTCTTAGCACATCCTAGAGATGTAGAGACATCAGTCTTCCTACAGAGGCAGGTTCCTCTCTGCTTCTGCCTTTAGCCTGAGAAGAGAACAGAGGGAACTTTGTATCTCCATGCCTATCCCAACAAGCTGGCTTAGATAGTCACCCTGCACTACATTGTTGTGAGCTGTGCTTTCATTAGACCGCACAGCATCCAGGTGAATGAATTGCTGGTCTATTCTTCAAGCCCAAGGACAGCAAGTTGGATGAGGTTTGTAGCTCACTAGCTCAGAGAGAGATGCTTTTCTTAAGAACTAGTATTCTTTAAATGCCATTTTTTTTTCCTGAGTTTGCTTTTTTATATCTTTTTTTCCAATTACATATAAAAACAATTTTTAACATTCATTCAAAAAATGAGTTCCAATTTCTCTTCCTCCCTTCCTCTCACCCCTCTCCCTGAAAAGGGAAGTAATTTGATATAGACTATACATGTGCAGTCATGCAAAACATATTTCCATTTTAGCTATGCTGAGAAAGAAAACACAGACCAAAACAAAACAAACAAGAAAAATTAAATTAAAAAAAATGTGTGCTTCAAACTGTATACAGGCTTCATCAGTTCTTTCTCTGGAGGTGGATAGCATTTTTCATCATAAGTCGTTCAGTACTGTCTTGGGTCATTGTATTGCTGAGAATAGCTAAGTCATTTATAGTTGATCATCATACAATATTGGTATTACAGTGTACAATTTTCTCCTGGTTCTGCTCATTTGACTTCTCATCAGTTTGTGTAAGTCTTTCCAGGTTAAATGCCATTTTAAAGGTGAGGGTTAACTGACAGAGCTGCTAAAGATTATGGTCCAATAGGGAGGAGATGAGAATTTCCCAGCCAAAGTTGTGATTTACCTGCTAAATATGCAAATTTTCAATGTCCTGTGCTTACCAGTTTCTTTTGTGAATGCACACTCTTCAACATAGATAATGAGGGCATTGATGTGAGAATAGGCTTATGGTTTATATGTAAATTGAGATGTAATTTACATTTATTATTTATAAATTTATTTTATTATATTGGTACCTATAATATAATTTAATATTTAATATTTAAAATTAAAATGTGTCATTATTGTGATTGATGGTTATATTGTTATAAAATACATGGAATCGGGAGAGTAAGAGTGGTGAATAGGAGAAGTCTATTTTCTTTAACCAGATTATTCCCTGTACTCTTAAAGAGTTTATTTCTATGGACAGATATTTCTCCAGTTCATATCCTATAACAATGGGTGTCCCCCTAAGGCTATTTCCTGGGTCCTCTTCTTTTTTCCCTCTTCATTATCTTGTATCAACTGTATAAATCCAATTATCATTTCTGTGCAGATAATTCTGAGATCTATTTATCCATCCCTAACCTCTCCCCTTGCCTCCATTCCTGAATTTCCATCTGCCCATTAGACATCTTGAATTGGATATTACGTAGATATTTCAAAGTTAACATGCTTAAAACTGAACTCATAGACATCCCACAAACTTCCCTTCTTTCAAACTCTTTTGTTTCGATCAAAGGTGCCATTAGCTTCTCAGTTACCCTTCTTTCCTCTGACACTGCCACCACCTTGATACAGGTCTTCATTTTCTTTCACCTGGGCTATTGTAGTAGTCTTATCCATGGTCTCACTGGCTCAACTGGCAAAACACTCCAGACCATCCTCCATTTCACTGTTAAAATTACCCCCCAAAATGCAGATCTGACCATGTCACTCCCTCCCAGTCAATACAATTGATTGCTCCCTATCACCTCCAGAATCAAGTATGAAATCCTGTTTGGCTTGTAAAGCCCTTTACAACCAGGCCCCTTCCTACATCTCCAGTCCTTTTATACTTAACTCCCTTCCATGTACACCCAGTAACATTTGTCTTCTTAATGTTCTTTAACCATGGCACTTTATCTCCTAACTCCACACTTTTGCAGTGGCTTTTCCCCATGCCTGATGTCATCTCCTTTATCTCCACCTCCCAATCCCCTGAATACTTTCAAGAATCATCTAAAGTACTACCATTTGCAGAAGTCTACCTACCATCTTCCCTTCCTCTTTTTTCCTAGTGCCTTCACTTTGGTAACTACCTCCAATTTCTACTTCATATATCTTGTGTATACATAGTTGTTCACAAGTTATTATCTTCGATTAGAACATGAGTTCCTTGATGGAGGAGATGTCCTTGGGGTGTTTTTTGCTTACGATGCCAGACTTGTAGAAGGTACTTAATAATGTTTCTTGACTTGATTAGTGTGAGAGTGGGTTACTCTTAAACTGTGGGTCACAAGTGGAAAAAGTTTAAGAAGTCTTGGGTTAAAGGATAAATCCAAACACAGAGAACGAATGGCTGTTACATATGCCAAAGAGGGAGATTGAAGGACATACTGCGATAGAGGTCTCTGTGAATATCTGTATCTACAAATCACAGATGTAGATATCTCTAAATAGATATCTGTATCATCTCTCTATTTTCCATTCATCTGTCATTTATCTACCTGTTATCTCTATGGTTTTGTTGAGGCCTGAGGGTGCTGGGAACCCCAGAACGCAAGGGTACGGGGTGGAGGTTCGCCTCAAAAGAATGTGACCACTCAAGCCTTTTTTCAGTCCAAGTGACATGTTTCTTATGACAGCAGTTAAGGTGGATGAGCTTCCTAGTGAGTGTGTGCAATTTAATGGGGCAAGATTGACATTTTAATACAGAAAGACTGTGGGAAGATCTGGATGTGATCTAGGAGTGGCAAGTAGCCTGGGTGGTTCAAGGTAACAAAGAAGGAAGTGTTAGGCTGGGTAAGGCACAGTTATACTGGGATGAGCCAGGTGAACACCAGGGATGTGGGTTCAAGGCCTGAGTTCCTAAAATTTGTGGGAAAGTTCAAGGACTGAGGGTCTTTTTCTTTTTTCTTCCATTGGTTTGATCAGAACATGTCTCATGTAGAAAGTAGCAGATAAACTGAACTTTGAAGGAAATTGGAGGTTGTACCTTAAGCTATAAAAGCCTAATGTTCTGAGGCATGTCACTTGGGCTCTCTGAAACTCATTTTCCTAATATGAAAAATGGGGGTGATAATCTTTTTTTTTTTTGTCAAAGGAGTGAAGTGATTTGCCCAGGGTCACACAGCTAGTAAATGTCAAGTGTCTGAGGCTAGATTTGAACTCAAATCTTCCTGAATCCAGGGCTGGTGCTCTATCCACTTTGCCATCTAGCTGCCCTGGGAGTGATAATCTTTTTAGTAACTACTTTCCTATGCCATTGTGAAGAAAACACTTGGGAAATCTCAAAGCAGTATAAAAGTCTGAGGAATTGCTGTCATCATTTTTGCTCTTATTACTATGAGGGACGGGCAGGAAACCTGTGATTACATTAGTGAAGTCAGGGGTATGCTGCTAAAAATGTATAACACGCTTTTTGGGTTAAATAACACATGCACAACATACTTTTATGTTGCTTTACTAATCTACTAACAATTTCTTCGTCACTTTTTAAGATTGCACAATTAAGAAAACAGTAAATCAAGCACTGATTTGTAGCATTTGCTAATTGTTGAGTTATAAATGCTCATGGTGAAAATTTAACAATCAATTGTCATGAGGAAGTTCATGCCAGATTTAGCACACCACTAGGTAAAGGGAGCTCCCATTTTCAAAGCTTTTCTATTCTGAGAGACTTAGCAGAAAGACATCTATTCTGCATATCAGGTCTAGGAGCAAGCACTAGGAGGTTAAGTTACTTTCCCCATGTTCACATAGGTAGCATAGGGCTGAGATGGCACTTGGACCTAGATCTTCATGGATCTGATGTTAGCTCTCTGTTTTTATAGTTGTTATGGTATCCCAGTACAGTGGCCTGAGAGCCTACCTTCCTAGAAGGAAGGCCTAAATTGAAGTCCTGCCTTTTCCTTACATTTCCTGTATGAAATTGGGGGATCCACTTTTCTTCTCAGTTCCTGAGGAAACCCTAACTTTGTTAAAATTGTTTTTCTTATGTGGATAAAAAAAAAAGTCCAAAGCTATGCTCTCTAACACTCCTTCCTCCTATATACATACACACGAAAAGTGAAACAAAAACCTTAACATCCACAAAATTTCCTTCTATTACTAAAGATCAATAGTTTTCTAGCAAATGACATATTTCAGATTTTAAGCAGAACAAAAATCATTTAATGGAAGATGCATTCAATTCCTATACACTTTGGGTTTTACTAAGGAGTACAAGATGTTGCAGCTAGGTAGTGCAGCGGATAGAGCACCAGGACCAGAATAAGGAAGACTCATCTGAGTTCAAATCTAGCCTCAGACATTAGCTGTATGAGCCCAGGAAAGTCACTTAACCCTGTTTGCCTCAGTTCCCTCATCTGTAAAATGAGCTGGAGAAAACAATGGCTAACCACTCCAGTATCATTGCTAAGAAAATCCCAAATGTGTTGGTGAAAAGTTGGACACAACTGAAACAACTGAACAATAGCACAAGATGTTATGAATGAGATCATAGATTCATAGATTAAAATAGATTTATATGTAAAATGCAATATTTTTATCTTGCAAATGAGGAAACTGAGACCCACAGCAGCAAATTACTTGATCGCTATTAATACTGAATTTCTTTTTCAGTGTTTTCCTGGACAAATAAAATACTGGTCAATGTGTAAAGCTATACTAACAAAGAACTGGTGCTATATGTTTGTATGTTATTAATTTCTTTCAGTTATAGTTCTCCTTTTCAACCCACACCCAGGAGAAAACTGACCTTAGTATTTGAAGAATGGACTGCTGAGAAAGTAATGATCTTTGTTGTATCTTCCTTCCATCTTTTATCACTCAGGCATTGTCTTTGAGGAGAGTTCTGCATCTGATTTAATCATCTCTCTGTTCACCTTAGCAGCAAACTTTAAGTGTGAATCACTTCTGGAGAGGTCAGATAGTACATTTTAATTTGTAACTCTCTGCTAAATGTGAATAGTTCTTCTTACACCAATCCACAGCATAAGTAGATTTGTTCTTGTGAAGTCCAAAGGGGACATTTCTATTTTGGAATGAATCTGCATAGTGATTGAAAGAGTTATTCTGAGGAACTGAGTGTGAGCAAAGACATTCAGGAAAGTTGGATGAGCTGTTTGAGACCTCCACCTCCTATTTTTAATGTCATCAAATTAATATTTTTATAGTTCTCTCTTTTGTATGAATACTATATAACAAGTTCCAAAACTGTGGGTACATTTAATAAGAAGAGTCATAAGACCATCAATTTAGGCCTTGGAAGGACATTAGAGACTATCTAACCCAAAGCTACTGTTTCATAGATGGTTATCAGAGACCCCGAATGGTTTAAATAATTTGCCTAATGTTATAGGTTGTTAAGAAAATAGAGAGTTACCAGAATATGGTAACTGAAATGGAAAGATAGATGAGTAGCATGACATAAACGAATTGGTTAAAGGGCTTTGGAATCTTTAACCTGCAGTAAGTAAAATTTATAGGAGAAAATATAGTCATCCTCATATGTCTTTAGGAGCTGTCATACAAAAGGGGATGTAGACTTGATCTGCTTGGATCCAGAAAGCAGAACCTCAAGCCATGGATATAATTGTTGAAAAGATGATTTTAGGCTTAGTATTAGAAGCATTTACAGAACAATTAGACCTATGTAAAAATGGACAATGCTTCACTTAGGCTTAGGGGATGCAGTATCACTTGAAGAATTTCAGCAAAGAGTATGTGTGACCAATGGTCAGGTATGTTATAGAAAGGAATAATTTCAGGTAGAGTTTGGATTCGATGACCTCTGAGGCACCTTTCCTCAACTGAAAAATTGTGATGATAATAGCATCTATCTTCCATATTTATTGAGAGGATTTGTAAAGCACTTAGCACTATGGCATTGTAGGTGCTATGTTAAATGCTTATTCCTTCTCTCCCTCCCTCCCATGCCTAAAACAGATTTGGGTATAAAGTCCTCTTAAAATGTTTTTTTTTATTTGTTCATTGAATGGATGGTCAAATATGTTACTTATGCTAGCTGTGACTATAGTCAAATCATTTGCCTGTTTTTATGATCTGTAAGGTCCTATATGGGGGACAGATATTATGAATCTCAGTTCAAATAAGAAAGATCAGATCCCTGTTCTATACTTTCTAAATATAGGTAATTAAATGGCTATTTAGGCAGAAATATCCTCAAAGGCTCCACTGGATAATCTATGAAGTTTCATGGATATTAACTAGAAACAGTATGTAATATAGGGCAGGGGATGTTAACGGTAGACTTAAAAAGGCCTAAGTTCAAATCTTGCCTCAAGTATTTACTAGTTTTGTAATCACGGGCAGATCACTTAACAGACCTGAACCTACATCAGTTTCCCCATCTGTAAAAGGAAGCTAATGATATGTGTAATATGAAACATTTTTAAAGCCCTTTTCTGAAGCTTAAAATCTGTATATGAATGTGATATCATGAATAGAGGGCTGACTTCGTAATCGGGAAGGATTGGTGTAAAGACGGGTCTCTCATACAGAGTAGCTGTGTGACCATAAGTAAGTCATTTTAACTTTCAGTGGCCCTCTCTCCACAACTCTCTAAGATCCTAAATTATAGATAAATTGCTCATCTACATAAGTAAAGGTGCTGTCAAACCAGGAAGTTGCCTACCTTACACCAGCGACATCACAGTTCCAGGTTATATTCACTATTGTTATCATTGTTGTTATCATTGCCATTATATTCCTCAACCAGGTTCATTCTTCTCATATTTTATGTGAAGTTCAGAGAGAAATGTCTATCAGTGGAAGAATGGTTAAGTAAATTGTAGCACATGTATGTAAAGAAATATCACTGTGGTTTCAGAAATGATGTATTATGAAGAATTCAGAGAAGCATTAAAAGATTTATTTGAACTGATACAAAGTCAAGGAAGCAGAATCAGGGAAATAATGTAGTCAATCACTGCAACAATCTAAATAGAAAGAACAGCAGAACAACCAAAACTAAATGCTGCAAAATTATGAGCAAATATGAACAACAATTAGAATTTATAAAGCACTTTTAAATTTATAAAGTACCTCTCCTTGTGTTGACTTCTTTAATCTTTCTTACCAAATGCTTCCTGACTCCAAGCTCTCTGCATTCTATCCACTGTGCCATCTGCAGCATTTACATAGTGCTTCAAGGATTACAAAATATTTTCTATATAATATTTTGTTTCATCTTCACAACAGCTCTAGGAGTCAGGTTTTCTTATCCTTGTTTTATAAATGAGGAACTAAGAGCTTTGCAACTTGCCAAAGAAAAGCTATGACACTACCCTCCCTTTTTTTTTTAATATTGGGGGTCTATTATGATAGAACACTGCATACAATGTCAGACATATTCTATGGACATTGGTGAGTTTTGCTGAAGAATTTTGTTTCTCATTTTAAAAATTCTTTAATATAATGGAAGTTGGAAGGGTCAAAGAAGGGGGAAAACATATTGGAAAATGAAGATAATATGAAGGCAAATTACATCCACAAAATGTTATTCAAGATAGAGATGTTATCAGTGCAAGTCACTGTCCCATTTGTATTATTTTCTGTTTTGAAGTTTGGAGAAAATTATTTACTTTTGCAAATGAATATGTAATGGGATACAATCTCATCTTCTTTAGATACATCACTGTGTAAATATCTTTGGAATAAATCTAGGAGAACACCAAATGAAAGTGATAATCTGTAACTTTTCTTATTCATTTCACATGGTTTTGATTTATTCCTATAGGTATCTATATTTTGATTTTTTTTCTTCCATTTGTTGAAAGGTCAAACATTCATTATGGCATATCTAATTTTAAAAGTTGTTCCCAACTTTTTATGGGTGAATTTTTTTTTCTCTTTGTCTCTCTTAATGATTGTGGGAGTTGTTTGTGTGGGGGGGGAATTCTGTCTGTGATATTGCTTTTGTATTTTCAAGTATATTTAGAGGTTTTTATCTGTCGTATAAGAATATATTGGTTTATAGTTTATGAAGTACTTTGAGCTTCTGCAGTGTAAGTCTGGCCACCTGATGAAGAATTTGTAGATACTCAATAGAGGCTAAAGTTTGGAGATTTGAATTTTAATATTGTGTTCTTCTAGTTCCTTGCAAAATCTTCAGCATTCAGTAAATCCAGTTCCTTAAAGATAAACTTTTGGCCTTTCTTGATAGAAAAAATCTTATTTTTATCACTGTCATAAAATAACCATCCAAATAACCAAATGGCTTTGTCTTAGCCATTTCCATGGCACCTCACTGAAAACAGTGTTGGTTGCATTTATGTGGACATTGTCTATGAGGAGGGCCTTTTGGTTTCACTCTTTGATCTCAAGTCATTTCATAGGTTCCATCTTGGGGAAATGTCTATCAGTTAAGTTGGACTCCTGCCAATTATTAGCCATTGTTATTGTTTTGTTAGGTAATATTTAATTTTAAAAGATAATTCTCTCTTTATTTTATATTTTATCATAAAATCAGATATTTATTAGTGTCATTGCTCTTTTTATGATGAAAATAGCAACTTTTCTCTAGCCACTTTAGAGAAGTAGGGCCTGTATTTTTAAAGATTGTTGTGAGAGTTTTTGTTTGGATAATTCTTAAATCCATTGCCATGCATATTATTAATCCTTAAAAAAATTAAGACTATCTCTTCTTATTTCACCCAGACCATAAGTGCAGTAGCTATTCACAGCCAGTCGCCAGTATAGTTCAGCACAAAAGCCTTAATTTACTGGGGGGGTTTTGTTGTTGTTTTCCCAACCTGGAAAGTTTCTCATCTCTTTAGGCAGTCAGTTGGTCCTCCAGTCTCAGAGTTCCTCCATGTTTATACCAGAATTAGTATTTATGTGTGATAGAATTTCAACCTACTGCAGTTATAAACTCTGCAAATCAAGAAATTCACTAATGTCAGCTTCCCTAGCATTAGGAAATGCAAGTATATGCCATGATAGATGGACATTTTGTTATTCCAAAAATGAACATTAAGACAAAAATGTTTAATGTGTGGGATACTCTAGAACAGAGGTATCAAACACATCGCCTCATTTAGTAGCCACCATTTCGATTTGAGTTTGACATCAGTGCTCTAGACATAACATTAAATAGAAGTTCTCAATTTTGGTTGAGTTCAGTTAAAAAAAACAGAAAAGTTGCTCTCCTACTAAAGTTCTGTGGATGATTGATTTTACAGGTGGAAAAAAAAAACCTGATGTTTAGTTGAGGGGTGAGATGAAAGGTCATATGTAGAGTCACTGAAAGCACCCATAGTACAACTTCACTTACAGGCAGGATAACAAAATAATATGGACCACGTACTGCTCCCATGTGATTTTGACTTTCTTTCCTAGGTCTCTGAGGAAAAAAAAATCCTTTTTATGTTAGCATGATGGATGTGATGATCGATTAACAAGAATGAATGGGGCTACTGAATTTGTAATTGAATAGGGATTGGTTCTCTGTTCTACTCTTGGCAAATTCTACGACCTTTGGAAAGTCACTTTCCTTCTGTGAATCTTCATTGTGTCATTTGGAAAACAAAGGGGTTTAAATACATGACCTGTAAGACTCCTTCCAATTTTAAATGGATAATGCTAAATTTGTAAAATTTGCCACTTCTTTTACCGCCTGCCACAAGCATCTTCATCTGCAGGCTCCTAACATGTGAGTGATTGGATATATTACCAGGTGTCTAATCTCATGGTGAGTGAGCACATCTCTAGGTATAGACAGTTTTTTCATGTGACAGAGATTGACTGTTCTGTTGCCAGCTAGGAAACCATTCATTCCTCTCATGTAGTGTGCCTTTACCTATGTTCATCGATGTTATTAGCTTTAGTACTGACAGAGATATGTGTCCTCTGACAGTGCAGCCTTCTGTGCATGGCAGATAGGAATTGGCTTTCTTTTTATGTACAGCAATGAGCTATTCATGTCCACATGTGGCTGTGGCTTGCTGCCTGTTTTTATTCTAAAGTCTCTCAAAACCACTCTCTAAGTCAGAAAATAATGGGAAATGGAAAAGTTACAAAATAATCAATCCTGTGTGGTAATTTTCTCACAGGTAGGATGTATCAGTTTCAAAGAAGTGATAAGAATGGTGATATGTAACAGGAAAGAATATATATATATATATATATATATTTTATCTATATTTTTACTAGTGGAAATTGTTTATTCATGGAACTGATATTTTAAAGCAACTTAAATATTGTTGCAACAGAGAATTCCTTAGACTGACAATCACCTTTCCTGCATGTACCAAAACAAATTCTAGTTAGGGGAATTAGTATATAAATACTTTACATTGTTATTACTCAATAGAGTTGGATAAGATCATATTCCTTATCATGTCAGGCATCGGATTTTGTTTGTCATATAGATTGTAGGAAAAAATGCCTTATACTTTTTAATTAGAAAAAGATGGAATTTTTATGTTGGCAAATTGCATTTTTCTGTAATCTATCATCAGTAAGAATAGGGGGTTGATTTTCTTTGTCTAAGTCAAATATAAGTATGTGTCTATGTGTATGTGTGTGTGCGTGTATGCACATACACACCCATGTGTAATAGAGATACATATATGTATGTATACATCTATGAACATTTACATATGTGTGCTTATAAACATAATGCTTAAAAAAAACAGCAGCAAAAACAAGGTGGGGGATATTCTTTATCTTAAGAAATCACTAGCAATTGCCAATATTTTTACCATATGTTTTCAGCTCTACAGTAACATTTTGAATTATATGGGTTGAGATATTGTGTATATAGTGTCAGATTCCTTCTTGTTATGCATGCAAAAAATGGTTTTGAATCAATTAGCCAGGGTTTTCTATGTATAATCAAGGATGTCTACAGTATTTAAATGTGGAACTGCCAAGCCATTAGCACCAATACCATAGGATTAGACATTCATATTAATAAACACCTGTCAAAACAGTGGAGCAGATGTTCTAAGTAGACATCTAACCCAAGATACTGGAATTTCTGATCTTGTTCTTCTATAACAAGATGCCTTAATCAAATGGTGAGGAAAATTCTATTTTATTTGTTTTATTTTGTAACATTATCATTTCTAAAATCTGTTCCCAATAGATGTGGAGGCTGATAAATTTGCAGCCTGATTCTCAGTTTTTGGTTGAAACAAAAGGTTATTATAGAACCATTTGCAACCCTCAGATTCATAGGGTTGGTTGCATCCATCTACTGAAATGGGTCTACAGTATTTGAGGGACTGCCCACTCAAAATGTGTGAGACCTAATTCATGCCACAGTGTTCATCTATATATGCCATAATTCTATCCATTAGCACCATGCAAAGCTGTTTTTGAAACTTTTTTTTTTAATACAAAGAGTTACAGACACAGTAAGAAGTGTGATAAACCAAGAACTTTCTTCTCTTTAGGGAAATAGAATCTGTAACAACAATCTACATAAACAAAGACAGATGGGTGTGTAAATATTGATTCCACACACATACAAACGTAAAGAAAAACACATATACACATTAAAAAAGTAGACTAATATAAAAGTAGGTAAATGTGTACAATTATAGGTATCATGGGAGGTATCTATGTTTGAAAATATGGGGCAAGTGGTAAATTATAGTTCTTAATATCAATGACAATATTTTATTCTCTTTCCTATGTATTTTGCCACTAGCATGTTTTTAATTTTATTAAAGTTTTGTTTTAGTTGTTGTTTAGAAAACAGACATTTCTAATGTTTATTACCTCTTCCTCTCAAACTATCCTTTCTTACAAAGAAAAACTGCTAAGCAGAATTCACTGAAATAGCAACTCTTCTCTGACAACGTTTCATTAAACATCCATAGCACCACACATGTCTGATGGGAGAATGGAACTGTATTTCATTCCCAGACCTCTGAAATTAATCTTGGCCACTAAGTTTAATCTGAGTTTAGCAGACTTCATATGCTTTTCTTTTTTCCTTTACAATTTTGTAGACATCCTGTGCATGATTTGCCTGGTTCTTCTTATTTTGTTCAGCATTAATTCTAATCGTCTTTCCATGTTTCTCTGAATTCCTCATATCCCATATATTTCTTCAACTATGTCCTCAATGGTATATACACACTTGTTTTCAGAGTACTGCTGAGCATGAGGGAGGTTGTATGTAAGTGACAGCCTTCAGCAATACATTGGATCACTCTCATAGTCTCTGTCTTTCTGCGCATAGAATGTAAGCTCTTTGAGAGCAGGGAATATTCTGTTCTGTTCCATTTCTCTTTTTCCTCTCCTCTCCACTTGTCTCCTCTCCTCTTTTCTCCTCTCCTTTTTGTTGACTAGGCATCTAGGTGATATAGTGGATGGATTGCTGGTCTCAGGAAGACCTGAGTTCAAAATCTGAATACAGACAAGTCATTTAACTTTTGTCTGCCTCAGTTTCCTCAATTATAAATGGAGTTAATAATTGCATGTACTTCACAAGATAGTTGTATTATATATAAAAATGCTTAGCACAAAGTTTGAAGCATTGGGGAATACTAAATATTTCCATCTCTATCACCATCATCATTTCCTCCTCCTCCTCCTCCTCCTCCTCCTCCTTCTTCTTCCTTCTTCTTCTTCTTCTTCTTCTTCTTCTTCTTCTTCTTCTTCTTCTTCTTCTTCTTCTTCTTCTTCTTCTCTCCCTTTCTCTCTCTCTCTTTCTCTACCTCCATTCCTCCCTCCCTCCCTCTTTCTCTCTTTTCTTGTCTTTATATTCCCTATTACAATTCATGTCACTTAGTTGGAACTTAATATATGCTTATTGACTGATAGATAAAATCTGAAACAACTGGTCAATTCAGTTGATTCTGCTGTAATGATCAATTCAAGAAAAAAAACAAACCTATACATTTTCCCGCATTTCTATTCAATCTAGCTGAAGTCTTAGACATGAGAATTCGTGCTTGTCATACTCAAGTGATATTGACAATGATAGTAGCAACAGTGATGGTGACCACAATCCAGCTCGGCCTTTGTATAGCTCTGTTCAGTCGTGAAGCACTTTCATATACTTTTCTTCATTTAAAACCTTTCAACAACCCTGTTACCTTATAAGTTAAAATATAATTGTAGTCATCTTCATGGAAAAATTAACTGAGATGTACAGAAATGAAGTAACTTAGTCAAGGTTACTTAGTTAATTAATATGACCTTCTGATTCCAGAGTTTTTCTAAAGGACGCCCACATCCAAGGACTGGAGACTTAACATGTTATATTTTTAAAGATGAACTGCCTTCTGATTTACTTCATGATTTCTCTAATCACTTATTTTTCTTTTTATCACCTTCATGGATGGACTTCAAGTTTTAGTCCTTCAACTATAACATAGTGAATATTACTTAGAGACATAAATAATTTCTGTTTTCTTGTGCTTTTCTAAAAACAATTTTTTTTTCACAAATTCTGCCCAGAATTCATAGCACATTGTAAACCTTGTCTTTCGAAAGATTCAAATGAATGGAAAAGATGAAATACATAGATACTCTGTAACCTTTAAAAAATAAACAAACTATTTAAGTGTGTGCATCCAGACCTGAGATTTTTAAATTGTGGAGAACTTCCTATTTGGACAATCCTTCAAGTGGACACAGGTCAGTAATTCATCTATAAATTATTTCCTTAAAGAGTTTCTTGGGAGACTATGACACATAGTGGCTGCTTCTGAGTCACACAGCCAGTGTGTTTCAGGCCTAGAACTTAAAGAGAAGTCTTATAGACTTCAGGAATAGAATCCTATTCTCTATACCACACTGAGTATTTTTATGCCTGGGTACAACTGGTAAATCTAAGTAGTGTTCCTGGGACTTACTGGGAGAGAGAGAAGAGGGAGGGAGAAATACAGAGACAGGGAAGGAGATAGAGAGAGGAGGAAGGAGGGGGACAAAGAAAGGAGGGAGGGAGAGATAGAGATGGAATGAAGGAGGGAAGGAGTGAAAGAGATGGAGGGGAATGATGGAGAGAAAGAAAAGGAGGATAGTGACTGGCAAAATGCTATCTTCCATTGCCTTGGGTACAGCAGGCTGCCTCTGTCCTGGCAAGTGGCATAAATAATTTTTAGTCTATAAGCAGCAAATCAGCAGGCACATTTGTAACAGACGACATATTTAATCTTTATTAAAGTTTAATTAATACCATTGTTTTTTTAATGCCATAATCATTTCTGGACATGCCCTGCTACTCAACTAACCTTCTTGTGTAACAAAGAAAAACCTACCAACATACCAAATATGTCTGACAGTATGTGGAGGATTCCACATCCATAGTTCTGAATCTTTTTAAGCAAAGGATAGAGCTATATTTCCTCATCTGTTCTCTGGGGTTAAGATGGAGCGTTACAATAAGAGAACTTTCATTAGCATTTTAGTGTTGCTTTTCTCTACATTATCGTGGTCACATATACTGGTTGTGCTTACTTGAATTGTCAATTGTAGAAGTATTTTCATTTTTCTCTAAATTCCTCATGTTTGTTAGGTCTCTGGGGCATAATAATATTCTAATATATTCATATACCACTGATTATTCAGCCATTCTCCCATCATTGGGCACTCACTTCATTTGAAGCTTTTGCTACCACAAAAGTTGTTACTATGAATATTTTGAGTTGGAGAGTTAGTACAAAGAACTTTCCTTTTTTTTTTTTGTCTTTTACCATCTTGAATTATGTGCCCAATAGTGTAATCTATGAAACAAAGGAATATTTCAGAAACTTTTCTGAGATAGTTTCATTTTTCTCCTTAATGAATAGGTCCATTCTCAGCCTTACACAGTCCAGGCCAAATATTTTATAACACAGTTATGATAGGGATGATTTTTCAGCGGTTGGCAAATTGGAAACTGAGCTTTGGCAATAAGAGATCTCTTGGTAGTGGGGTTCATTTCTCAGGACACAGGGGTGATTCCTAATTTGACTACTATATAGAGGGGTTAGTATAGGGCCTAAACAGACTACAGGGTAAGTCTGGTGCCTCAGCTAATGCATGTACACTCTTGCACAGTAGCACACACATCCTCTGCACAGCTGACCATCGTGGGGGA
The DNA here is from genome assembly GCF_003287225.1 of Phascolarctos cinereus. Classification (NCBI taxonomy): domain Eukaryota; kingdom Metazoa; phylum Chordata; class Mammalia; order Diprotodontia; family Phascolarctidae; genus Phascolarctos; species Phascolarctos cinereus. The sequence continues at coordinate 27,766,721 of NW_027555736.1, read as the reverse complement.
GGATTACTGCTAGAAATATAACACTTAGAAAAGAAAAGGAAATCATGCATCTTATTTGGCTGCTCCTTGAGATCGCTTTCAGAAGCGTGGCCTTGACTCTTTTCAAAAAGAAATCCAGAGACTAGAGAAAGCCAACTTCTGCCCCCATTTTTCTTTTTCTTTTTTAATTGAGTGTTCTGTGTATGTCTGTGTATGCGTATATGTGTATATATAGACACATGTATCTATATATACTTTTCAGAACTAGTCAATATATGTTAAAATGTACTAATTTCTTTTTTCACTTGAAGACCTTTTGTTTTTGAAATTTTGCTTTGTTTACTTCTCTGGCTTTCTTTGTCTCACTCTTGCTCTTGCTCTCACTTTTCATTCATCTCTCTTGTTCCTTAGAGTGAATTTCTTCTGGATTCCAATTTGAAATCCCACTTCTCTCCTAGCCTTTGGTGACCCTCATCATTTAATTAAATAATGCTTTCTATCTTTTCTGCAGCGTTATTGCTCACAAAAAAGACTGGTTTATTGTTCTTCCAAAATTTACATAATATACTTTTCCTTAATATCTAATGTCCAAATTGTATAGGTTGGGAAAAGTTGTGACTCAAAAAATGCACTTCTGTGATTTTTTTGTGTTTAGAGTTTTATTGTTCCTTCTCAGCCCTATGTTCTGAAACCCTGAATTTCTCTAAATATTTTTTTGTACCCACATAGTTCTAGCTAAGAGCCACTGAGGGATTCCTGGGAAATATGTAAAACTATGCTTCCAGATTCCCCTGTTGGAAAGACAACTGCTTCTCCCATCTCTTCTACATGAGTCTTTTCTTTCTGTCACCTCCCCGAATGTCAATCAGGTATCACTCACTATGCGCCACTTGTATTGTTACCCTCAAGAAATTCTACTAGTGTTACAATCCAACAGGCATCCAGCCCAAGCTTCAGTGGGCTTCCAGGTACATTTATTGTCATGTTTTGTTTGCCTTTTGTTATCACATTTCAAAGGCTTTTAGCAAAAGAGTATTGGGAATAAAAATAAAGGGCCCATGTTCAAATCCCATAAGTGGCTACTTATACCTGCTGTGACCTCAGGCCTCAGTTTACTCCTCCATGTAATGAAAGAACTTGACAAGATTATGTTTAAGGTCCCTTCTAGCACTAAGTCTGGATTCTGTAAGGAGAGTAGTTTATGTTTTACTGTTATTTGTATTTTTCTGGGTGTGAAGTTAAGGTGATATTGAAAAGGAAGACTTGTTCCTTCCTCTGGTCTCTACTTTTGGAATGTAGATATGGCCAGGCAGGACCACAGACAGAGAATTTCATCTCTTACCCAGCACTTCCTACTATGTAGTGCCTGCCCTTAACTATATCCCTGCAGAGTTCTCCATCTGTTCATGCATTAGGGAGGCAGGGGAAGATGAGTAAGAGCATATAATACGATATCACAGCCTTATTCTAGATAGCAAAAGAGAAATCTGATTTGTTTTGGCCTGAGGGGCAGAAGGAAATCCTGGGATCCAACATAGTTCTGTCAAAATAGATAAAATCAAAACACCAAAATGAGGTGCAATGAAAAAAAAACACTGAAGTCAGAAGACCCAAGTTCATATTTTATACCTGTCACTTCCTGTGTGACCTTGGACAAGTCACTTAAAATCTCTTCCCTTAGTTTCCTTATTTACAAAATGATAGGGTTGACATAAATGCCCTGTAGAGTCTTTTCCAGCTTTCAAACTATGATTCTATAATTCATTCTCAATTTGACTCTGCCTCCAGCCATGAAAAAGCCTGGCATTTTTGGATCAGGGTTTAAACTAGAGTCTTTCCATATCTGTATAACCAAATCAAATATTGCTCCTCACTCAAGGGCGTACATGATACAAATGAAGTTAGAGTATGTCATACACATATATACACACATATACACATACATGCATACATACACACACATACATATATACATAAGATACATTGTGAACAAACTTTTAAAAGTCTTAACACAACAGATAACCAACTTTAAGGAGCTGTAAGCTTTGGATTGCAGATAGACAATGAAGTAGATAGAGGGCTGCAGTTAGGAACATCTAGGTTCAAATTCAGCCTTAGATACTTATCAGCCGTGTGACTCTGGGCAAGTCACATAATGCCTGTTTGCCTTAGAGTCCTCATCTGTAAAATGTGATAATATTAGCACTTACCACACAGGGTTGTGTGAGCATCGAAGGAGATACTAATTATAAAACACTTAGCACAATGTCTGGCACATAATAAACTATTTTGCAGAAAATTGGATATGGCTTCTCAGACTGAAATGAAGATAAAAGGGGGGCAAAGTCCTTCCTGAATGCTTGTATTCTCAATCAGAAGATAGTCTACCAATGATAGGATGCACCCAGTGCTCTGGTCCAAGTTCACTTTTCTGCTGAGGTAAAAGGTACCAGCTACCTCAGCACTCTCTTCTCCAGCTTCTCTTTCCTTTTCTGCAGACAGATGCTTAAGCTCCCTCTGTAGCCATCCCCTTCTTCTTCGGTCTTCTGACTGCCTCAGCATTCACTTCTCTATTCCCACCAGCATCACTGCTGGTAGGAGCCCCAAGTCTTCTCAGGACAAGATGATGATAAATCATTCTTCAATCTCCCAGGAATCCCCACAGTTAGCCTCTTTCTTAAAAGCTCACTATATTTCTTAACAAGGAACAAATGGATGGAAACTATTTTTCCATAGCATTTGCCTGGTCAACATGTTTTTGTGTTTGCTTGTAATGGAAAGAATTTATTTGGATGCAGCAGAAACACCAGTACAAATTTGTTAACAAACAACCCACAAAATCCATTCAGTTTAGCAAACCGCTAGTCTATGGAACCTTACAATTTCATTATTGGGTGTTGATAAAAGAAGGGACTGGGGCACATTTGAGTTTAAGAAGTTAATAGATAGGAAATATTTTAAAAGAGTTTTATAAAACATCCTAGTTCCCTTCATGGTTCCTTTCCTCTCCCCCTCTCTCCATCCGAAGTCAGGATGGCCTTTAAGTTCATGCTCACTTATTCAAAGGCTGATTATCCAGTTTTTCGTTTTATTCAGGCACCTTTCTTCTCCTGCCCCTCCCCCTTTTGATAATTTTATTACTTGAAAAATGCCTAGCAGACAGAGGCAGGGGCTGGAAATGAAAGTCGAAGCAGTCAAGTGTACTGCTTATCAGCAGCTCTAGTAAAACATTTAATGAGGAAGAAGGTTGAATTTAATAACCAAAATAGTTTTGATTCGTCGATGGGTTTCAATTATTCATGGCATTCCTGACCCTGAGATGGATATTAACAAGATGGTCTTATACTTCAGGGTAACAGTGAATGTTTCATAGCTACCCAAGAAAAGGACTTTTTAAACGGTTTTTTTTTTCTTGTAATACTTTTAAATTTCTATCTTGCAAAAATAAAACCTTTAAAATTTAAATTGTAGTTGACTGCTCTACCATTTGGAGTGTGGGAAATGGTCACAGTATATGGTGTAGATTTCCTTGTAATTTACTTTAATTCTTGAAGTGAATTTAACTGTAAATTCTGATAATTTTTCTTTCATTGGCCTGAAAGCTCAACATGAATCAACATTATGACAGGAGCAAAAATGCTAATGTGATCACAGTCTGCATGAGGAGAGGCAATTTTCGAAGGCGATACTCCTTCTGTACTCACAGAATATATACTTGGAACTGGAATGGAATATGTTGTTGTTGTTAAGTTATTACAATCATATCTTACTCTCCATGACCTCATTTGTGGATTTCTTGGCAAAGATACAGGAATGGTTTGCCATTTCCTTCTCCAGCTCATTTTACAGATGAGGAAGTTAAGGCAAACAGTGCTAAGTGACTTGTACAAAGGCACACAGCTTGTAAGGGTCTAAGGCCATATTTGAACTCAGAAAGATGAGTCTTCTTGGCTCTAGGCCCAGCACAATATCTGCTGCTCCACTTGAAGCTCATCAATTCAATTCTCTCGTTTTAGATATGAAAACTGAGGCAGACAGAGGTGAAGAGGCTTGCTCAAGGTCACACAGCTGGTAAATACCTAAGAATGGATTTGAATTCTAATCTTGATGACTCAAAGACTTAGGCTTTATTAAAGGCTGTGCCCTGTGCAATTCACACCTGGCATATTGTGCTTAGTATTGGGCACCACAGTGTAGAAAGAACTTTGGTAAGTTTGTTGGCCATTCAGGGGAAACCCAATAGGATGAGGAAAACCTTGGTTTAGGCCATGCAAACACTAGAAATAAAAACTGGTACTGTGTTACCTACAGAATACAAAATTGTAGGTTGGGGAATGAGATTATACTTTCAAGCAATTGGATTATATTTTCAAATAACTAAAAATGTCCAAGAGGGCTTAGACTTGTTCTTTCAAGACAGAAAGGACAGATACAGGTAGAGTGCGAGGCTCTCTTCAAATGGAGCAGGCTGCCTAAAGTGGTAATATGCTGCCCCTTAGGATATGTGTGCCCGAGCTACATGATTATTGCAATATTAATTAGTTAATTATATTTAACTTTAGTATTTATGTACTTATAGATTTGGTTTTTTTGTTTGTTTATGTTAAGTATATTATACTAAGCATTATTGTTGTTGTTGTGTTCATGGCTTAGTTTAGGTGGTAGATGACTTTTCTTCCAACTCTAAAATTTTGTGATTCTGTGATTCTTGAAAATGTTAAATATCTTAGAAATAGTGTCTTTTTTTTTCTCCTCAACTTGCTCTAAATTATTCTTTTCCATGAGAGACTTAGGATATGCCTATCCTGTTCACCAAATAGCACTGAATATACCAATCTTCCCTATTAAGGGGTCCTGGACAGTAAATACATTAGGTCTTGCTCATGACTCATCAGCCTTTTGCCTACCACTGTATGATATTTACCTGATAAGAAGCATAAGAAGATTAATGAACATTCAAACACTTCTTCTAAATGACAACCCAAGGATGGAAGTCTGTAACCTCCCTACAACAGATCTCATGGAAATCTAAGTATTTCAGCATTCTGGAGGAAAATTGACTTGTTTGCCCTCTTAGGGTCCCAAGGAGTTTACTAGTAGAGAGAAGAATGAAGAAGACACAAATAACAATAATAGAACAGAAAACAAGATAAGTATGGAGGACAGACCCAAACAGAATACTTTGAGAAGCTGGAAGAAACTGAGATCATTTTTGCCAACTAGGATTGGGAGCTAGAGAAGGTATCAAGAAAGATTTCATGGAAACAGTTGGCTTGTGAGTTGTGACATAATTAAGAGTTTCAGCAGCTAAAAAGAGAAGATGAAGTTCATCAGAGACCTCCAGCACAGGGGAAACAAAGGCATACACAAGCAAATTAGCAAAAGAAAAGGAAAGGCTGCATAATCCAGTTTGTGGGAATGTAGACTATATGAATGGAAGTGACATGGCATAAGACGAGGCTGATAATTCTTAATTATTGGATCTAATGACCTTACCTCAGTGTTCTATATTCCTCTATGGGCCGTCTTTTCCTCCTGCATAGTCTTTTCTCTGGTTTTTTTGTGACATACTCCTGCTGTAGAGATATATTTGAAAGAATATGTGTGTAGGAAACAACAATAACATGAGTGTTAGACTGGAGAGGAAATAAAATAACCTCTCTAGGACCTTTTAGCTATTGATTTATGATCCAATGATTTCTTAATTCTTGTACACTTGAATAATAATAACAAGGTCAGATAAAGTAACAACTAGCATTTCTGTAGTGCTTTAAGGCTTGCAAAGCACTTTAGATATGCTATCTCATTCTATCCTCTCAACGACCCTGTGTAAAAGATGCTGTTATTATCTCACTTTACAAATGAGAAAACTGAGACAGATGGAGATTAAGTGACTTGGCCAATGTCACACACCTAGTAAGTGCCTGATGTGGGACTTGTCTTCTTGTTTCCAAGTCTAGTATTCCTCCACATTTAGCTTCCTAATAGCTAGAATTAGGAGAAATGAAGCCCTGAAATGGAAACTAACAGAATAATAGAATCACAAAATTGGATGGGACCTCAGAAGCTACTTAGTGCAAATGGTATCTGATAAATGTCCTCTATAGTTAGAATGGAGACAAAGAGCCAGATGCATGAAGTGTTATGGGGTTAGAAGCAACGGGTCCTGGAAGAGGATTAGGTAAGTGGAGTGAGGAAAAGGGGAAGGGAGAACTCAAATATAACTTCAGGTTTAGAATCTGGGAATTAGTGGGGTGAAGACAGATATTTCAGGAAGAAATGAGTTCAGTTTTTGACTCATTGAATTGGAGGAGCCAGAGGAACATCCAGATGGAGGGTTGGAGACATAAGACTGGAGGGATGGGTAGAAGTTGGGAGAAGAAATGTAGATTTGGGGATTATTTTCGTAGAGGTGATAATTGAAACCAAAAAACTGGGAGAGAATGAAGAGAAAGGCTGAGCCCAAAATTTGGGAAATACTCACATTTAAGGGAGAGGAGGTGATAGGATGAGAAACTTGGGGAATGTTTCTCCATTAGCCTAGCTAGCCATTAGCCACCATTGTGTTTTTCTCCTTACTATTAATGCCAAATTTCTTGACTTGCAATCAGTATCTTTGGCTTTCATTTCCTTTCCATTCACACCTTCTTCTCCATCTGTAGTCTCACTTTTCTCCTAACATTATCTTGAAATAATTTTCTTGAAAGACACTGGTGCCTTTTTTTCCATGTTGGCCTTTTTGTCCTCCTTATTTACATTCACTGGGGCCTTCCTGCTGTTCCTACACCATTATCCTTCTTGCCTTTGATGAGAGGATACTACCCTAGTTCTCTCATGTCTCTCTGGCTCTTGTGTCATTGATTCCCTTGATCCTATTATGCCCCCAAAAGTAAAAGTATTCCCTAAGCTTCTGCCCTCACACCTCTATTCATCTATGTCTAATACTGCCCTACAAATAGCTCATCCACATGGTTTCATCCATCATTTTACTAATGGATAACCACACTAGCTTCTATCATCTCATTTCCCACAAAATTCTTTTGGAAAATCCTTTATATCTGCCTGCTAGATATATCAACTTATATATCATCTCAAACTTGATATGTCTAGAACCAGACTCAATATTGTTCTTTTCAATATAGTGCCCATCACTCTAAAATTCACCATTTATATCACTGGCACCAGGATTCCAGGTATCCACATAGGAAAGAATACTTCTTGGTGGCTCTTTCTCCTTATCCCTATATGACCCGTTATCTAAAATTCCTTAGTATTACATGAATATTGAGAAAAAAAATCTGGTTTCTACCTCTTCAAAAATTGGAGGACCGTTAGATGTCATTTAATCCAATCCCATTATTTTGCAGCTGATAATATTGAGGACCAGAAAGGCTAATCCGTTTGTCCTAGATCACATAGCTTGTAAATCACAGATCCAGAATTCTACTGAAATAATTGTCGCTCTAAATGTAGTACATTACATATCCTTTTCTAGTCCTCTCTTTTTAAAAATAGAATACACAAATAACCTCAGATCTTTCTACTGACCCCACAATAGGAAATGCCCAGCATTTGAACTCACTTTTAAGCCATACCTATCCTGGCTTCACATCATGGGCCTCCCAACAGAGACCTAAGTATAGCAACAAATAGTAGCCACAGCTATGCCCATGACTCCTAGGGTCTTGAGATGAGGTATAAGTGCAGCCACTGTGTGGTGATCAGAGCTTTAGGTCAGTTTTAATGCCTTATTAAAGTGTCATATGAAGGCATGATGACTTGGAAATTAAAAAAAAAAAGAAAGAAAAAAACTGAACTCTACCATGGGGCACAAATGTGCTAGGGATCGAACTGTAGTTGCATTGATATAACTTCACTTAACACTCTCCCTCACTTTACCAGCCATATTCCTGCTCTTTTTTCAAATGTCCCCTTAACTATCACCTCTTCTCCTCTACTTAATCAGTGTTAGGGGCAGGTAAGTTTCTGGGGATAGAAAGCCAGTAGATAAACAATATTTACCTCAAAGAATTGCTTGTGTGCTAGCTGGGGAGACAACAGGGACAGGGTTAGACATACACAAAATAGATTAGAGATAACCATGGAGAGAGAACACTAGCAATTGCGGGGGGGGGGGTGAATCCAGGAAACGACCTATGCAAAATGTGGTACCTGAGCTTCATCTTGAAGGAAATCAGGGATTCTAAGAGATGAGGCAATGCCTGGAGTCAGAAATATCTGAGTTCAAATCCAGTCTCAGAAACTTACTAACTGTGTGACCCTGGGCAAATCAGGGTAAACCCTGTTTACCTCAGTTTCCTCATCTGTAAAATGAGCTGGAGAAGGAAATAGCAAAGTACTTCATTATCTTTGCCAAGAAAGCCTGAAATGGGATCACAAAGAGTCAGACACGATGGAAACCAATGAACGAGAACAACAAAGAAATAGCAGTGAGGAGAGAAAATGTGAGAATATACACACACAGACTTCTCTGGCCTCAGCTGACATTAACTAGTCCTTCTGTCCCCCCAGACCCTTTTACAGTAAATTATCTTGTAAAATTCTAATGTATTTGTCCTGTAACTACATGTACTGTGGCTATCTATGATGAAGTTTTGAAAGGCAGTGTAATTTAGTTCATATGTTCTGTACTTAGAGTCAGAAGTCATTGGTTCCTGACCTACTTCAGATATTTCTTGGCTCTGGTATCATGAGAAAGTCATTCAATCTCTTGAAGTCTGTTTTCTCATCTATAAAATTCTAATAATACTCCCAGCTTGTTTCTCACAGGGTTGGGATGATATTTCATTTTGATAATAATATATGGTGCTTTGCAACAATGAAAATGTGAGATAATAGGGACTGAGTCTTATCTAAATATTAATATTCTCTCTGCCCTCTACAAGCAGGTAGGGCTTACTACAATGCATCAAAGAGAATCAGGCAAGACAAAATGGAAGGCAGTGAGAGGATAGAAAAAAAAATGGATGGATGGTTGCATTAAGCCCGATCATTTTATTTATTCAAAATTGTAAATCATGCCCTTTAAGGGAAAAAAGAAAAGCTTTGGGGCACTGCACAATAAAATAATTCAATAAAGCATTTAAATCAATGGAGAACAGCAATAATAGGCACATTAACATAAAAACTAGCTGTATAAAACAGCATGTCTCCTGTTACACTCAATCTGGAGGAGCCAATTAAAAGTGGTTGGTTTTACAGAGTACCCTAAAAATTAATAAACTGTGGCTTTGCCGGACCAAGGTAGTTGAAAGTTCCAAAGATGAATCAGTCAATCTCTATTCCTTTGGAGAGAACAGTAGGGAGAGAGAGGCTAGAGCATAGGAATATGCCCTACTTGACTGTGGGGAGGGTGTTCTAGATTTTAGATTAATATGCTTTTCAATTAAATACTGGGTCTGGAATTCTAGGATCTGATTTCATATCCTGGATCTCTTACTTGCTGGCTTTGTGTTTTATGTCAAGTTTTTCAACCTCCTCTAGACATATGTTAAGTAAGGAGTTTTGACAACAGCACCATTCAGCTCCAAATCTATGATCCTTTTCCTCCTTTTGCCTATTTTTTTTCTTTTCCTGATGATTAATTCTACTGTGGTATTGTACAAGTCTCTTAAGCACTCTAGGCCTTTGTTCCCTTGTATGGAAAATGAGAATGTTGGCCTTGATGGACTTTGTGGTCCCCTTTTATCTCTACTCTTGTGATCCAATAATGTTTCGTTAGTGAACTGAAAAAAGCAGTGGATTTAGAATGAAGAAAGACATATGACTGAATCACAATTCTAAACTTTGGTGGCCAAAGTTTAGGGAGACATTTCCATACCTCTGAGTCTCATTTTCCTCATCTGTAAAATAAAGCAGTTTGAATGGATGACCATTTGCATCTCTTCCAACTTCAAATCTTCGAGCCTATCATTCTGAACATGATTTGAGGATCATATTAACTTATCCCCTCCACCACAGAACTGAAGATGAGAAGTATTAAAAGAGTCCTAAAAAGGTTAAGCAAAAATAATCAATAAATTCTAAAACTATCATCTTTTGATTTTAAAAAGAGGTCTTTTTTTTTCCCCTCAGTCCATAAAATTTGTCTCCATTGCAAAGGAAGTAATAGTAGTCCCTTAAATCACTGTGATTTAATGGAGAAGCCTAGAAAAAAATCCCTTGCCTTTGTAAGAGATTGTACACATGATTAATGTGGAGGCCACTACAAACAAGCAAAGGAGGGACTCATACAGGGCCAGAAGAAGATTGTGTTTCCAGGGCAGTGGCTTTGATGAATGAACTCATTCCAGAAATCAGGTGCAGGAGTTGAGGAAGACCTGTTTTCAAATGTTGCTGCTGAGTACATATTTCCCATTATGGACAGAAAAGAGTCTTGATGAAAAATGGCTTAGAGGGCTTTGAAAAGTTCCTAATGTAGGAGACAAGCTTAAAATGGCTTTCATTCTCCATTCCTGCCCCTGTGGGCACGTGGGCACACTAAACGCCTAATCTTCCTCCAGTTTTCAATACTGATATTACATTCACTTTTCAATTATCCTTCCAAGTTGATATTCTTGAAACATAATGACCCTGTTTCTCCCCTACCCAATAAACTCCAGTGTCTTCCTAATTTATTCAGGAACAAATGTGAACACCTTAATTTCATATTTAGGCAGCTAGCTGTGCAGTGGAGAGAGCAAGGGGCTGAGAATCAGAAACTCATCTTCGTGAGTTCAAGTATGGCCTCAGACACTTACTAGCTGTGTGACTTTGGGCAAGTCAGTTAACCATGTTTGCCTCAGTTTCCTCATCTGTAAAATGAGCTGGAGAAGGAAAAATCAAGCCCCAAGAAAACCCCAAATGGGGTCACAAAGAGTTGGATACAAATGAAAATGACTGAACAACAACAATTTCAAATTTAGAGCTATTTAGCATTTGGCTCTAGCCTATCTTTGTACACTTGCTCTTCATTGCCCCTCTTTTTTATCACCGTCATGTTTCAAGCTATTTGAGGTTTTCTGTATATAATTCATCTCTCGGATTCATGACTTTGCTAATTCCATATGTGGAATCATCTCCATTCTCACACGTGCCTCTTAGAATTCAGTGTTACTTCCTTGTGTATCCCCAAAGCTGTTAGGGTATATCCTAAGTAGTACTTTGTATATATTTTGAAAATAATAAAACAACCAGGGACTTATTTGAATAAGGCTTTCCTTATTGGAAAAGAATGATTATTCAGTGCTTAAAGGGTTGGGGTCAATGATAAACATTTACCAATCCAACAAGAGGAGGAGTCTTCTGACTCCACATTCCATACTCATTCCTGGATAACATGAGCTCAAATGCTCAATTAAATGGATTTGTGATCTTCATTAAGTCAGCATTCCCTTCAGGGATACATATAGTAATATATCCATCCTGTGCATCCTGTGTCACTTTGATCTGTGGTATCCCAGAAGTTCACCTGAGAGGGGGAGGCAGGAGGTCCACCACATTGCTAGGGACCTCCTTACTCTTGACATCTCAATGATAACAATGGTGCACATGAGATGCCACACGATTTACCTTCAGTCATTGTTTCATCTTCTCCTTTATACTTATATTCTTTAAGGAGTCAAAATGCACAGTAGGTAGAGAGCAGGATTCAATATAAGGATGTGCTGGAGCCAGCTCTTAATGGCTTGTGAATCGACTGTGAAATTTTTAGAGTAGGTATTTACATCTTGGATACAAGGAAGTGCTATGAATCAGGGTTTGGTTTTTTTTTTTATTATCTAGACTTAAGTTCATGATAAAAAAATCAATAATAATTAAACTTAAAATGTGTTATACTTAATTTTTGGGGGGAAGGAGGAAGAACTGGTTGTTAAACATTTACCAGCATGCTTCTGACTTAATGCCAGGAAGGTCTTGGTTCAAGTTCCATTTTTGAAACATACTGGCTATATCCTATTAGTGTCCTAGGAAACTTCCTAAGGCCCTAAGTTGTAGAGAAGACAAAGAAAGTCTTCATTAGAGGAATGGGGGATATCTGCAGAATAAAATTAAGGGGTGTGAGAGGATTATATGGGGAGAAGGAGAAAGGGAGAGGTAGAAAGTGGTACATTATCTCACATAAAACAGACAAGAAAAAGCTTTTACAGTGGAGGGGAAGTGGGGGAAGGTGAGAGGGAATGAGGGACCCTTATTCTCATCATATTTGACTAAAGGAGGGAATAACATACACACTCAATTGCTTATGGAAAGCTATTTTACCCTACAGGAAAATAGGGGGGATAGGGGCTAAGAGAGCAGGGGGATGGATGATAGATGGGAGGACAAATTGAGGGAGGGGGTAATCAGAAGCAAACACTTCTGAGGAGGGACAGGGTCAAAAGAGAGAATAGAATAAATGGGGGGGCAGGATAGGATGAAGAGAAATGTAGTTAGTTTTCCACAGCATGACTACTATGGATGTGTTTTACATGGCTACACAAGTATAACCTGTATTGAGTTGCTTGCCTTCTAAATAAGGGTAGGTGGGGAGGGAGGAAGGGAGAAAATTTGGAACCAAAGTTTTAAAAACAAATGTTAAAAAATTGTTTTCACATGCAATTGGGAAAAAAGGTATACAGGCAATGGAGTATAGAAATCTGTCCTGCCCTACAGGCATATAGAAGAGGAAGGGGATAAAATAAGGTGGGGGTGGAATAGAAGGGAAGGCAGATTAGGGGAAAGGGTATTCAGAATGCACGCTGGCTTGGGGTTGGGGGAGGGACGAGATGGGGAGAAAATCTGGAGCTCAAAATCTTGTGGAAGTGAATCTTGAAAACTAAAAATAAATAAATTAATGAATCTTAAAAACAAAAAAAAAGAATGTCTCCATTGACAAAGGAAATTACATTTCCTTAAAGTTCCATAAATGAATGCAGTGTCATAGCCAGTCACTATTCTTATGTCTATTTCTTTGATTAAATGTTTTCTATTTCTTCATCTTAATAATATTTGTAATACATGCATCCTCTTTATGCACACCATCCTTTGGATCCCAGGACTACAGAGTTAGAAGGAGAAGGGACCACAGAGTCCATTGGATATAGAGCCTTCATTTTACAAATTAGAAAACTGAGGCATAAGTCAGTTAAGCTACACGTCTAGAGTCCCATAAGTGTCTGAAAAAGAATTTGAACCCATTTCTTACTGATTTGATTCTGACTCCAGTGCCATATCCAATTTCCCATCTGGGCTTGATTTTTTTGTTCAGTTGTTTTTCAGTTTTGTTCAAATCTTTGTGACTCCCTTTGATTCTTTTTTTTTGGTTTGTTTTGGTTTTGGCTTTGGCTTGTTTGTTTTTGGCAAAGATACTAGAGATACTGGTTTTCCAATTTCTTCTACAACTCATTTTACAGATAAGGAAACTGGGGCAAACAGGGTTTAAGTGATTTTCCCAGTGTCACACAGTTAATAGGTGTCTGAGGTTAAATTTGAACTCAGGTCTTCCTTATTCCAGTCCTTGTGCTCTGTCCATTGTAGCACCTATTGGTTCTATTTAGCAACCATTTAACAGCTGACTTTTATATAGTGCTTCAATGTGAGCAAAGCCCTTTGTCTTCAGTATCTCCTTTGAACCTCATAATAACCTTGTGAGAGAAATAGCGTGGGTATAATTATTACAATTTTAAAGACAAGGAAACATTTTTAAAGATGTTAAATGACTTATCTAGCATTCCACAGATAGTAAATATCTAAAACGGGATTTGAATTCAGGTCTTCTTGACCTTCTGAGTTTGACGCTCATGATATCATAGATGCAGAGCCTGAGACAATCACAGAAACAACCTGCCTAACCTTCTCATTTCATGAATGAGGAAACTATGGCCCAGAAAAGTCAAATGGCCTATCCATAGTTAACATAAGTAAGCAATAGAGGTCCCCTGAGCCCAAGTTTGGTACTCTTCCTCCTATACCACACTGCCTTTCTAGCCACTCTAAGACTTCCCTCAGTACAAGCTCAAGTAGACAGGATGGAGTGCTCAAACAAGTTTAGTCATCAGCCAGGAGGTCCAATCTAAGTAGTTCCACCAAATACGTTCATTTTGATCCATCAGGATCCACTGCATTGATGATAGATATTTATCCCTTTCCATCTCTGGTCCAGGAGAGTATGCGGGTTGGAATACATCTTTTTGTTTCAACATGGACTACAGCCTCTGTTTCTAAGTAATCACCTCAGTGCTTTGGTCTAAAAACTGCCAGTTTCTTTGCTACCATTGCATTTTTTCCCCCACTGCCTACCCCTTACCACCCCACTACAGCTCTGTCAATGTAAGCTCCTGTATTTAAGCAGGAAGTCAATCTTCAAAACTTTTTATTTTTTGGTCTGTTTGTTCTTTCCTGTTCCCAAGAGAGACAGCACATGAAAGAGGGGGAGAGGCAAAGACAAATGATAGCCTGCTGATAGAGTAAATCCAAAGAAAGTATTATTTACTTTGTAACCCTTTGAATCAGAAGAGGGAAGGCAGAGAGAGATAAGATCCAGTAATAGGACTCTAACCCAAATATCTAGGTGACTGGCGTAGCTCAAAACTGCAGTCCTATTTTTGAGACCCTGGGAGCTTCATTCTTGATCTCTTTTTAATGGCATTGCTTAATGAGAGATATCTCCCAAAGACTCATGGGATAAATTGTTGTACCTTTTATGTTTTTTGTTTTAATAGGTTTCCTCTTTTAGCATTTTTAAGACCAAAAAATGACTTAATTGGATTACAAGCTTCCCACCAAGTGAAAATTGGTGAATTGGCTTATCTAATTCATCAAAAACAAATATCCAATTGTATTCACAGGCTTTCTTCAAGTCAGTTTTTTCTGTAGCTTAAGAAAAAGTGTTTGGGTGTATGGGGTGGGGGGGAGGAAGGGGGAATGATACAGGGAAGCCAGCTAAAGAAATCCCTCCCTCTGATCCTCCTTTTGTTTCTCTGTTAGTTTTACTTTTCTGGGCCTTAGGGGAATGCTCAGTGAAATGTGCCAATAAATGCTATTGTCTATCTAGATTTGGAGGTAATATTAAAAAGCAAGAGTGTTAATTCTTAAAGAAGTGTCTACAATGCACAATTCATTGACTCATGTTTCTCATTTCTTAAGAGATGTATGTATGTGCGTGTGTGTGCTGTGAGCCCCACTCCCACCCCATAGTGTTAAATTAAGAAGAAAAAATTAAGTTTATTCTTCTTTCTCTGTATTTTTTGCATGACTTTTATTTTATCTAATGAACACATATAGATCAAGGCAATGCATAGTAGTAAATAATCAATAGTCCATAAACATGGATTGAGTATATACTGTGTGTCAGGAATTGTGGTAAGTATGGTGGATACAAATAAAAATAAAGACAAAGATAGTCCCTGCCCTCATGGAACATATTGACTAATGAGGGGAGATGATACCCAAAAGAAAGCTGAAAAGGGAGGTGAGCAAGGGCCATGATAGAGACTTGCTAAGACATCAAAAAGGATCTAACTTGTGGGAAATGGGGAGGAAAAAAAAATCTATGCTAAGGTCCCTCTTTAAATAGGGTTCATGACCTTGCCCTGCAGTCAAGGTGTCTAATTAGACTGCAGAGGAAATTGTGGAAATGTGAGCACCAGGAAGACTCAGTCTTACCAAATGACAAGATTTCCCAGCAAGAGAAGGAAATATGAGTTATTTAGGAAATGTGAGTACCAGGCACACTCAGTCTTACCAAATGATGAGATTTCCCAGTAAGAGAAGGAAGACATGATGGAGACTTCCAAAGAAGCACAAAAGCGGTGTAAAATGTTGTGGGGGAGGGAAAGGGGAGAGATACAGAGTCTTTGAAACTACACAGACCTGAGTTCAAATCCTATCTCTAACATACATTGGCTGTGACCCCATAAGCTTCCTTAGTGAGCTAAGCAAAATTTTAAAATATATAAATTGCAGACAGAATGGAGACAGTTCATAGGTAGAGAGACTTTCCTTATCTACGACTTCTTTACACCAATGAAATCACAGGTCCACACCCTTTCTTTATGTAGAATTGAATATGTTAATGATGTAGACAAGGCAGAACTTCATAGGTGGAAGAGAACTCTTAGCTCACTTTATCTAAACACATAAATGAGAAAAGGATTCCTTTGTAAAACATGCTAACAGGTGATCACACTTTGCTTGAAGATTTTCATTGAAGAGGAAGGAACTAATAATAACTAATGACATTAGTGTTTATGCAGGACTTTAAGATTTACAACATTATTTACAAGTATCTGATATTATCTTCATAACCACGTGAGGTAGGTATTAGTATTTTTCCCATTTTGCACATAAGAAAACTGAGGCAGAGAGAGGTTAAGTGACCTGCCCATTGTTTTTGTAGATTATAAGTGTCTGAAGTCATTTTTGAACTTAGTTCTTCCTGATTCCAAGAACAGAGCTATGTCCACTGGTCCACCTAGCTGCCACTGTCTACAGAGGCAGCCATTTTTTGACAGCTACCATTCTTAAGAACCTTTGTCTTAATTCACATTAAATTTATCTCTTTGTGCATGCTGCCCGTTACTTTTAGTAATTCCCTCTAGGACAAGCTAGAACTTTTCCACACAACAGCTTTTCCAATACTTGTATATCATAAAGATCAGGTTCCAACTAAGCCTTCATTTACAAAATGGAACATATGTTTTAAGAGAGAGAGAGAGAGAGAGAGAGAGAGAGAGAGAGAGAGAGAGAGAGAGAGAAGAGAGAGAGAGAGGAGAGGAGAGGAGAGGAGAGGAAGGGGAGGAGAGGAGAGGAGAGGAGAGGAGAAGAGAGGAGAGACAGAGAGAGAGAGAGAGAGAGAGAGAGAGAGAGAGAGAGAGAGAGAGAGAGAGGGAGAGAGAGAGAGAGAGAGAGAGAGGGAGAGAGAGAGAGGAGAGACAGAGAGAGAGAGAGAGAGAGAAGAGAGAGAGAGAGAGAGAGAGAGAGAGAGAGAGAGAGAGAGAGAGAGAAAGAGAGAGAGAGGAGAGAGGGGGGGAGAGAGAGAGAGACAGAGAGAGATACAGAGAGACAGAGAGACAGAGAGACAGAGAGACAGAGAGAGAGAGAGAGAGAGAGAGAGAGAGAGAGAGAGAGAGAGAGAGAGAGAGACGGGGAGAGAGACGGGGAGAGAGATGAAATGCCATGCAAGACAAAGCCCACAACTTGATGTGTTTTCCATCTCCGAAGATCTGATGGCTACTTATGCTCATGATCACACAAACATGAAACCCAGACCATCATAAAAAAGATGGAGATTTTGGTCAGTGAGGTTGGGTCAGATCAGTGATCAACTGTGGCAAAATTTGTATTTGGGCTTCTTCATCTAGCACCGAGACTCAGCAGAAATTGTTTCTCTTGCTATCTTAGATTTCAACATTTCTCAGACTCTTTTACACTATAATGGGATGATTTTTAAGTTTATTCTTGCTTATTTCTCAATTATCACACCATTCCTTCTACTCATCCCTTCCCCAGGCACAGATTGCCTGAGCAATAGCCTTCAGGGGTGGGTGGCCTGAAGGCCACATGTGGCCTTTTAGGTTCTTGGGTGCAGCCTTTTGACTGAGTCCAAGTTTTATCAAACAAATCCTTTCATTAAGGAGATTGTTCTCTGAAGTTTGGATTCAGTGAAAGGGCACTTGAGAACCTAGAAGCCACATGTGATCTCAAGGCTGCAGGTTCCCCACCCCTGCCCCTAGCTCATAATACAAAAATACATTAAGAAGGAAAGTTATAAGGTGGGCTTATAGCTGAGGTTCATTTAATATGGAAGGTTATAATTTGTTTTGGGTTTCACCTGATATCATGTATAGTGGTAACTGCAGCTTGATTTCAGGTGTGCTGGGTAGGACCTTCCCAAATTTCTCCTAACTAATCAAATGATGTCTGGAATTCCAATAAGTGTCCAGTGCCTTTGATCCCATAATTTTTGTTGATAAATTGTACCTAGCTCTGTGTAAACCCATTAGTGATTTCCTTGATCAAGATACTACAGTGGTTTGTTATTTACATCTCCACTTCACTTTATAGATGAGGAAACTGAGGCAGATAGGCTTAAATGACTTGCCCAGAGTCACATGGCTATTAAATGTCTGGGACCTGATGGAACTCAGAAAGATGAGTCTTCCTGACTCTAAGCCTGATACTCTATCCATTGTACCACCTAGCTGGCTGAGTTCCATAGTTTGAGATAAATATAAGAAGCTGATTCACGTTTGAAGGGGTCATGACTAATAATAAGATATCTGCTTTAAATATAGTAAGGATGAAGAGGAGGAAAAGAGATCTGGCTATTGGAAAGGGGAAATGAACCAACCAAGAAGTGCAGAGTGAAGAAATAAAGACATAAGTCACTTCCTTTACTATATTTTTTTCATCTATACTTCTTGGAGAGCCATGTTTTTCATTTTTCTCCTACAACAGTGTGCTTTGCTCTTTTTGAAATACTAGCAAAAATCATGGCATGAAAATTGAAGTTTGAGTTGGATGCAAGTGACTGCTCTAAGTTCCTTCTTTCCATTTTGTTGCGATATGTATTTGTTACTTTGTCATTCTCTGGAATGAGTTTTCACTGCAATCTCTCTCTACCTTTTTGATTCCCACTTATCCTTCAAATTCCAAATCCTCCTTTAAGGCTTTCCTGATGATTGCTCACTTTCTTTCCCCCATCCATTCTCTGATCCCTCCAATCAGAGTCCATTTGCCCTCTCTGACTTAACATAGTATTTTATACTCTTCCATATCACAATTTAAATTTCTACCTCGTGCACCCATCTTGACTCATCTACCACTAGGACACTAATTCCTTGAAGGAAGGAATCCTAAGGTCATAAAACTATTAATTTTGAGTTAAAGAGTTCTTAGAGGCCACTTAATCCTACCCAATCATTTACAGATCAAGAAACTGAGACATGGAAAATTTAATTGACTTACCTATTATCACACTTATAGGTTTAGGTCCTTTGATTGGCAAACCAGTGTTCCTTTCCCAATTATATTTGGAGTTAGGCTACTTGGTCTCTCATCCCATCTCTGCCAAATATTATCTGTGTGATCATGAGTAAGTCATTTAATTTCTCTTGGCTTTATTTTTCTCATGTGTAAAACATGAAGTTTGGACAAAATGACCTCTGAAGTTCCT
This sequence comes from Phascolarctos cinereus, assembly GCF_003287225.1. Lineage (NCBI taxonomy): Eukaryota > Metazoa > Chordata > Mammalia > Diprotodontia > Phascolarctidae > Phascolarctos > Phascolarctos cinereus. The sequence continues at coordinate 27,747,586 of NW_027555736.1, read as the reverse complement.
TTTAGCATCACATCTATGACTCCTCAGACATTTAAACTTTATATCTTATTTAACATTTCCACTTTGTACACAATATAGATAGATAGATACACAGACAAACAGATAAATAGAGTAACTAGAAAGAGAGAGAGGGAGGGAGGGAAGGGGAAGAGAGGGAGAAAGAGAGAGACATAAATATATATATATATATATATATATTATATATATATAATTATATATACATATATAGATATATATATATATATATATATATATAGATATATATATATAAAGAGAGACAGAGAAATGGATGATGGTATGGTCTTTGCCTAAACACATGCTTTCTCAAACTCTGGCTGCCCCCCATGTCTAGAATGCTCTCCCTCCTTATCTCCACCTACTGGCCTCCTTGGCTTCCTGTAAGTCCCAACTAAATCCCACCACCTACAATGAGTCTTTTCTAACCCCTCTTAATTCTCAGACCTTCCCTCTCAATTATTTATAATTTTTCTTGAGAATAGTTTATTTGTACATATTTGTTTGCCTTCCCCCCCCATTAGATTGTGAACTCCTTGAGGGCAGATGGTGGGATTTAATTGGGACTTAAAGGAAGCCAAGTAGGTGGAGATAAGGAGGGAGAGCATTCTAGACATGGGGGGGCAGCCAGAAAAATTATTTGGAACCAAAAGATGGATCGTCTTGTCATGGAACATCACAGAAACTAGAGTCACTTGATCAAAAAGTACATGGTGGGGAGTATGATGTAAGAAGACTGGAAAGATAAGAAGGGAGTAGGTTATGAAAGACTTTGAACAACAGACAGAAGATTTTGTATTTGATCCTGTAGGCAATAAGCAGTCATCGGAGCCGGTGGTGACCCTCTGGGACTGTGCTTTAGAAGTATCACTTTAGTGGCTGAATGGGAGATGGTTTCGAGTAGGGAAAGAGTTGAGGCAGTCACACCCACCAGAAAGATACTATACTATCCATTTTGAGGTGATGAGGTCCTGGACCAGAGTAGTAGCAGTTTTGGAGGAGAGAAGGGGATGTATTTAAGACATGTTACCAAGGTAAACATCATCAGGCCTTGGCAATTTATTAAATATAAGAGGTGAAAGATTGTGAGGAGTCAGGTATGATACCTAGGTTGTATATCTGAGGGTCTGAAAGAATTGTGTTGCCCTGGAAAGTAATAGGGAAACTAGGAGAGGGGATAAAAGTTAAGGGGAAAAGAAAATTAGTTATTTTATGGACATAATGAGTTTAAGATGTCTACTGGATATCCAGTTAAAAATGCTTGAAGGCAGTTGGAAATGTGAGATTGGAGGTCATTTGAAAGGTTGGAACAGGATAAGTTGATCTGAGAACTGTCAAAGTAATGATGTAATTAAATCCATAGAACCCCTAATGAGATCATGAAATGAAGTAGAATAGAGGAAGAAGAGAAGAGAACCCAGGACAGAATGCTGAGGGAGATCTACAGTTAGAGAGCATGCTTTGGATGAAAATCCAGCAAAAGATACTGGGTTACTAGACACTATGGAGTATTCTAGTGAAATAAATGAATGAATCTTAGACTTCTGATATAACACGGTATGCACTGATGGGATGAGACTCACAGAATACTAATTTCCTTCCTATTTTCATGCCATCAACCATAACATCAATGTGCACATTGAATTATTGTTTCTAGGAACAGGACATGCCTTCAGCAGAAGTGTCAAATTCAAGAACCAAAGTGGTCCAAGGCCAAATAAAAATAAAATACAATATAAAGTGAATTTGTGTTTTGTTTTGTTTTTGGTAAATTCGTATGTGGCCTTCAGGGATCCATTTCGATTTGTATTTGACATCATCGCTTTAGAGAACATAAGTCCAAAACAAGTCAAAATCTTCCCAAAATCTCCTCCACATGAAATTATTTGAGGTTTTCTTTGTGGATGTTTTGTATTTATTCACTTTTGTTTATGTTGTAAATCTTGGAGAGGAAAGTAAGCTCCTTGAGGGGAGAGAATGTTCCGTTGTTTGTCTCCATAGCACCCAACGTAGTGGTTGGCACAAAGAAGGCTCTCTTAATTTATGTGTGTTAGATTTAATTGCATTGAATCAAATTGAATTCAGCTATGTCAGCACTCATATTCTGGTCACAAAGACCTCAAAAGACTCCAGTTACTCTAGCAGGCTTTTTATTAGCAGAATAGCCTCCATTTGCTTTTCTAAAGATTTTTATAAGGCCTCAGATTTTGAGAATGTTCACTAACTAAACATTAGAATTTAAAGACATACGATATCCCTAATTAATGTCCTGTAAGTGGAACCCTGGAGGAAGTATTTCTTCTTGCATGAGCCAACTATCTCTTTTTATCTCATCAATTTTTGTTTACTTCAACTGGAATGACTTCTCCGTTTTCAATCTCTTACCACTTTGAAGAGTATACTTTTTTTTACAGGGCTCAATCTATTAATAAAAACATAGTTGTATGTTCCTGGAGGAAGTTTGACATAATGGATAGAGCGCTTGGCTTTGAGTCAGGAAGCAGTGGGTTCAAATCTCACCTCTGGCAATCATTATTCAGGTGACCTTTCTGTGTTTCAGGACTCACTTTTTAAATAATAGATTAGTTGTCTTTGATACCTCTCATTAGAGAGAATTTATACGCCAGGAGTTCCCTTCCTGCTGAAAACAAAAATCCTTTGATTATTCACTCATTGCTAAACCAATGGAGGATTTGACATTATTAAGCACAAGTCAAATAATTAAAAAAACTTCCTAAGCCCTAACAGTATATCAGGCAGGCCCTGCTTGGCTCTATGAATATACTGTGATTCCATTGGATAGAGAATTTCCAATGAGGAAAATTCCTATAAATTTATGGATTGATCAATCAATCCATTAGTCAAAAATTATTTATAGAGTCCTTATTTTATTCCAGGCACTGTGCTAAGAGGTGTTGATACAAAGACAAATATGAAACAATCCATGCCCTCAAGAATCTTATATTCTCATGGGGAAATGACACATACAAAGAAAAGTATATATAAATACTTAAAAAAAATGGATGCAAGGCATTTGGGGAGGTAGTTCTGTAGCAGGTTCATAGATGTGGAAAGGCTCTATTATGAATGTGGCACTTATGAGTCTTAAAGGATACAAGAGAATCTAAGCTATAGAGGTGCAGAAAGGATACCTTACATATATCACATACAGAAAAATTAAAGGTAACACAACCTAGAAATGAAATTATTTAATTTTTTTATTTAAAATTTCCATCTAACAATTTTTACATTAATTTAAATTTTACACTTACTTTAAAGCAAAATAAATTTATTTGTAGAAGAAAAATAAAGTGGATAAACTTTACTAGTTCTCGTGATCTAGTCTAGTGCAGTAATGTTAAGCTCCAAGAGAAACAGGAGCCGCTAAACCATATACAAAGACATCTGTAAGCCACATATTGATTTAGAAAACCACATATTAATATTTTCTGTGTTTTACTGCATTTTTCACTTATTAAATATGTCCTTATTACACATTAATCTTGTTTGGGTCACACACAAGAGTGGCATGTTCTACATGTAGTCCACAGGCCATGCATATGACATTTTTGAGCCAGCAAATATCATGCCTGGGCAGACTGCTGAACTACTCCAATAATTCCAGGAAGAGAAATAGCTCTATATTCAGAGCTAGGAGGAGGTGTCAGAGGCCAAAGAAGACAAAAACCGGAGAGCCAAAACAAGGCCTGGCATCAACCCAAGCATAGACTTTAGTCTATTGGAGATGTGCTCCCAGAAAGGGAAAGAATATGCTAGAAAACAGAGAATATTTGATGTTTTTGTACTCAGAGTTTTCAGGCAATAAACAGGTAGTGAATTGATTGCTGCACATCTCCCAATTTACCCAAACTTTATCTGTCAACCTATCTTTTCTTCACTGCCCTCCATGAAATATATGAGGTGGTAGGCTCACACTACAATACTGGCTGTGAGTGCTACATAGCACTTCCTCATCCACTAACCTCCATGGATCTGTAGAATGATGGACAAAAAGTAGGCAACTCCCTTAATGTAATTTTATCAAAAATTGTTTGCTATTTACTCAACATTGTAATTTTTTTTTCTACCTGGATAAAAAATTAAAAGTCTAGACAGACATCAGATTTACAAATAGCAAAAAGCTAGAAGGAATATATGCACTGTGGATACCAGATTCAGCATCCAAAAAGATTTTAACATGCTAAAATATTAATTTAATTCAAATAAGATGAAATTTAACAAAGATAAATAAAATTTTACACTTGGGTTCAGAAAATCAACTTCACAGTGTATGAAGGGTGAGAGACATGGCACAGCAGCTGTTCATTTGGGAAAACAATATTTAGCAATTTCAGTGGATTGCAAATTTGGTATGATTCAACTATGTGATATATTAAAAGAACATGATTTTTGAAGTGCATTAAGGATCATAGCTTTAGAGGTGGAAGAGATCTCTGAAGATATGTATTCCAAGCTCCTCATGTTATAAATAAGCAAACTGAGGTTCAGCTTGCCCAATGTTAAATAACATAACTTATAGCATTGCAGAGGAGCTGACCCCATTGTGTTCTGTCTTTGTTAGACCACCTATGAGCTATCGTAGACAAGGAGTACCATGTTTTAGGAAGAACGTTAAGAACCTGTGGAGTGTTCAGATTAGAGTCACTAGGGTAATTTTAGCCTGGAAAAAAGACTGAAAAGGGCTATGGCTTTAGGAGATCATAGATATATTGTTGGAATGATTCTTAGTGGTTTTCTAGCCCAACTTCCTCATTTTACAGAGGAGGATACTCAAGGCTTCAAGTTCATCTAGGCAACTGTAATGTTCTTTCCACCACATCATGTTGCCTAGCTCGTAGCTATTTGCCAGTAAATGAGAAGTTGTCTTGTGATTTGTGGGGGTGGGGGCAATATGATTAGAATGATTCTGCTTGATTTCTGAAGAAAGAACAAAGATTAATGGGTAGAAACTAAAGACAGAAAGATAATGTCATGAAGAAACTTACTAACAGAGTTTCACACTAGAGGATCACTGAACCGTAGATTTATAGCTAGATAGAGTGTTAACTATCTACTAGGGAAAAAAAATATGCCTAACAAGTTGGTTCCTTTTCACTAAAACAGGGGTTCTTAACCTGAAGTCCATGATTTTTTTTTCTTTTTAGGCAACTGGGGTTAAGTGACTTGTCCAGGGTCACACAGCTAGTAAGTGTCAAGTGTTTGGTCTGAGGCCGGATTTGAATTCAGGTCATCCTGACTTCAGGGCCCGTGCTCTTTCCACCGTATCACCCAGCTGCCCCTTAATGTTTTTATAATCCTATTTTAATGTATTTTTCTTTTGTAATCCTATGTATTTTATTTTATGCTTTTCAAAATGTTTGAAAACCTCTGCCCTAAGCAGAGATCTATAGGCTTCATTTGACTACTAAAAGAGTCCATCACACACATGCATACACATGCACCCACACACATACACACGTGCATGTGTGGGCACACACACAATTAAGAACCTCATCTAGAGGTCTACAAGTACAGGCTGGATGACCTACTGTTGTAGTTTTTGAGTTTATTATAGAAAGGCTTTTCATGTGGTTATGAGTTGGACTAAATGGTAACTATTAGTTCTCAGATTCTGTGAACTGTTCATCCTCTTATATAAGCAACTTCTGCTTTGAAATATGGTTTGCTTTCAAATGAAAGAATCCAATAATACAACTATGCATGAAGTTAAAATCCTACCAGAAAAGAAAAACAGAAAGAAAGGCAGTGAGAAAGATAGAAAGGACAGACAGATAGAAAGACAGAAAGACAGACAGAGAGAAAGGAAGAAACAAAGAAACAAAGAAAGGAATGAAGGAAGGAAGAAAGAAAGGAAGAGAGAGAGAGAGAGAGAGAGAGAGAGAGAGAGAGAGAGAGAAAGAAAAAAAAGAAAGAAAGAAAGAAAGAAAGAAAGAAAGAAAGAAAGAAGAAGAAAGAAAGAAAGAAAGAAAAAGAAGGAAAGAAAGTCTTCATGTCCAAATCGCGAGCCTCCTGGATTCCTTGAGTACATGTCAGTAAGAATGTGGATTGAACATTATATTGGAATGGGGCATGTCAACATTAGGAAAAGTAACAGAAGGGCTGGAAAGAGACTGGAGAACTAGATGATCAACTTGCTCAGTGTTGAAGTGCTCTGAGCTGAGTACACAGATGGTGAATTTCTCACCAATTGCCTGGCACAGGAGTCTGACTACAAAATAATTTGCCTGAAGATTTGGTCCTCAAAACCTTTAGTGGCAATTGAAATAGCAAAACACACATTGAGCCCATTCCTGCCATGGAAGAGGGAATTATTTGTTCATTTTGGAGAATTCACATTATTACATTCAAGTAAAAAAAATACAGATAACATTTATTGTAAATTATATTTTTTTATCAACAGAGGTTAAAAAAATGCAGCACAAATTACGTAAAGGAAAATAGCCACACCACACTGTAGCCCTATTTTCTCTGTTGGCTCTATCTATAACCATCAGGTATCATTCCTTTGAGTCTTCATAATGTGAATATGCCATATAATAAAAGAACAACTGTCCTGGCAATCAGAAGGAAAAGTCTCCTCCATAATCTATCTTTCTGACTTTGGACAAATCACCACACTATCTGAGGACTCAAATTCCTACTCTGTAAATTGATTAGATGTTCTCTAAACTTTCTTCCTGCTCTAACAGTCTCTGGGCTCTACGATTATTTGGATTTCAGTTTCCTCATCTGTAACATTAGAGGAGTTATATTAGGTGTGTTCCAAACCCACTCCTAGTCCTAATGTGTTGTGAATCTATGACACAGCTCTCTCTTGCAGAACCCCATCAACACTTTTGGCACTTATCAGTGACTCCATGGGGAGGGTGACATGTTCTAGATTTGCTGTCCATTCTCCTACCTATACCATTTAGAATGGCAGTCTTTTTTAAAAAAATCTACCTTCATTGCACGAGGGAGTCAGTCTTCCTTATTTTACTCCCATGAGTCAATCAATCAATCAAACATTTATTAACTACCTACTATATGTCAGGCGCTGTGTTAAACATTAGGGATATGAATACAAAAAGAAAATCAATCCTTGTCATCAATATATGCTTACAGTCCAATAGGAGAAAACAACATGCTAGGTGAAAAGTGGAAGAGGGAAAGGGCAAGAAAGGTACCCAACAAAGAGGCATATTGGAAAAATCAGACAAATGCCCAAATGGTGCAGCCAGGTGAGAAATAAGAAGTTCTGAACATCTGATGTTCCCTTCTTAGATGGAGGTGATGGAACTCATGACTCTACTCTCCCATCAGAGGGACAGAGAGTATTGATGAAGTGGAGTGCAGCTGCTGGGATGCTCTATTGGAGTGCTATTCAAATTAATTCAAAGTCCACTGAGTCATAGGATAATCTAATAATAGATTTAGAGATGAAAGGCCTTAGAGATTTTCTATCGAATTCCCTCATTTTCAAGAGGAAGAAACTGTGCCCTAGTGATGCTGAAGTAACCTGCTTTCACACAGACAGTAAGTGGTAAAGCTAGTATTTGAACCCAGATCTCAAATTCTTTTTCAACTAATCAATTCTTTGAATGCTTTTTGTTGGAAGATGAAAACTTCATCATACGCCATGCCACATCCTGAAAACATTCAAAATCCATCAGTATTCCAGGACATATCTCTCTCTTTGGATACAAGTTTTATGGTTGGTTTGATGGGGAATCATTTTTAAAATATGCACTTTGTCCAACATTTAATAGGAAACTGGCCAAATAGTACATTTAATTAAGAAAAAAATGTAAAAGATGAATTGTAATCTGTCACATTGTATTGTCATTGCTATTTAAGGCCCTTTTCTCCGTTTAAAACATTAGCCTTGCTGCATGGTGAATTGGTAAATGTGTAGGAGGTAGAGGGAATCTGACTGCTTTGGCTTAGCACATTTTTACATGGAAATATATTGACGCAGGGGGAAATGGCCCATTATTGTCTTTAGCTGCTGTGTGGAGCTGCACATCTTCCCAATAACCTTTGTCCATTGTAGTAGACCTTGAAAAATGATGTATTGCCTTCTGAGGGCTTAGGCAGCATTTTTCGAGTTTAACTTTCTCAGGAGATTCATGGAAATAATGAAAGCGGATGCCTTGCTTAAAGCTCTCCACACAGCACTACCTGCTTAATACAGGGAATTTGATTTAAGCCTCTCAAATGAAGTGCTTTTGGGCTCACTTGGAATAAACAAAATCTAGCGATGATTTTTGTGCTACAAAAAATTGGGATGTGAGTGACTCACTGGGAGAGTGTGAGGGTCCAGTGTCTACATCATGTCTTTTTAGTAGGTGTCCAAGGAAGGCAGCTGGTATGTGTCAGTAGAATTAAAGACTATCTGTATTCTATATTAGCAGGCCAAAGCTATCTCAGGATGGCTTAAGCACTTTGCTTGGTGCTCTGAGACTTGATTCCATTGAATGTGGGAAATCTAATTAAAACAAACAAAAAAAAAGTGTCATCAAGATATGTCTCTATATAGGCATTGAACGCCTTACTTGACTTTTTAGCAAACTGGATATCTCTTCTACATTTGAAACCTTGGAAAACATATCTAAAATTCCAAGGACCCCATGGTTTAGCTGCCACTCAAAAAACATAGCTCATGATCCCTAATCAGTATCTTTACTTTTGTCAGCCAATTAGTGGATGTAGTAGTTCAAACAAAAATCATAGCATTCCATCAGATTCCATAACAAAAAAAGAAAAGTGACAAGAAAATCTCCTCCCACCCTTGCACATGTGGGGTAAGAGGCTCCACAAAATTCCACACCACCAATAGAAGAAGTGATATAAGTACCAAATATGAAGGGTCTACATGGTGATGCACATTGAATACACATAAATACAGAGCATGTTGTAACCTCATTGAATTCCTCGCTTCCCGCAAGGTCCAGCACAAGCATTAAGTTCTATATGAAGCTTTGTCTAATCTCTATCACTACAATGCTCTCCCTCACTACTTTGTTTTCATCTTTATATGATAATAATAATGATAATAATAACTAGCATTTATGTAGTGCTTTAAAGTTGCCAAGCCCTTTACAAATATCGTATCATGTGTTCCTCACGATGATCCTGAGATGAAGGTAGCTGTTATGTTCTCCCTTTTACAATTGAGGGAACTGAAGCAAAAGAGGTTAAATGACTTGCCCAAGGTCATACAGCTAGTAACTGTTAGACATCAGAGCTCAGGTCTTTTTGACTCCAAGGCCAGCAATCCGTCTTCTGTGCCACCTAGCTGTCCTACACATTCTGTATATACATAAATATGCACTTACTCCCCTCATTGAAATGCATTTCAACTACTCCATTTTTTATATTTGTATCCCTCCCTAGAATATAACATAGTTCCTGGTAAATAGTAGACATTTAATACATACTTACCAATTGATAGATTGACCAGGAACCATTCATGGATGGCAGACACACAGGGTAAGGAAGTAGCCAGGGGAGCTGAACAAAGACAGAAGTAACCTGTGTAAGTAGAATGTTTTCATGAAGGATTCATATGTAGGGAACACATCTCTTTAGGGTAAACATATCAGGATTGATGATCTTCTCTGATAACATCATCATAGTACTCTATTCTGTTATTATTTGGACATTGTATTTCCATTATCATATGTGAAGTTGTTTCTCCTAGGCATCTCTTCCCTCGTCTTTTGGTTGCTTCTGGCTTCCCAGTTCTTGTTGGGGATAACTTCTGGTCTCAGTTTTTCAGGGTTACTTGGTTTATCACCATACTTCTCTATGCTATCAATACTGGGCATAACTTTTTGGAGCTACGTGCTGGTTATCTTAGCTTCTTTCTACTAAGCTATAAATTACTTTTTTTTTTCTTTTCTAAGGCCAGTGTGCCGGCTCTTTGGACAAGATTTAGTCTATGAATGACCATAGCCAAATGAAATTCAGCTTCAATGCTCTCAGGCCAAGATTAAGATTTTTTTTAAACTCCCATATCTGAAACTGAATTTCATTTAGATATCTTAGACACTTTCTATGATCTTATTTAGGGTTATAAATTACTGGGGTATCATTAAACCATTATACAATCCTATTCTACTATAACCCATTTCAGGTAAATCTCCCAAAGAAATTCCACAAGAGCACTATGGAGGTTGAGCTAGAAAGCTTCCCAGGATCTCAGGATTGACTTTCAAATGTATTTGAACCTGCATATAAGCTAAGCTAAGAAGGCAAGGTCATATTATCCATCTTGTTAGTCCACACTGGTGTCCACAATTTCTGCCTTTGTTATGCAAGTCTCTCTGAAAATTGGGGATAGCTGGGAGGTAAAACATGCCTTTGGTAGATTCCATGGGCCAGTCCCCAAACTAACTAAATGGAAACTTCTGTACAACAGATATGCAGTTGGATAACTACACATAGATACCAAGCATTATAGAAATCTTCCCTGACTTTTCTCACAAACAGAAAGTCTCTTCATCTTTGTCAGATATTTCTGCAGAAGCAGATACAAGCAGACATTTACATTAATGAGAATATAACTGGGCTATTGATGAGTCTAACTAGTCCGAAATAATATGGCAAAGGAGATAGAATCCTTCTTAATCCTGCATCCTTCCTTTTGATGCATACATCCTGGGTCTCCCCTTTTCATATCCTCCCAACAACTATGACACTTCCCAGGAGTCTTGCATTACCCATGCTTTATACTCTTCCATTTCTTCATCACTCCTGCTTCTATATAAGCAAAGCCTATTGACCCTATGACAGATTTCTTTATATCATAGGATACCCTGAATTGACGTACCAGCCCCACTAATGTGGCACCTTATAACTTTTCTCTTTGCTTTCTTTTTTTAAGATTATTTATTTTTAGTTTTGAACATTCACTTTTATAAGATTTTGAGTTTTAAATTTTCTCCCCCTCCTTCTCCTCTCCCTCTCCTTGCTTTCAATCTACATAGTGCTAAAATAATCTTTGCTAAACATCGTATGGCCATGTCACTCCCCTACTCAAAATTCTCCAATGACTCCTTTATGCCTCTAGGATACAATATGAACTCACCTCCAACTTTCAGAGTCACTGGTTTGTTTCATGGCAGATCAAATGCCACATTTCTAGAGATTCTAAGCCATCCCCAGTCCTCCAGTGAGTAAAGTCTTCTACTCTAGACTTAACTTTCCATATCCTCTGCAAGTATCTTCTATGTACCTGTAAATTTACATGATCTCCATTTGAAAGAATTTTCCATGAGAGAAAAAGATGATTTTCCCCTTTCTTTGTGTCTCAAACACACTACATTGAGGGCACATAATGAATGGTTATTGACCGACTAACTGAACACTGCATTTAAAGCCTTCAGCGCTTGGGCTGCTAGCTGATGCAATGGGTAGAGAGCTGGACTTGGAGTTAGGAAAATCTGTGTTTAAATCTGACCTCAGACACTTACTGAATGTATGTCCCTTGGGCAAGTATCTTACCTTCTGTCTGCCTTAGTTTCTTCAACTATAAAATGGGAATAGTAATACCATCTATCTTTAATGTTGTGTGGATAAATTGAGATATTTGTGAAGTGTTTAGCACAGTGCTTGGCACATAGTAAGTGCTTAATAAATACTTGTTTCCTATCTACAATTTCATTCTTATTTCACATTACTGCCTTTCAAACAGTCTACATTTCATCCAACACTGTTTGACTAGCCATTCTCCAAATTGAATGTGCCATTCCACATTTCTTTTTGCTATGTACATGCTGAATCCCAAGTTACCTGAAATGATCTCCTTCCTCATTTCCACAAATTATAATCTTTAGTTTATGATGCTGTGAAATGAGTAACCCAAAGCCTTCAGTCATTCTCCTTCCAACCAAAGCATTGGAGCTTTTCACCTTCCACACAACATTTTGTATTTGTTTTTTGTTTACCTATTGTATCTTACTAGAAGAATGTAGATTTCTTGGTGGTGAGGACCTTATTACCTAGCACAGTGTGTTGCACATGGAAGATGCTAATAAATTCTCACTGGTTTGGATTATTGTTGAATTAAAAAAAAAACTTGAATGGAACACGGTAACGCAAAGACGAACAGTGTACCAACTATGTATAGCAAAGTGATCTGAATATTCTATGACTCATTTAATTTCAATTCTTCATTTAAAATGGGGATATTGATGTTTGCACCCCACACTTCTAGCTTAATGTGATTCCTTGAACATAGTAATTTTTTTAAAAAGTGTGTGTGTGTGTGTGTGTGTGTGTGTGTGTGTGTGTGTGTGTTCTGTTGAATTGAAATGTTATTGCATTTTCTCCTGGTCACAGAGTTTTGAAACTTTTCTAATGAATCAAAATTATCTTTGACTTTATCATGTCACTCTTCTGCTCAGGAAGCTTCATTGACTACTCATCACCTTTAGCATCAAAACAAATAAAGAAAACAAAAAAAATCTCAGTTTGGCATTTGAAGCCCTTCATAATATAACTCCAACTATATTCAGAGCAATTATACTTATAATCCATTATTATGGGTTTCTCATTCCAGGAAAACTCTTTTTTTTGCTGCTCGCCTTATATGATATTCCATCTCACATTTCCATGCCTTTGCATGGGTCATGGCCCCATGCCTGGAATATTCTTCTTCCTAATTTCTGTCTCTTTGAATCTCTACTTTCTTTTCAAAACTCAACTAATGGGCCACCTCTTTAAAGAAAAAAAATAATTCTGCCAATTACTCCCCCACAAGTGCTCCCCCTTATAAACTATTTTGTATTTATTTAGAATCACAAGTATCATATATCTAGAGGTAAAAATGAAGTCATAAAATCCAAACTTTCATTTCATAGATGAAGAAACTGAGGCCTGGGGAAATAAAATGTGACTTATCTGTGGGTACATGAGCAGTAAGTCACAGGTCAAATCCTCTAACAACACAGCTTGTATTTTTGCCTCTTTGCTACTTATATAAATATAAATCGCTTCCACCCAGTAAATGTAAGCTTCTGGAGGACAAGGGTATTTTTTTTCCTCATTGTATTCTTGGTTCTTAGCATAGTTTTTGACATATAATACACAATTAATGATGTTTGTAGAATTGAATTCAACCAAACAAAATCATCTATTTCAACTATTATTTATATCCTACGGGCATTGTACAAGGTTCTAGGGATACCAAAACAAATTGGAATAATCCCTGCCCAAATTGAATTATTTCATTACAAATGATGGAATGAAATTCCCTTGGTCCATTTGATCTTCCTGATTATATTTCACATCTTTCTTTTAATGCATCTACTGTGCTAAAAATGTGCTGCCACCTGTATTAGAGGAATGAGTTGCCTGAGGACTGAGATCAATGATCTTTGATGTATGATTTGTTCCTGTGTATCAAGCAAGCCTAACCGCTATGCTTTTCTCTATTTCTAGGGGCAGAGGCCCACTGAAGCACACAACTGATGTGATTTATGCAGCTAAAATGATATCTGAATCAGGTTCAAGGATGGACGTCCTTGCTCGGCAGATTGCTAAACAAGTGAGTTCTTTAGGAAATAGGCATGAGCAAATTCCATTCTCTTGCTTTCTATGATTTGGCATACCTGCTTAAAGCAAAGGTGTTGACTCTACTAGCCAGAAGGCAGATTTCAATCAGACATGTTTGGAGCTTTTTTAATGGATACATTAATACTTTGGTATAGCTGAATACTTCTGAAAAGGTACATACTATTACACTATCACTTTCTGAATAAATCAATCAACCATCATTTAATAAGTGTCTACAATGTCTAAGACACTGAGCAACTATGCATTAAGGTTGTGAAGACAAAAAGCAAAATAACCCCCTCAAAAAAAATCCCTTTCTTCAACAGTATTATAGCCTGTTGGAGGGGGGCAAATGTATATACATATATTAAATGGAATATATTTACTTCGTAAATATAAGATATTATGAATGACTATAGTGGATGGGGGCAGGGTCTGAAAAGTTCACACATCAGAGGTGATATTAGAGATAAGTTTGGAAGGGAGCTAGGGAAATAAGTAAGGAGAATGTATTCTAGGTGTTTTGATTTTAATAGCCGATCTAAACCTTACTTGTGGTTTTAATAATTTTATGGATCAGTTTTCTCACTATGATGGATATTGCCTCAACTCACACAGATTGCAGCCCCTTCCAAGGCTTTATATCTTAGTTGATCTGTCTCTCTGTAAAATGTCCATAGAAATTTCTGATTTATAGCCTTTGAAATAGACATCATGATGTTCCAAATTATATTTGGATGGTTGGTAAGATATCATAAGAATTCATAGAAATGCCTATGATGTCTGCATATAAGCAAAAGATAAAGAGGAATTCATGCAGCTCCCCTTCTTGATCTATTTCTGAAATAGATTCTTTATATAATACAGACTGACCTTTAGCAGTCTACTTTTTAGGATGCTTTTTCCTTACTAAGTTCTTAAGCTGTATCTTCCGGGACCAAGTGAATATCATATTTGAAATTCTAATAATATTATTCTTCAATAAAACATTAATACTATTAAAATCATTAATGAATATTAATAAAATAGCTACCATAAATTCGCTAAGATATACACACTTTGGGTTAATGTGGTGAGAATTCCTAATGAAATGTTTTAGCAGTGATTAATGTTTAATGCTCATATATCCTGTTACAATATGGTAATAATGTTAGATGTATCCATGCATACTTCTCTATTCCATTGTGTCTTTGACTTCATAAATAAAGTGATTCTCCCGCCTCATCAGTACAGTACAGATCAAAACTCATCTGTACTTTCTCATTCTGTGTGATTTTGTCCCAGTTTCTCATGGAACCTCCACCGATCTTTCTAGAATACTGGAGGCTTTCCTCTTCATCTTATTACAGTGTGTGAATGATGCTGTTACCCTCAGGCTATTGATCTGTGATCTCTTCTTGTTAGTATGTGATCTGCCTATGTCCTTTTCTAATAATGGACATTTATAATCTCTCACATTTACTCAGTATTTTAAAAGTTAAAAGTTAAAAGAATGCTTTACTTACTTTACATACATATCCCACCTGCCATTTCTTGAATAGATACAGCCATTAGAGATATGCTTCCCTTTATTTGTATCTTCCTTATTCTACCCGTGGTCATCTGGGTCATCTACCACTTTGAATCTTTATAACACGATAGTTTTGGACATCAGGGGTAAGTTGGTGATCATTAAAAAATACTGCCAGATTTTTAAGATGCAATCTGGTCTTTTCTTGTCATTCATTTCGAATTTTGGTCCAAAATCACAGTCCATTTTCAGTGACTGTACTCTATTTATATACTAATATACTAACTGAGCAGACTGGCCAGCCAACTTCATATCATAATATGGGCAAAAGACATTTCTTATCCATTTTGTTTTTTCTTCTGTTGATTTTTAGGTTGAACTCATTTGACTGAATAGATTTAATTGAGGTCAGTTTTTAATGTCCTTAGTATCTTTTTAGTCAACCCAATATTGTTTACAAGCAGGAATATTTAGTTAGCAGAATTCCTATCAGGGTGAGCCCTTTTTCCATTTTGACCTGGTATGTTATAGCTTCAATAACAGTGCTAAGCATGTTTAGACTGCATATTTCTGTGTGTGTGTGTGTGGTGTTGTTGTTGTTGTTTTGCTTTATTTCACATTTCTAATCTGAGGTTTGTTGAAAAAAAATATCCATGGCACCTTCTACCTAGAAATAATATGTGATATTGTTATCTGCATGACAAATTTTTTGTTAGGGGACTGTCTTTAAGGTATATATTGACTACTACTAAGTCAAATGTCTTTTGTTTGTTAGCAAATAATAAATCCAGTGAGATTTAATTTTGTTCTCACCTTCTAGCCATTTGTATAACTATATAAAATCCACATGTACTTATAAATACCTGGGAAAAGACTTCAGTTCTTAAATTTTGATCAAGGATAATTGACTTTTTTTTTTCCATCCAGAGTTTTTTGATTCTCTCTCTAGATATGGACAGCATTTTTTATCATGAAACCTTTGGAACTGTCTTACATCGATCAGAGTAGCCAAGTACTTCCCAGTTGATACAACATTGCTATTACTGTGCACAGTGATCTTCCATAAGATAATCTTACTATATAGTTATGTAAAGAGTTTAACTCTTTCATGTTTAACTTTTTATGCATCTCTTGAGTTGTTTATTTGAATGTCAAATTTTCTATTTAGTTCTGATCTTTTCATCAGGCATGCCTGGAAATCTTATATTTCATTAAGCATCTATTTTTCCCCATTAAGGATTATATTCAGTTTTGCTGGGTAAGTTGTCCTTGGTTGTAATCCTAGCTCCTTTGCTCTCTGGACTATAATATCCCAATTCCTCTAGTCCTTTAACAAGGAAGCTCCTAAATCTTGTGTGACTTCAACTATACCTCCATGATATTTGCTTTTTTTTTTTCTTTCAGGCTGGTTAAATTATTTTCTCCTTAACCTCAGAGCACTAGAATTTAGCTATAAAAGACTGGTAGATGTCATTTTGGGATCTCTTTCAAGAGGTGATTGGTGGATTCTTTTGATTTCTGCTTTACTCTCTAGATCTAAAATAATAGGGAAATTTTCCTTTATAATTTCTTGAGAGATGATGTCTAGGCTCTTTTCTGAGGATGACTTTCAGGCAGTCCACTAATTTTTAAATTATCTTTCCCTGATCTATTTTCCAGGATAGTTTTTTGCAAAGAGATATTTCAATTTTTCTTCTTTCTTTTTTAATTCTTTTGACTTTGTGTTATTTTTTCTTGAAGTCTCATGGAGTTATTAGCTTCCAGTTGCTCAATTCTAATTTTTAAGGAATTATTTTCTTCAGTTAGATTTTGTGCCTCTTTTTCCACTTGGCCTATTCTACTTTTAAAGGAGTTTATTTCTTCAGTGATTTTGTTAACCTCTTTTACCATTAGGGCAATTATGTTTTTTAAGGTGCTATTTTCTTCAGTATTTTTTCTGTCTCTTTTACCAAGTTGTTAATTCTCTTTTCTCAATTTTCTTGCATCACTCTCATTTATTTTCTGATTTTTTCCCACCTCTATCACTCATATCTTCCTTTAAATCTTCCAGGAATATCTGCTGGCTTTGGGTCCAGTTAGCATTTTTCTTTGAGGTCTTTTTCACATTGTTGTCTTTTCAGTTTATGGCTTGATTTTCCCTATTACCATAGTAGCTTTTTATGATCACTTATTTTGGTTATTTGCCCATTTTCCCAGCCTATTTCTTGACTTGAACTTTATGTTAAAGTTGGGCTCTGCTCATTTAAGAGTCGGGAGAAATTGTCCCAAGCTTCAAGCTTTTTTATGCTGCTATTTTCAGAGCTAGATATGGGGCTGTTTAAGTTTTTCAGTGCTTCCAAAGTGATGTTATCTGGGAGACGTATGATCATTGTTCTCCTGATCTGCGTTCTGGTCTTTACCAAGAAACGGTCCCTGCTCCCCTGCAGCTGCAAGTATTAGTGCTCCTCTTGGCCTTGGAAGTATGTCCAGGCCTTCTGCTTACAAGTGCTACTTACAAGGCCCTTAGCTACAAGTGCTAGCACTCCTCTCCACCTTGGAACTGCAACCAGAGCCCCTGTTCCCTTATACTAGTGCTCCTCTTTATCCTGGAACTGTGACCCAACACTGCTTATAGACGGTAGAGTTGCCTATCAGTGCCAGCAAAGGGTCCCCTCTAATCTCTTTCTGACTAAATCTCTGACCATTTTCCCATTCTTGGACTAAGAGCTCCTAAAGCTATTGTTGCTGTCATGGCCATCTCCAAGGCCTACTACTGATGCTCGTGCTGTGTTCTGGGCCTGTGTCCATATCAGGTCACAGACCTCTCCTGCTGACCTCCTAATTGTCTTAGTTGAAAAAATTGATTTTTGTTTTCTCCTTAACCTTAGAGCACTGGAATTTAGCTATAAAAGACTGGTAGGTGTCGTTTGTTGTCTCTGCTGCTCCAAAAATTTGGTTTGAATTGTTACTTTAAAAATTGTCTAGAAGGGAATGTTGGGAGAGATCAGCTGGGTCTGGGCCTGTGCTGAGCCATCCTAATTTCCAATAACTGATACTTCTTGTGTTTCCCTGCCTCCATATATTTGATCACTTTATTCCTTACTCTTAAGCCTTCCCAGCTCTCAGATCACTGATACTTACTCTTTACGTACTGTATATTTACTTAACTGTGAATATGTTGTCTAGGCCATATACAATATAAGCTCCACAAGTTTAAATGCCTGCCTCATTTCTGTATTTGTTTCCCTCATACCTAGCACTGTGCTTTGATAATACCATACACTTAATAAATGTGTTTAACTGATGAAGCTTAGCTAAATAGTTAGATGGGATGGGGACTTAGAATCAGAAGATATGAGTTAGCATTTTAGTTTTGTCACTTAGTAGCTTTGTGATCACGGACAAGCCACTTCAACTCTATGGACCTTGGTTTCTTTAGCTATAGAATGTGAGTGCTTGAATCAGGCCATGGCTTCTTATAGATCTAATATCTGGGATTTAGTGAAGGTGTAGCTAAGGATTCTTGGTATAAGCAAATTTGGCTATAGAGTCGATTATATAGGAAATTTATGTGACTCAATGTGATGTTTTCCTATTTTGGGGGGGAAGCCCCTTCACCATTTTTACCTGGTGTGTTATAGCTTCAGTAATAGTGGTAAGCATGTTTGAAAGGCATAGCTCTCTCTATTTCCCACCCTCATTTCATGTTTATAATCAGACAGTTATTAAAAAAAAAACTGTACCCTATCATCACAAAGGAAAGTGATAGCTGATGGGAATGGCCTCAAAGCCTCATTTCTACCACATCTTATGGAAAATTTCATTGAGGATATTTACTCCTTCAGTAAGCCACCATCCAACTAGTTCATCAGGCAGGCCTTCATTAGGTCTGTCAAGAAAATCATTTCCATGTTAATCTCTATGCTTTCAGTTGCTTCACTTGATTTGATACTAATATCTTATATAAAACTTATTTTTCTGAGAGGAGAATTTAATGGGTACCTAGTGTTTGTTCTCAGCATCGATGAAGTCACTTTATTAAAATGAATGTAGCATTTATTCCTATGGATTGAATTCTCCATGAATAGAAGCTAAAATAGTGCTACCACTGGCATCCCTATGGGATGCTAGACTTATCCAGGAAGCACCCCTTCCCGTTTCTTTAAACTTGTTCACTTATAAGTGGCATAATACAGGGTATTTTTGTTTTCTTTGTTTGTGACTTGGAACATATGCTCAGTAATGACATTTTGTTGTTTTTAAGTTTCCTAGTCTAAAAGCATGAAAAGATCATAAATTTAAAGCTCAAAGAAGGCTTTGAAGTCTTTGAGTCTAGGCTTGTCATCTCACAAATAAGAAAATGAGGTCTAAATGTGTTAACTTGTCCAAGATCACACAGCTATTATCTTCTCTGATTCTAAATCCAGCACCCTTTCCACAGTATGTTAAACGTCAATCAATCCAAAGTTTAGAGATATTTGATGGAGTTAGGGGTGCTGGAGTGTTAAGTGGAACTTGAAATACACTGAGTGGTGGAGAGGCTTAATATGAAAGACTTACATTCCAAACCTACCATTCCAAACCATTACCATTCCAAACCATTCACTATATAACTCTGGCAGGGATTATAGCAGTCTGAGTTCGGAGACCAGGTAGCAGAGGAATATTTGGTTCAAGAAGAGGCGGACCACAGGGTCATAGCATCAGAGTTCTAGACCTGGAAGGAACCTAAGAGGTCATTCAGTCCAACCCCCTCGTTTTGATAGTGAGGAAACTGAGCCCTGTGGAAATAAAATGAATTTCCAAGGTCACACAAGATCCAAAACATGAGAGAGAGACTTGAACTCAGTTACCCTGACTCCAATGACAGTATTCTTCCTCTAATACCCCATCTTCTGACTTACTATAGATATGTAGCCTGTTAAGATTTTTCAGTCACATTGTAATACAGATCATCTCTTCTTGTTGTGAGTGAGTCCTGAAAAAGGGACCTACTTGACAAAGGAGCAAGAGGCCTTGTTTTTCCCTTTCTGGGTTCAGGTCTGTTACTAGACCCCCCCAAACCTCAAAAGTAGGTATTATAAGATATTATCATATTCATTTTACATAATATGATCCCAAATGAGTAGTCAAGTTACTTCCTCAGAATTATATAGTGAATGGTTTGGAATGGTAATGGTTTGGAATGTAAGTCTTTCATATTAAGCCTCTCCACCACTCAGTGTATTTCAAGTTCCACTTAACACTCCAGCACCCCTAACTCCATCAAATATCTCATTTATTCAGGGTAATCATGTACTTCTAAATTGTAGAAGTTAATTCAGTTCAATTAAAGTTAATCTGATTTGATTCATTTCACTCAGTGAGTATTATATATCTATTAGGAAGAAAAGAAAGAAGAGATAAAGGAAGGAAGGAAGGAAGGAAGGAAGGAAGGAAGGAAGGAAGGAAGGAAGGAAGGAAGGAAGGAAGGAAGGAAGGAAGGAAGGAAGGAAGGAAGGAAGGAGGGAGGGAGGGATAAAGAAATGGAGGACAAGGAAGAAAGGAATGAAGGGAGGGAGGAAAGCAAAAAGGAGGGATGAAGGGAGGAAGGAAGGGAGAAAAAAGGAGAGAAGAAATGGCCATTTTGTGTTTGTCGTCCCAGTGCTTGAGAGATGCATTATGTTGTGACGGCTACAACACCAGTCTCATAACCAAGAGGAGTTGTGTTCAAGACCAATCTGTAATAAATAATGGCTGTGTGACCCTGGGCAGGTCACCTAACCACTTATTACTTAAGGAAAACCTCCAAAACTATAAATGACAGAGAATATGTAAGGCTACGTTGTAAAAATGTGTTTTCTTATTTGAATGCCAATAGCAATGAAATCACAGGCTCATTCTGCTATTTCTATCCCTATTCTCATTGCTTAGTATAATACCTTGAAAGTAATAGATGGATAAAAACAATAATAACAAAAATATTTTGGTTTATTTACTTGGAAAAGCATAACATAGTTGATAGACACAGTAATATGGAACCCAAAGGCATTTGTTAGAGCCCTAGATTATTCAAATCCACTTGGTTACTTTACTATGTGAAGCTTTAGTTTTCTCATCTGTAAAAGAAATATTTGTATTAGATGCTGCTTAAGGAATCTTAGTGTTGGAGAGACCTGACTTAGAATGCTAGCTCTAATATTTGCTAACTACTTGGTCTTGGGAAATCATTTCTTTTTCCAAAGACTCAGTTTCCTTATTTTTTATTTTGCAGATAATCTTACTACCTTACATGGTTTTCTTTCTAAAAGGAAAAGTGGTTCATAGTCCTTAAAACACTACAGAGATGTGGTCTGTAACTC
Source organism: Phascolarctos cinereus (assembly GCF_003287225.1). Classification (NCBI taxonomy): domain Eukaryota; kingdom Metazoa; phylum Chordata; class Mammalia; order Diprotodontia; family Phascolarctidae; genus Phascolarctos; species Phascolarctos cinereus. Next base: position 27,726,181 of record NW_027555736.1, on the reverse strand, counting down.
CCACACAAGCTGCTCTAACCTGAAAAAGCCTACATTTTAGCACTGTCTCCCTATACTGACACGAGAAAGGAATTCTCCTATATTTGCAAATGTCCTCCTAAAGATGGTTTTCCTCCTACTCCCTGGATATTTCCAAACTCTTATTTGTTGTTTATTCATATTGGAAGTGCTGGCCTATGAATCCGACCATACAGCAGTATTTAAGGACTACCATTTGCAGCTCAGTCTTGGACGTGGAGTATAGTCATTGGTGCAATTGCCAATAGAAATGCAAAAGGCAGACTCCACTGCATTACACTATGTGCTTCTCCTAACTCAGCAAGCTGGAGCAAAAGCTGAATCCCATTGTAACTTTCACTAACAGCCTTCACTGTGCCAGCCTAGCAATATTTAATATCTTTCTAGGATATTGCAGGAGTTATTTGAAATGGACCATAAAAGAAGAGCATTTGTGTTCCAAATTTTCCAAAAATGACCTGATGTGCATTATGAATTCATGTTACAAAGAAGTCAATGTTACTAATTATTTCTTTGTTTGAAGGGAAACAAAATCAATCTGAAGTACGATACTTGTACCTAATTTTCACTTCCTACTAAATGTTATATTAAACATTAGCACACACACAAAAAAAGAAAAACTAACACACAAAGTTAATGCTTTTTTGAAGTGAGAAAGAACATTTGAGTTACCATCTGCTTGCCTCTGGTGAATGTCCAGGTGCATATAAAAGTTAGATTAAAAAAAATCTCCAAAATAGAGAGCTAAGCAGATGTCAAGCTTGAGAGCTTGTTTTGTAAAACAAAGCCTGAAAGTTTGACTACCATTATGGTTACAAAGATGTCATTCTCATTTTCCAAGCTACTCGTCATTTAATCAATGACTTTCAAGAAAGAAGATAGAATTACAGTCTCAGCATCTCAGCGTTAGAAGGAGCTGCAGAGGCCATGTCATTCAATCAATGCCCAAAAAGAAACCCTCTCTCCATAACATGTTCCCACCTTTGTTTGAAGAAACAGGGAGATAAACAGAGATCTGTTTCTTCATCATAAACATATGGAAAACATAGATTTAGAGTATAAAGTATGTGGAGGATGTAAATTCCCATAGAGGCTTTGCAGTTGGAAATGGATAAGAATCTTTTAAGAGGGGTAGATGTGAGAGGGTTGTTTCTTACTAACCTGGAGAGAATGTCTGTATCGATGAGAAGACATTGAAGACATGGCTATTTGTCTTCTAAAATGTTCTATAATGTCTGTTTCATTGGCTATTGCTTCATCCAAAGCAACTATCTGAAGCAGAAATGAGTTCATTTGCCTAAAAAGGTCAAGTCTGTTTTATTAAAAAAAAAAGAGATGATTATTGTTTTTAATCTATTTTTTTGCACTATTGCTTTTATTAAAGAGGTATAATTGCCCCAGTCACAAACTGATCAGTCCTTGAAGAGGATAGTTTTATTTTTTTAATATGAAACTATTTTACTTTTTTAGCATAAATTTTATTAATTTATTTTTAGTTTACAACATTTACTTCCATAAGCTTTTGCATTTAAATTTTCTCCCTCTCCCTCCCCATCTCCCTCCCCCGCAATCAGATAAAGGCTCTACGTATACATTCCTATTAAACATATTTTCACATTAGTCATGATGTAAAGAAGAATTAGAACCAATAGGAGGAACCACAAGAAAGAAGAAACAAAACAAAACAAAACAGAAGGGGGAAAAAAGAGCAAATAGTATGCTTCAATCTGCATTCAAACTCCATGGTTCTTTCTCTGGATGTGGATAGCATTTTCCATCGTGAGACTTTTGGAGATGTCTTAGATCCTTGCATTGCTGAGAAGGGCTAAGTCTATCACACAGTGTGGCTGTTACTGGGCACCATGTTCTCTTGGTTCTGCTCATTTCACTCAGCACCACTTCATGTAAGCCTTTCCAAGTTTTTCTGAAGTCTATCCGCTCATCATTTCTTATAACACAATAGTATTCTATTACATTCATATACCACAACTTGTTCGGCCATTCCATAATTGATGGGCATTCCCTCAGTTTCAAATTCTTTGCCACCACATATAGAGCTGCTATAAATGTTTTTTGTGCATGTGGGTCCTTTTCCCATTTGTATGATCTCTTTGGGATATAGCCTAGAAATGCTATTTCTAGGTCAAAGGGTATGAACATTTTTATAGCCCTTTGGGCATAATTCTGAATTTAATTCTATCTTTCAACAACATAAAAAGTAAATAGGGTAAAAAAAACCTGCCACAAGTCAAAAAAGTAGATTATGTGTTTTAAAAGAATTTTCTGATTTTAAACCTAAAGGTCAAAGAGAATTACATTTAAAATATAAGCACATATGCACATGTGTGCTCACATACACAAAGTGTATATATGTATATTATATATATGTTTGTATATGTGTGTGTGTATATAATGTTTCTTTGGCCATAAAAATACTTATGGTGACAGGCATGTAAAGCATTCACTAAGCACTTAATATTTGCCAAGAAGTGTAGCTTCCATGTGTCTTCCTGGCTATTACGTATTGTCTTTTACTCTTGGAATGTGAATTCTTTGAAGTCATGTACTGTTTTTCTTGCTTGTATTTGTATTCCAACCTTTAGCACAATCTTCTTGACACACAGGAAACACATAATAAATGTTTTACTTCCATATCTGTTTTGGAGAGCAAACAGCAGGGCCATTCTATTTGCATGCATTGTCACTACTTGTGTATTTAAACATCACATATTATTCTCTCTTTTTCTATTCCATTTGGTTTATTTTAGTGCCCTGACCCATCCTGCAAGCAAGATTTATTGGCTTATCTGGAACAAATCAAATTCTATTCTCACCAGCTCAAAATATGCAGTCAAGTGAAAGCTGAAATCCAGAATTTGGGAGGAGAACTCATCATGTCTGCTGTAAGTATAAACTATTATTTTCTACTCAGAGTTTATGGGTTATAGGTTAACATTATCCCAGGTTCCAACCTATTTGTTTTTCCTGTTGCCAATATCATCAACATCATCCATCCTCATCCTCATCATCCTCATCCTCATCATCATCATCATCTCCATCAAAAACACATGTATCTTAAGCACCTACTATGTGTCAGGCACTGTGATAAGCCCTTGAGATACACAAAGAAGCAACAGATAATCTCTGTCCTTAAGGAGCTCCCAATCTGATGGCAGAAACATGTTATACAAATACAAACATACTATATATAAGTAGGAAATAATTAAAAGACATGAGGCCTTAGAACTGAAAAGGGTTAGGAAAGGCTTCCTGTTTAAAAAAAAAAATTTAATTGGACACTACAGGAAGTGATTGAAGTCAGTAGACTGAGTTGAAGACATTGAGCTTTCCCTGCACAGGGAATGCCCTAAGCCAAGAGGTGGAGTGTCTTATTTGTGGGACAACTAGGAAGCTAGTGTCACTACATCAAGCTTTATGTAGTGAGGAGTAGAGTATAAGAAGATCAGAAAATTAAGGCTGGGTTAGACTGTGAAGAGTTTTGAATAACAAACAGAGGATTATGTATTTGGAGGTGAGAGGTGAAGGTTTTTACTGAGTGTATGGGGTGGGGTGGGTAGGAAAGATAACTTAGTTATAGAAACACTCCAGGAAAATAACTTTGGTGGTTGAATGGAGGATGGATTGGGCTGGGGAGAAACTTGAGGCAGACTGTCATTGGCTAGAAAATACCCAGAATGACTAAATAGGATTAATACTCCTTTATTAAAGGCTCAGCATGTAAAATCTCAGTTAAAAAAAGTCTAAAAAAAACCTAAAACTCCACATTTCTTGTAAAAGAAATATGAGCAGGCATGACTGGTTTTTTTTTAACCAAAACTGATCACCTTTTAGAATCTTAGTCATGCAACAACTGGATGGTAATTGAACACCTGGATGGAGGATTGAATTATATGACTAATTTCTGATTTAGAATGAATGTAGGTGGAATTTTCATAGCATTCATTTTCAAATCATTTAAAGTTTCATAATTGTTGATAGATACCAATTCTGCTATTTCCTTTTTTATAGCAGGAAACTTTATTCTATGGAGCATTGTTTCCACATTTGATTTTAGGCATTGCTCCCCATCCTCCTGTCAGTAATAGGAGAGTCTGTTCTGGGTTCAGCTATGGCCATAAGCTAGTATGTGTTATTTCAAGCAATATTTAGTTTCAATGACTTCAATTAAAATGAACCAAATTTGAAAATTCCTTTCAGGAGTAAGAAACTTCTAAATTTACTTTAATATTTTCCTGTCATTACAAATACTGAGAGGCAGAAGACAGAGACATTAGAGAGAGACAGAGAGGAAGGCAGAGATGATTATATCCCTTTCAGTGCCTTGCAGTTTCTGTCACATAGGAGTTGAGTGGGTTTTTTTTTAAATTATTAATCTTTGTTAAAACTGGGCAAGTCACTTAACCCTGTTTACTTCACTTTCCTCATCTGTAACATTAGCTGGAGAAGGAAATGGCAAACCACTCCAGTATCTTCATGACCGTGTTTGGGATTTTCTTACTGGAGTGATTTGCCTTTTTCTTCTTCAGGGTCACACAGCTGATGCCAGATTTGAACTCATGAACATAAGTCTTCCTGACTCCAGGTCTAGCACCATAGCCACTGTGCCACCTACCTGCCCCAAGTCCTTCCCTGATGCCAAAAAATCCTCCCATTCCTTCCTGTTTCTTCAACTTCCTTAATGTGGGGGGTAATCATTAATAAAAGAGAAAATATAAGAATGTGAGAAGTAAAAAATTTAAGAATACAACAGAGGGGGTCATAACCTATTTCTTTATATTTATTTTTTGTTTCAGTCCCCTAATTGGGTGTCAGGGAACAAAGGTTCAAAGGTAAGGAGGCTATAAATAGGTAACCCCTACCTATATTATCAGATCAACTCTACTATTCCTGGTAGCCAGTGAGTGCAGTATTTGAAACCTGTGGGAGGGGGAGAGGGGGAGGAATGTACGCCAAAAATAATGAATTACGGAAGTAAAAAGGGTTTTCTGTTATAACCTATCCATACAGATGCCCAAAGGACACTTTCAATTATTTAAATGGACCTTACCTATTATAATAAAAATTACCTTTTCCCACAAGACATTATTTGGAGGTCAGCAGTTTTATTACTATATTCAAAGGTGATTAATCACTGAATTGTCATATTTTGTACATTTTACTTAATGTCTTTCACTATGTATTTTCATGAGGAAGCAGGTGTTCCAAAGCCACAATTTGTTAAATTGGATAAATAAATATATGGCTGATCAGTTGGGAGGGAGGAAAAATCAGCAAAATGGAAAATTCACCAAGCAACTGTCATTTTGCTTAAAATTCAGCAGAAATCATGGATGGACTCAGGTACTTAGGAAATTGGCTAAATACAGACTCCCATAGAAGGTTAATGTACTTATGCATTTTAAGGCAGTTACAGGATTGAGAGAATGAACTTTTAAAGCATTCCACAATCATTTGGAGGAGTCATTTGTCAAATGTCAGTCCTAGAGTAGAGCACCTGCATACACACACACACACACACACATATACACATACACATTTAAACTTATCAGTGGTAACAATAACTTGCATTTCTATAACACTGTAATTTTTGTAATGTACTTTACACATATTGACATATTTGAAACTTGCCTCGTAATAGGTGCTATAAGTTCTCACATTTTACGGATGAAAAAAGTAAGGCAGAGATATGACTGGCCCATGGTCACACAACTAGTAAATATGTGAAGTCATATCTGAGCTTGGTTTTTCCTGACTTCATGTCTTGTATTTTAACCAAAGTGCCCTCACCCCTTCCCTCACACACTAGTGTTAGTAGAATGAAAATTACTCTAAATTACATCAGTAATGAAACTTCTGGGAAAAAATGTGGAACAATTATTTGGGTGTCTATGTATGTATGTATATCAGTGTTTGTGATTAATTTATATAATGCTTGCCAATGAAATGTCTAGAGGAGAATGTTAATTCTCTTATTGAACTAATTTACCATTTTCTTTGATATTTATGTAATGTCAAGGTAAATAATTATTCATTAATGTCTCTTTAACAAGAAGATGACTTCTTTTAATCCATTGAAATAATATCAGACTCCTTCAAAGGTATAATGAGAAATGTTCATCAAAGTTAGCAAATGACGAGTCTAATCGATAACCACTAACAACAGTGACTCTAAAAAGAGTTGAGCCATGGTCATCACAACTGTCATAGTGTCATGTCATGGAGGATGTACAATCCAGAGTCTGAATCACTGAAGGATTCCATATAGGTGGTGAGGTCCTCTGAGTGTTTCTGCTTATAGATTTCCCAGTTCTTCTTACATAAAATTCTCAAATATAAAAGAGACTCCAAAATGAAATTCAATATGATTCAGCAGAGGTAAGCATTAATTTCCACATAGGTTGCAAAAAAAAAAAATGCTGTAAATGCTGTTGAGTCATTTCACTCACATCTGACTCCTCATGACCTCTTTTGGGTTTTCTTGACAAAGATACTGGAGTGGTTAGCCATTTCATTCTCCAGTTCATTTTATGGATGAAGAAACTGAGGCAAATGGGATTAAGTGACTTGCCCAGGGTCACACAATTAGTAAGTGTCTGAGGCCATATTTGAACTCACGAAGAGTTTAGAGCTAAAAGCAAAAAATAAGTGAACGAATAAATAAATAAAATAAACACATTCAAAACAGACAAAAATTGACTACTGTCCAAACTTGATTTGAAAATCTATAGAACTAATCAATCTGTGTTAGTGTTTGTATGTGTTTGCATGCAGCTCTTAGCTATCTGTCATCTATCCCTCCATCCATATATTTATATAACATTTATCTATTTACGGCAGCATACCTTGGAAAACAGAGACTGTCTCAGAATCAGAAAGCTCTGTGTTCAGTTTTCAACTCTTTCTCATGCCAGCTATGTGACTTAGACAATTCACTTAACCTCTCCATGGTCTGGGCACCTCTGGAAGACTAAAATAACAAATTATAGAGCAACTACCAAAAGGAATTGGCAAAAGATGTTCTTCACAGGGAGACCCCTAAACAAATGAAATCATTGATGTTTAAATTTCATTTTCTGTACCCCTTTCCAAAAAAACAAAAAAAAAAGATTTCACTCACTCTCTTCATACATCTCTTTCTGTTTACTCTAGACTGATTCTGTAATTCATGACCCCTATAATCATCTGGCCTCTTTCTTATCTCTGTATTCTTCATGCAATTAAAGCTTCCAAAATATCCATTCTAGGCTTTCTCCTGTAGGCACTTTCTGCTACTATCTTATAGGACTCATTCCATGGATTTCTCTTTTCCATTGTTCCTCAATCCCAGGATAATGTCAATTATTACAGATGTTGGAGAGGACGCTGCCCCATAATGGGACCTCTCTCCCAACACCCCTCGCATTTACCTTGAAATCTCCCTGTGTCTGTGTTTTCCCACTTCTCTAGGTGCCAGTTGACCTGAAACATTCCATCTCTTCCCCTATCAGAACAAGTAGGTTTTTCAAGCACTGATCTCCCATGTATCATCATCCTGTATAAGATTCTCCCCTCCCTTCACTGACCATCTCTTTTCACTTATAAGAGTATTCATCAGAGGAATACCCTTTACCTCCAAAGTAAAGCCTCCTTCCCTCATCCCCCTTTTCCATGTTTCTCACCTCATCCTTCCTAACTCTTCTAATAGAATCTTCTCTTTCTGAAACCACAGAAATCACCTTCCCTTTAGTTATGGCTTTTGATTTGACTCTTGCATGTTGCACTCCTCCCTAGCCTCCTATTGGTTTCTCCCTTCCTATATACTGTCCCATGTTATGATGTAGTCCCACAAAATAAGCACTGAGTCACCTGCAGGCAGGTGTTGCCAGGTTTTGTCTGTAATATTCCTTGTCCACTTCTTCAATGTTACTTCTACCAAACTTCCAGCTTCAATCTTGTCTCCTTGTGTGCTTTTAAAATTTATTGCTCTCTTGTCACTCTGTTGATGATGCTGTCCTTGCCTGGCACATTTATTTATTCCTCCTGCAATTCTGTAGTTTGGTATTTGGGAGGCAAGTAATCTCTTCATTTCAGATTTTCTTTGTGAAATATTTCAAATTCTTCTTTACTATTGAATGTCCGTCCTTTGTTCTGTATCTCATGGGTTGAATCCTGAGCACCAGTAATCTTTGGAACACATGATTCCATTCCCACCACTTTTTTTTCCTAGTGGTTACAGAATAGTTTCAAATTACTTGAATCCACTTTCCTTTTATTTGAAGGACTTTCTTCTGATGGGAGCAGTTGGGTTGTACAGTGGGTAGAGAATGAGGCTCAGAGTCAAGAAGACATGAATTCAAATCCAGCCTCAAAAATTACTGTGTGGCAAATCACTTAATCCCTATTGATAAAGTAAGGATAATAATAGCATCGACCTACCAGGGTTGTTGTGAAGATGAAATGACACAACTAAGTGCTTAGCCTAGTTCCTAGCATATAGTGAATGCCATATAAATGGAAACTGTTATTCATAGTATTATTGTTACTTATAAAATTTATTTCTGAATTGATTTATTAAATTTAACTTCTGCGTGTCAGTCTGTGGTCTTGTTTTTTTTTTTTTTTCTAGAGGGGATCTATGAAATGTTTCAATTGGAATTTAATGTTCCATGTTCAGTAGCTCTGGGTAGTATATTTTCTTTTTATGGTTTTACATACTTTTGTCTTGTCATGTTTTTCTGGGAAATCTATGTTCCTTAGGGTGATTCTATATATCACGCCTCTGAGGTCAGTATTCATTGCTTGAAATAGTGAGCTTCTAAAAAAAGATAGTGAGCTTATTTTCATTTAATGGTATTATTTTTTGAATCTTTTCCTCTAGATTTTCCTTCACTTCTGCATATGCACATTCTTTATCTGTTGTTCTCTCTTTGTTTCTTTGGTGAGGCTTGCCAATGCAGATTCAAGTTTTTCTATTTAGCCCATTATTTTTTTATTATGCAGGACAAAAATATGCTCTCATAATTCTCGTTTCTTTTTTAAACCTCTCAAACATCATGCCATATTTATTTCCATGTTGTCCTCAGTTTCCTCTGGGTCCTCTGTCTCATCAACGTTGTATCATTTTCCTTCATGTTGTAGTGTTTATTTATAGATGCCTAAACTTGTTTACTAGATCTGGAGGCCTTATTTCCTTCTGTTGTTAATGTTTTTTCTTTTTTTTTCTCATTGATTATTCTGTTTATCTTCAAGGTCTTTGAATTGTCTTCTTCCTGAAATCTTTGGTACTTTCAGGGTTTTTTCCCCTTTTATTTCCCTTGTTATCCACTACCCTGCTCAGTTCTCTTTCATTATGGTTTCCTTAGGGGCTAGATCTGAAAACATCTTAGCTTCCTCCCACACTGAGTAATGTCTCTACCACAGCTGTTTAGATGGTCAGAACTGGCCAGTCATGGGGACCTATCCAACTTCTTCTGTTCCTTAGTTCTCTGGCCCAGGCCCAGCACTTGTAAGAGCTTGCTTTTCCTTGTTTCTTTTTGTTTGTTTGTTTGTTTGTTTTTCTGGTACCAACAATTAAGAGCTTTGCAGCTCTTGTGTTCCCAGAGCAAACTTCCATAGCCTGAAGCAAAGTCTTCACATCCCTGGAAAATGGGAGGGGTGAGTGGAAATATAAGGGTCGGATTTCAATGTATGCCTGTCATGTCCTTGTGGTTTCTAATGCAACCTTTCTGCTGATTGCATGGGCGGCCAGGCAGGGAGAAGGATGTTGAGTGAGCAGCAGTTTCTGTTTTTTTTTTTCTAACTGTCTGTTGGATTCTAAGTGTCCTAGACCATGAAGACATTTGAAGTTGGGTTTTTTTTTTATCTTTGCTGCATAATTTTTGTTTTGGAGGGATCTGCAAGGTCATGAAAATTGGGGGCAAATGTCTAATCCACCATTTTGTCACTCATATGACTAGAACTACTGGTATGTTTAAAAACAAAAACTTCATCTACCTCTAAATATATGTATACATCTTTGGAGACACAGTAAATGAACAAAAAGTTCATTTCAGAATTGAACAGGAGCAGGACAGCTGGTAGGATTTCCTTTAGGAAATTACATAATACTTTTAAGGACTCCAAATCTCTCCTTAAAACAAAGAAATATCTTTTACCACTAATATCCTTGCAGTGATTCTATGTGTCTGTGAGTCATAAAGTACTCTATTCTCTTAAGAAATGAAGTCAGGAATCATCCAAAGGGCAAAGGATTGGTGCTTGTAAGTAAAAAAAAAAACCACATTATTAATAACAAATATTCCAGGAGATGTGGGTGAGAAGGATGTTAGCAGGAAAATGTAGGATTATTTTTTTTTCTTTAAGAACTAATCATCTAGTGAGACAGCTTACATTACAAAGGCAAGATAATGAGTATATTCATTGGGGGACAAAGAAGAATGTGTTTCTCACTTAGAAGTAATTGTCAGAGTAGATTATAGTCTCAACAGTTTATAAATATAGAGGTCTGAGAGATCTTAGAGACCATGTAGTCCAAACCCTCTCATTTTCCATTTGCAAGTCCAGGTATTTCAAGTGACTTATCCAAGGTCATAGAGTTAATAAGTATGAGAGTCAGAATATAAACCTGTATCTTCTGACACGATCATACTTTAAGATAGAGACACTATTGGCACTATTTAAATAATAGTTCCTAGGGGCAGTTGGGTGGTGCAGTGGATAGAGTTCTGGCCTTGAAGTCAGGAGGACATGAGTTCAAATCCAATCTCAGACACATGACACTTATTAGCTGTGAGACCTTGGGCAAGTCACTTAACCCCAATTGCCCTGCAAAAATAAATAAATAAATGATAGTTCCTATGTTCCATTTATACGTCTAAAAGTTCTGAATTAGTTAAAAAAGAAAAAAAAACCCTTGAAAAGTGATAAATGTATAGAAAAGGGGAAAAAAAGTTAAGTCGGAATCAGCAGACCTGGATTCAAATCCTGCCTTTTATTATTTGTAAATGTGTTTATCATTTGTGTGACCTTGGACGAGTCTTTTAACCTCCCTAGCCCTTAGTTTTAGTAACAGCAAAAGAAGAGGTAGATAATTTAGTTAGCCTTAAGTCCCTGTTCAATGGTAGATATATTATCATAAGGCTTAAAAGTGGTGTTTCCAATGGTTTGAACAGTTGATAAAAATATCTGGGAAGATGAAGTATACATATATTTGTACAAAGGTTGCATTTTAATAAACAGCTTTTAAAAAGTAATATTGTCCAAACTAAGTGAATGGCAGGAGTTTTTCATGGCCCAGAAAATATGCTGGGTAGCCTGGTAATGCCAATGCCCCCATCTATTAGTGGTTATCCATATATAGAATTTCAACCCTGGATGTATGCTCCAGTTTCAGCAATGGGACACTGTGAGGCATTACAACTAGAGTTGCTCTTGCCTTCTCTGAGACATTCCAAAAGTCTGGTTATGAGAAACACCTTTTAAAATTGTTTTTATTCTTATTTTTATTCTGAACCTAACACCAAATAAGTAGACTTTGTTTCTGCATGGTGGAATAGAAAATGGGCAAAGTACCCCAAATTGCAAGTTTCTATTAACTTGCTTTTTGAAATATATAGAATGGGGGGCAGCTAGGTGGTGCAGTGGATAGAGCACCGACCCTGGATTCAGAAGCACCTGAGTTCAAATCCGGCTTCAGATACATAACACTTACTAGCTATGTGACACTGGGCAAGTCACTTAACCCCCACTGCCCAACCAAAACAAAAACACACAAAAAAAATATATATATAATGCATTGAACCTATTGGTTTATAAGCAGTACCGCTTTTCTCTCCTTCTTTCTCTGTGTTAAAAAAAAAATGTCTCAATGACCCTCTTTCCTCCTCTTATTTTTTTTTCCTCCTCTTCATTCCCTGCCCCTCCTTCCCCTTGCTCCCATAAGGGAGCACTGTAATGTGCCTTTACCTCTCAACTCAAACTTTATAGCCTCTACTCACACATGTATATCTATAAACTCCCATCATTCCACTACTGAGAGATAAGAATCTAACAAATATGTGTTGTCAAGCAACAGAAATCCCCATATTGGCTGTGGCTGGGTTGTGTCTTATATTGCATCTTGAGGCCATCACCTTCTTGTCAAGAGGTGGATATCTTGCTTCCTGTTCAGTCTTTTCTAATCATGGTTGGTTATTGAATTGCATAAGAGTTGTCAAAGAGGTTGTTTTTACATTTAAAAAGATATATTGATCAGTAGAAATTTGCAACATTTTCTTAGGAGCAAAACAGGACTTTGTGTGGAGTTCCTGGGCTTAGGTCATAATAAATGCTTCCTAAATGTCTGTTGGGTGAATTAGAGAATTAATGAAGAACTTCATGTAAATCTAAAAGATTCTGGAGGCTTCAGTGGCCTGCCAGACTAGCATGAGTCAGCAGCATCAGGTGGGAGCAAAGAAAAATCTTGCCATCTTGGACTATATGAAGAGAAAGTATCAAGCAAGATAAGGAGATGAGAGTGCCCTGAGCCATACCACATCTTCAGTATTGTGTTCATTTCTTAGCACCACAATGTATGGAGGACATTAATGAGTTAAAGAGTGTCTAGAGGGAGAAGTCATATTGGGGATGGATCCTGAGGTCATGAATTGAAGAAACTGAGACTGTAAACCAGGAAAGAGGATATTTCTGGAAATGGGGAAGAAAAGAAGCTATCTTTGAGTATTTGAAGGACTGTCGCAGGGAAGAGAAATGTTTCTGCTTGGCCCCAATGGGTAGAACTTGAAATAATAGCTAGAAGCTTCACAGAGGAAGATTCAGATCTGAGTTAAGGAATAACTCCACAGAGCTCCACAAAAGAAGAATGAGGTCGGCCATCTTGGCTATGTTAAAAAAATTCCATTTATCTGAGTCTATGGATTAGACTGGATGGTCCCTGAGGTACCTTGAAATGAATAAATGTCCTGATTCTGTGAAATAATACTCTGGAAATAGGCAGATACGTGGATATTTTATGTATTTGTGTATTGTGCATGTGTATGTGTATATATCTATATATCTATACCTACATACTGTGTGTATAAATATGTACATATATGCCCATGTATACATAATATGCACATAATGCATATACACATGTGTATATATGCATAAATGTATATATGTAAATACACACATATATGCATAAATAGATACATATGTGAACATAAACAGAGTTTTTCAGTCAAATCTGACTTTTTGTGACTGCATTTGGGTTTTTTTTGGTTTTTGGCAAGTTTTTAGAGTACTTTGCCATTTCCTTTTCCAGCTTATTTTACAGACGAGGAAACTGAGGCAAATAATGTTAAGTGACTTGCCAAGGGTCACACAGCTAGTAAGTGTCTGAGGCCAGATTTGAATTTAGGAAGATGAGTCTCCCTGACTCTGGGCCCAGAACCCTAACCACTGTGCCACTTAGTTGCCCATTAAACATACACACACACATTCATACACATATCCATACACATATCCATTTGTGTGTGTATGTGTATGTATATAATGTATATTATATATGTGTATGTATATATGTTTATTTATAGAGTATTTAAGCCTTAAAGCATACACATATATATACTCATGCATATTCTTTAAAGTTTATATTCACTAACCCTGTATGATAGGTATTGCAAATATTCTTACCCCATATTACAGATGGTGAAGCTGATGTTCAGAAGAATTAAATATGTAATAAATAGAGGATCCAAAATCTAGATGTGACTGACAGAGCTTAGATATAGATAAGTATTTATAGAATTGAATTTCTCTTTTGGTGCCTGTTGGGGGCAGCTGGTGGAATGGTTCTATGAGGGTTAGGAAGGAAAAGAAAGAATAAAATGGGAAGACGTTCAGACATGTTAGCTTGGCAGAGAGCAAGGTGAAGTTTAGACTGCCTGTGTGATATAGATAAATGCCTGATTTCAAGCATGTTTGAGCAACGACTTGGTCAGTGCAGACAATGCTTGGAAAGAAGCATGACTTCAGGCCCTGCTTTGTGCACATCAAATACTTGCTGGTGAAAAAAGGGGCACATGCTGCATGAAAATGACCGAAGGGGCCTATGATTTTAAAGCAGCAACACAACACTTGTATATCTTGTTTTAAAACATGTTTCATGCTTCTAAAACTAGTTGAAAGATAAGCCAATAAAATTATTATAAACCTGAGTGCTTACACCTGACATTTATGTAGCACATTAAAGTTTGCAAAATGCTTTCTTTGCAGTATCCTTGTGAGGTAGGTAGTACAAGTATTTTATTATGGAAATGAGAGTTCTCCTTGTGATACACAGGAAAGGAGGCTGTGTTTGGGGGCTGAAGACCTTGGTTCAAGCCAGACCTTCATTTCCTCATTGGTAAAATAAGCCATTTGGACTATCACTATACCTGAGTTCAATTCCTCCTTTAGATATTTACTATCTCTGTGACCCCAGAATAGTCACTCTCTTTCAGCCTGAGTTTCCTCATCTATAAAATGGGAATGATAAGAGAACCTACATCATATGGTGTCATGAGAACCATATGAGATTTTATTTCCTCATGGCCAGGGAATGGATTGTGTGTGTGTGTGTGTGTGTGTGTGTGTATAAGTATATATGTATGTATCTATCTATCTGTCCATCTATGTGCATGTACATGTACATGTATGTTTGTGTATGTATGTATATATATATATATACACAAATATATATGTGCTTAGGAAATATAATACTATATGTAGGCTATTTTTAAATTGCTATTTATTATCATGTAGTTATTTATTCAGATCATTTCCAGCAAGTTACTACATACTTAACTTCTCTAAATGTCATTTTCACAATCCGTAAAATAGGGGTAAGAAAAATTGAAGTACCTTATCTAACAAGGTTGTTGTAGGGGGAAAAAAAAAACCAGAAAAGGACTAAGACTTAAAACACTACAGAAATTCACATTATGACGCTAATATCTGCTCTTTTTTTTTGCCCAGAACATGTTAATACTTATAGATGAAATTTACCTACAGTTAAAAATACTGTTGTCTTTGGGTTTCTCTTGGGTGAAATGGATACAACAATTATACATTGCCAAAACAAGTGTCAAGGTACATTTGGGCTATTTGCTAAATAAGATTAAGAATGGGCACTCACCGATATTCAGACTTTTGAGTCAATGAGTGTTTGTGTTTCTCATCCAAATATTTGAATTGAAAGTCTCCATCATCAGCCTCATGACTTCTCTTGGGAGGCCTCTTTTTTTCTATCTATGTGCAATTGGCAGACATGTGAGCTTTTCCAAAAGACATTCTGCTCATTATAAAACTAAACCACATCCTAGGGAGATCAGCCAAAGAGAATGCCCATAATTAAGAAATTGTGAGTCTGCCTTATTTACGTGTTAGCTTCTTATAATCATTTCTACCTCGTTCTTCCTAGTCTAGCTATTATAACAATTATAGAAGAGTAACATATATTGAGTACCTACTATATATGGTCTCCCAAAAGTCAGTGCAGTTTAAAATTATACTAAGACTTTGGGGATGCCCTGTATTTCAGGCATAAATTGAGGAAGAATAAGGCAATTACTTATAGTCCCTCTTGTTTTTCAGATATAACCAAATTAACAAATAAAGAATAACCCCATCATTTTGGATACTAATCAAATTAACTATTATCCTCACTAGGTTAATGGCCAAAATATATGGTCCAGACAGTAATTGGATATAAACACACAGTGAAATAGATTAGAGTGGCTAATAAAGATTTTGCACAAAGAAGGATTTGAGCCCAATCTTGAAGGACAGAGATGATTAGAATAGGTAGGTGGTGACCAGGGAGAGATTTAGCAACATTCAGAAAACATAATTTGCTTTGTAATTATGAGATGGTTAATAATATTTTGGACTATTTAGATAGTAGACTGTGCTAATTAAACAAAACATGAATTAGAGAATCTTTTTAAAATAAATGCAATTATACACCTTGCTATAACTAAATATAATTATGCTAAATTTTATTACCTAGTAGATGCCTTAAAGTACCTTTTTTTTAATGAAAAGGTAAAAGAAATCAGAGCTGACATTTGCATCATTCATTTTAAACAAAATGTACATGTAAGAATATCTTTCTAAGATACTACCTCAGGTGGTGCAGTAGATAGAACACCAGCCTTGGAGTCAGGAGGACCTGAGTTCAAATGTGGCCTCAGACAGTTGATACTTGGAGCTCTGTGACCCTGGACACTTTAACCCCATTTGCCTCACAAAAAAAAAAAGATACTACCTTTTTACCTTTTCAAAGCCTTCATCTCCCACTCCATATTCATTTGTCCTCTGAAGCCAATCTCAACACTTGGCAGAAAAATCTATAACAGCCTGGTCCCTTGATTTTGTCCATACCTTACTCCAACCTGGATTCTCCATGAGACAGATAATGCAGTCTTCAGTTCATATTAGGTGCATGACAGAAACTTTTTGATTCTGAGTGGAGGAGACACCATAATATACCTTCATTTCTCAATTCAACTTTTCTTTATGGCTTCAATTCAGACTTATATAGTTATATACTTTTGTCACTCAAGTTTAGGATTTAGAATAAGAAGGGATTCTGTTGTCAATCTGTCATTTTGGTCATGTCTGACTCTTCATGACCCCCTTTGGGGTTTTCTTGATGAAGATACTGGAATGGTTTGCCATTTCCTTCTCCTGCTCATTTTATACATGAGTAACATGAAGCAAACAGGGTTAAGTGACTTGCCCAGGGTCACACAGCTAGTGAGTATCTGAGGCTAGATTTGAACTCACAAAGATGAGTTTTCCTGAGTCTAGGACAGGCACTGTATCCACCGTGCCACCTAGCTGCCTAGAAGGGACTTTAGCAATCATCTAATCCAAAATCCTTATGTTACAAATGACAACACTGAAGCGCAGAGAAATGGGATCTCTTGCCCTAGGTCACAAAGTATATAAAGTGGCATGTGTGGGATTTGGAACCCGGATGCAGATTCCAATTTCATTGCTCTACCGACTCTATGCTGTCTCACACACAACTCATCATTTCATTGAGACAACCAAACTCTAGACTCTGCCACATTATTTTTTCTGTACTGTGGAATAAACAAGGTATTAGTCTTCACTAGTGCTCAGCCAATTTCTTCCATAGGGAGATAGGGCCTCTCTTTGCCCACTGGAGGTCAGCATCTGCTTTTAAGATTGTTTATTAGGGCCCACACTAACTGCCTGGGATGATTCCACTTGCTCATTCTCTTTCATTGTTGACTTGGATTTATAAATATCGAACTTCTGGCTCAATAGAAACCTGTCTCCTTTGTCCCCCTGTGTACATCTCTGGTTAGGACTGTATCTCAGTGCCCTTTATTCGGTCTCTATTGTGTTGTAAGCCATTGCTTGATTGTATGGAAGAAGCCTCCCTTTGGTACCATTTCACTTAATTAGGCTTCTCATTTGTGCTCTTGCTGAGTCAATATTTAGTTCTTTTCCTATATCCCTGGGATAAGCTGCAGTGTTCCATGTACCAGCTGAATGGCTTAATAGACACTAACATAGACCTTTGATGCTTTTGTATACTGTATCTTACCCTCTGCAGCATCAAAGCTATGTGAAAACAGAAGGCTGTTCCTTTAGCTTCCCATAATTAGACTCTCATGTGATTTGTTCTAAAAATCCCTTGCTCTGGGTGATGGATTATGAAGAGGCAGAAGGAAGAGTGATCTTCTGCATTGTCTTATTTTTAGAGCTGTGGTTCTAATGTAGCGTTTTCTAATAGCACCATTATGCACCTGCATCTCCACCTGAGACCACAGGCAAAGCCAGATGCAGTGTTACCAATCACTTAACTCCCCTGGAAGCAGTGGGCCTCAAGGCAGATGTAAAATAAAGAGAAAGACAAGGAAGTTCCCAGGACAAGTCCAGTTATTTGGCTTTTGAAGAATCTGGGCATTTTGAGGGCTACAAAGGTTCCTGTGGCCTATACAAGCACGGGCATTTAAGTAAATGATGGAGTTTCTTAAAATCCACCTATACTATTTTTTTTGAGGTAACAAAAGTTGAGAAAATAGCTGGAAAAAAAAATCTTTATAGCGAGTTCTACAGAGTGTTGAATTTCCTCTGTAAAAATCCCCAGAAACATTAAGACTAGTGGTAGTTACAATTATATTATTTGAAATCTAATTTTACTACATGGTACCAAAGGAAGGCTTATTCCATAGACTCCAATAAAAGCTTACAGCAGAACAAAGACCAAATAATGGGCCTTCACATAGAGTTATAACCACATATGTTAATGGAGGAACGAAAGATGCATGAGTTTCAAACTGGATGGAAGCTAAAGATTTATAAAGCTGAGTCACCAGTGAAAGAATAAATGGCTGGCCTCACCCTAGCTATCAGCTTTAGCTTCCATGGTCAACCATGTAGATAGTTGCAGAGTCCTAATGCGTATCTGCCCTCTTGCTCCCCTTACCCAAGATTCAAGATGTTCCATTGTAAAGAACAATGAATTTGGAACCATTGTACCTTTCTTGGCCTCAGTGATCTCATTTACAAAATCATGACATTGGACTAGATCAGTCCTTCTTGAACTTTTAGTCTAAGGGCCCCTTTATGCTTTTAAAATTAGGACCCCCCCAAGGACTTTTTTTAATGTAGGATATGTGTATACATATACATATGTGTATATATCTATATTTATGTGTATTTGACATATTAAAAACATCTTAGCATTATTATGAAAATAGTTTAGACATCACAGAATTCCTGAAACAATGTAGAGGATTTCCAGATTTCCCCAGATGACAATTTGAGAACCATTGAATTCCATCAAAGGTTATTCATCTTTTTTTTTTTCTATTGTAGACCTCTATGGCAGGTTCATGAAATCTGTGGACCATTTATCAGAATACTGTTTTTAAGTGCATAAAAATAAAAAGCACAAAGTTCAATAAAAGTATATAGACAGAATTTTGCATATATATATATATATATATATATATATATAATGTGTGTGTATATATATATACACACACACACATAGTTATATAGTTGAAATATAGTTATATATTATCAAATATGAAATACATAGCATAATAATGAATATCTAGCAATATAGAACATGGAATGTAATGTGATATAATATTCAACATAGTATAGTATAATTTAGTGATATGTATGTATGTATATATATATATATATATATACATATATATATGTATGTATACAGTGTGTGTGTATGTGTGTATATACACAAAAATATTAAACCAAAAAATGAATTTGGGGATTGTAGATTATGAAACCCTGGATTAGATGATCTCTAACTTACCTTTTTGCCCCAGGTCCTATGATCAAATTATAACAATAACATAACAACTAGCATTTGTAGAACACTTTAAGGATTTCAGAGCATTGCACAAGGAATATCTCGTTTTATCCTCACAACAATCTGGTAGGTAGGTGCTATTTTTATTCCCATTTTACAAATAAAAAAACCTCAAGAAACAGAGATTAAGTGACTTTCCCAGGATCATGTAGCTAATAGGTATCTAAGACCTTACTTGAACCTAAGTCTTCTTGACTCCAGTCCCCATGCTTTATTGTAATAGCTATATGTGTGTTTGAGATGTTAGAGAGTAGTAGAAAGAGAAAAACAGATAATGTGATTCTAGTGCATGCAATAAGATCTCTCCATTGAGGGCCAGGCACTAACTCAAGTCTTTCTTATCCTCCTCTGGAGGAAAATAGATTTGAACTTGGTTACGAAATAGATAGGAACAGGGGATGAGATTGATAATACATTTTTATTTTCTTGGCTATTTACCAGAGTATGAAGTGGAAAAGATGTAAAGACAGTGTCTTCAAAAGGAATTTTTTGAATCTATTTTCCAATATTGTTTTGTGAACCTAATTTCCCTAATTATTAATAATAATAAGCTACTATTTCTACTTAGATTGCAAGGATATGGTCAAGTTCATTTTTTTTGTTGTTGTTTACTTACTTTTTTACACCTAATTCTTGACTTGTTAAAGCTGGTCGCTGTTCTTAAGGTGGAGAGGACACTGACCCAAACTTCAGGTTTTCATGCTGCTGCTTTCAAAGCAAGCTCTGGGGGTCTGTAAGTTTTCCCCTCTTTTAAGGCAGCATGATCCAAGGAGAGGTATGGTTACTGTTCTCTTGGCCAATGTTCTGGTCTGTGAGCAACCATAAACACTTTATTTTATTTTCAACTCATGGAACAAAACAAGCATTTTCGTATCAGTAAAATAAAAAAAAGATGATTGTACATGAAACTCTAAATCTACCATGTACAACTTGCTATACCCTCCAAATATACAATAATTATATAAATGTCTTTTTTTTTCCTTTTTGTCCCTCACCCCCCACTTTAAAGATAGCTACCGCTGGACACAAATAGGCATATTTGTATAAAATTATCCAATACACATTTCTATTCATCACTTCTTTCTCTGGATGCAAATAATATCTTTCTTTATGTGTCCTTTATTTTTAATTTTCATATTTGTAATTAACAAAATCACTTAGCCAATCGAAGTCTTTCTTATAAGAATACTGCTGTATATTCTGTCATTATTACCATTCTCTTGAATGAAGTTATTATTTCTATGATTTGTCACTTGACTCATTCATTTCTTAGGATTATTTAGTTTCCAATTATTCACAGGTCTATCTTTTTATGGCACATTATTACATATAATTTTTTTCATTATTGTTACTGTATATGATGTTCTCTTCATTCTGCTCACTTCATGTAGGTCTTTCCATGCCTTTCTAAGATCATTGAGCTCATCATTTCCTACGGCACAGTAGTAGTCCATCACAATCATGTACCACGACTTGTTCAGCCATTCTCCAATTGATGGGCATCCTTGCAATTTCCAATTCTTTGCTGCCACAAAGAGAGCTGCTATAAACATCACATTCATATTTAAAGATATAATTTCTATTTATGCATTTCCCTACATCTTATTTTTACTCACTATTTTCTTTGTCAGTCTCTTTTTATTATATTTGTTACCACATCTTCTCTCCCACCCTCCCAACCCCCACTTCACCCACCCCTCCAAGAGTCCCCCTTCCTTTTCCCCGTACCCTTAATTCCAATTCACATACCCCTCTTGTCTGCCATTTTCTCATCCTCTCTACATGTTCAGAAGACATTTACATCCTCGCAGATGTACAGCTTCCTCTTCAACCCAGATGAGAGTAAGATTCCAACATTATCAGTCCTCCACCTCTACCTGCTTCCCCTGAATTAATTTTTCCTTTCATACCCCATTTTTATAATTGTTCCCTTTTACCTTTTCCTCCCCAATTTTTTTTTAGAATCACCTCATCACATACAACTCAGTCCCAGCCTTTCTTTCAAGCTGTCTTAGTAATGACGACAATTTTAAGAATATTGATAACATATATATGAAATTTTATATATATATATATATATATATATATATATATAAATGATAAGTGGGGTGTGTGTGTGTGTGTGTGTGTGTGTATGTGTGCATGTGCACGTGCAAATAGTTTGGCCTTAATGAGTGCCTTATAAATAGTTTGGCCTTAATGAGTGCTTTATACTTAGTCATTATTGCTTTCCTTATATTTTTTCTGGATATTTTGAATTGAATTTTCCATTTAGTTCTGCTCTTTTTGTTGCAAATACTTGAAAGTCTTTCAGTTCATCAAATGACCTTTTTTTTTTATTCAGAATTATATTCAATTTGCCATTTAAATTATTCTTGGACACAACACCACATCTTTTGCTCTTTGAAATACCTCTCAAGACCTATGGCATTTTAAAGTAAAGACTGCTAGGTCCTGTGAAATCCTGACTGTATTTCTTTAGTATTTATTTATTTTTTCTTGTTGTTTGCAACATTTTCTCCTAAACCTGGGAGTTGTGAAACTTGGCAATGACATTCCTATAAGTTTTCCTTCTGGGATCTCTTTCAGATGGTGAACAGGAGACTTTTTTTTCTGTTTCTAGTTCACTCTTGTTCTAGAAATTCAGGAAAATTTTCCTTAATAATCTCTCGTAATATTGGATCCAGATTTTTTTTTAATTATAACTCTCATGTAGTTTGAAGATTCTTATATTGTCTCTCCTCAATCTGTTCTTCAGATCTAATTTTTCTAATGAAATTTTTCAGATTATGTTATTTTTTTAAGTTTTATTATTTCTTGGTTTCTTATAACATCATTCAGTTCCTCTTGTCCAATTCTAGTTTTAAAGGAATTATTTTTTTCTTTAAGATTTTGGACCTCTTTTTCCAATTAGTTAACTTTCTTTTTTATAATTTTCTAGTTTGCTTTTATTTTTTTTCTCTAATTTTTCCTTATTCTTATTTCATTTTTGAATTCCTTTTTAAGTTCTTCCAAGAACTCTTTTTGGGCCTGTGACCATTTGATGTTACTCTCTGGGGGTAGGAGTATTTTTTTTAAACCTATTTTCCTCCAAATATGAGCCCAGATCTTCTTTTACACCTAAGTAGTTATCTGCGGTAGGGTTCTTTTTCCTTGGTTTACTTTTTTTTTATTTTTATTTTGTTTTATTTTATTTTTAAAAGCTTATTATTATAGTCAAGTTTTAATCCCAAGTTTCCAGTAATGTTGGCCTAGGCCTCAGATCCTTACTGTTATTTTTTGAGTTTTATATAAAGGCTCAACCTCAGGGACTCTTTTTACCCTAAGCTGCATTTAAGGCCCTCATACACACTGTCCTGAAAATATTCTTGCTCACCTGTGGTACCTCATTCACTAGGCATGTGCTCACTCTTCCTTGCCCATAGACGTAGCAACATGATCATATCTGGTCCAGAAACAGTGTATGTATGTGTGTGTGTGTGTGTGTGTGTGTGTGTGTGTGTGTGTCGGGGAGTCCTTCGATCTTCCCCCACTCAGCATCTGCTGTTAGTTAGATGAAAGTTTGTGAGGTAAAATTTCATGTAGTGAAAGTTCCTGATGCTATAAGGTGAAAGTCTTTGAGGTGATATTTCTTCAGGCCTGGTTTGCTTCCTGACAGAGCTGCTCAGGGTCCTGCTGTTTGTTGATTCAGTGGAGTTAGCCTGGAGGTGTTCACATTTCACTCAGGCCAAACCTCAACTCCTGGAATCTTTTCTGAGGTCTCCTGAAGTTGTCTTAGGAGGACAACTGCATTACCTCTTTATTTTTGCTGCTCTGTATTCATTTCATGGCAATTTTCTGTGTATTCATGGAGGAAATCTGGAGAGCCTGGAAACTTCTGATCTATTCCACCATCTTCCCAGAAGAACCCACCCCCACCAGCCCATAAACACTCTTTTCTGCCCTAGAACTGTGGCCAGGGTCCTGCTCCTGCTGGTGCTTTTCCTCACCCTTGGACTGTGACCTGGAACTATTTATGGGCAGTGCAACAGAATCCTGCTCCCAGTACCTGCAGAGTCCCTGTGATCTACTTCTTTAAAGTTGTTGGATTTCCTTTTCATCTGCATGCTGAGCACTCCAGAATCCACCACAGCTGCCAATTAAGTCACCCCCAAGATATGCTGCCAGCTTGTCAGGTGCAGCCTACCCTGGATGTGCTCCACTGTTACCCCAGTTGGACAGCCCTTTTATTCTGACCTTCTAACTTGCCTTCGGTTGGAAAATTATTTCACCCCATCCTTTCCTTGATTCTGCTGCTCCAGAATTCACTTTCAGTTATTATTTTAACATTGTTTGGAGAGGAATTTGGGAGAAATTAGGCCAGTCCCAGTTTGCTCCATTATCTTCGCTTCTCCAGGCATAACATTCTATTTTTTCTTCTTCTTTTAACCAAAGACAAGGTTTATTAGAACATCCATCATATTGGGCAGACTCTTGAGGAATCTGAGAGTCTGTGAGGTATTAACTAGATGCTAAGAATCTGACCAGTGGCTAGATTTTAAGCATCTAAGCACCTTAACGGAGACAAGGTGGACCTTGTATACAGAAAGAATGTAGGAGGAACCTAGGAGTGGCCAGTAAGCTGGGGTGAACAGAACTCCTGGGACCTGGATTTTATGTCCAAGGGAAAATGGAGCCTAACTAGGATTAAGGTTGGGAAATGGCCAGGGGCTATAGGGAGATAAGACAAAGGAAGGCCAGGTTAGGTTAAGGGTAACAGAATTGGGAGATTGGGTGTAGCCACAATGAAAGGACAGTTGATGGAATTATAAGCCTCAGGCAAAAGCCAAAGATTTGGCCAAGTGGGAAATTCCAAGGTTTTTCCTTTCTGGGGGTCTATATCCCAACCTCATCATTTCCCCCTCAAACAAATGGGAGCCAAATTCTTTTGGGGTAAGGAGCAAAGTTCGTGACTTCTGAAACTACTTCCAGCTGGCAAGGGTTATAGAGCTGTCCCTGCCTCAAGGGGGTCCCAAAGAGGAGGTTGACTGAAACCTAGCACAGGCTGCATCCAGGGAATGATGGGGTACATTGGCTGGTACCCACTGTTCCTACCAACTGTAGGTGAATGGCCTGTAGTCTGGAAGACACAAATCTGACAGAAAAGACTGTGGGGCCCACATGTGACAGATAAAACATCCTTAGCTCTGTTTGGATTCAGATAATTCAATTTTCCACCCATGCAGCATCAAATCCACCTCATAGCCAGACTCAGGAATAACCAGGTGGGTAACATTCCTTTTCAAAGGAATATAATGGAGAAATTGAGCCATGAGATCCCATCTTAGACTGAGGCTAAAATTGTCCTCTCAGCTTTTCCTGATGCTGACTTCCCACCAGTATCACATTCTTTTGAGTAGCTTGTGGCATTTCTGTCAAGATGGTGGATTATTGATTATCAATGGATTATTATGATCCATCAGACTACTCGAAATAAAATCCTAGGAGTTTTTACCTCAAACAGCAAGTTTCACTAATCACAATTTAAGAAAAACTTTTCCAAGATTTAAATCTCAAATTTAAATTTGCCCAGGTATTAAAAGCCAATTGTTAGAGATCATTCCTATATATTTGTAAATTCTTAGCAAACCATAACCCAAACAAGCTTTTTGGCAAGTTTACACATTAAAACAATGACCAACAATAGCCAAATTATTTTAGCAGTAACCAAATTATGAAAAGTTGCTTGACATAACTGATAGAAAAAGTTCACCATTTTGAAACTTGAAACAAACCCATTACTGATCAGGTGACTTCAGTTTTGTCAAATGCATTTCCAAATTACACAGAGAATCAACATCTCATCATTAACAGTTAAAACTACAACTTTAAAAGAGTGTGCTTACCCAAATTCAGAGACCAGCTTCTTTACCTTGAGCAGGATATGCTGAACCTGGGTGATGCTTCCAGGCAAAGGTTGCCCCAGGGCCCAAGGTCATTGGCAGTGGGGCCCATGTGGTAGCTGCCGTTCTTCCCCCTCCTCCCTTTCTCAGGTGGGGGCGGGTGAAATGAAAGGTGAGGGGTAAAGGGGTAAACTCTCTTCTCCTATGAGAGGCATTAACAGATATCCTCTTGACTCAAGAAAAGGGAGTGGGAGAAAGGAATGACAGGGTTGTAAGGAGGAGTTTCAAATCTCCTTAATGATCAATCACAAAACCTCTAGAATCTGCCAAGATATTTTTAGCTGTTCTAACTTTCCCCTATAACCTCCATGAAGGAGAATTCAGGGGTGTAAAGGGAAGGGAGTAAGTAAGCCTCAGGGAACCAAAAAACAACTGCAGTTTCCCCCAATTCTCTAGCTCCAAGAGAACTGGCAAAATTGGGCATACACTTCCAGATAGGGTGTCCATCCTTTTCCCCTATGCTGCGGAGGGTGTACCCAGGTGCATGGCCTCAAACTGAACCAGTGGACCCAGAGCCTGAGAGCATCAGGTCAAATGTGAGACAGCCTTGTAACTCTCTTCCTGAGAAGCACCTCCAAGCCTTGGTGCTTGGAGAGTAACCCCAACTACAGAGTAAGAAAGAAGTGGGGGAGGCTTATATACCTTCCAGTCTTTGCTGGAGGAGAACTTGGGGTTAGGCAGTTTCCCTGTATGGGCCACCAAAATGATGAGGTCTAGAGGTTAGGGGTGCTAGAAACCCCAAAATAACACATGGGTCCTGCTCCAAAGAATTTGACCCAAGCCTTCTTTCAGCCAAAGACAAGGTTTATTAGAACATCCATCATATTGGGCAGATTCTTGAGGAATCTGAGAGTCTGTGAGGTACTGGGTAGATCCTAAGGATCTGAGCAGTGGATAGATTTTAAGAATTTAAGGCAGCGTAACCTATTCTTGAAACAAACACACCTAGAAGTTATGTTCCCCTGTGGTCACTGTAGTAAAGAGAACTCTTCCAATTATCTGACATCCTTTCAAAAATATTTTGATCAAGGTAGAGGCTAAATCAATTTGATGAGGTTATAAAGTAGTGAGCCAATATAAAGGATGATTTGGAGCCTTCATCAACAAAGTTCCTAATTTCTGCTTTAGGGATGAATGTAATTACAGGAATGTATTCCTGTCCAGAAGTATAAGGAGCAGACAATGGAGTTTCCTATGACATGTATAGTCATCATTATCACATATATTAACTTTGCTTTTACCTGATTTAAAAAAAAAAGGAAGCTGCCTAATTGAAAGAAAAAGGAACATTATCAGTCTCATGCAATAGGAACATTAAAATCTTGTAATTTTAGATGTTTGAAGAAATAAAAAAAAAAATAAGAAATTTAGGGCTAAAATCACCTTGTAATTCATATTCAATCCCCTTATTTTAAAAATAGGGAAGCTGAGGTATAGAGATGAGTTGTCCAAGATCAGAGAGGTTGTAAACAGCAGAGATGGGATTTGTCTCAAGTTTTAAGGATCCAAATCCTGCTATTATGCTCATGGACCCAATTTGACTTGCAAAGACACTTTTGGAACCTAACCCCTTCATAAAGTGAAAACTGCCTGCATTCTGCCATACAGGGAAAACTCGAATACCTAGAGAAAGATCTTTAAATTAGATGATGATATTTGGTGCACTGCAGGCACACTCATATTAGTATTTTGATAACTGTACTTAGGATTGAAGAGTTTCCACCCACAGGCCTCTAAATAAAATGAACCCACATAAGTTCCTGAATAAATATTTTATCAATTTTCCAATTATGCCAACTCTCATTTCATCAGGTTTCATTGATATGTTATGAGATTTTATAGTATCTGTTGAATATTTGAGAATAGTAAGCATTACCATGGAGGCTGGGCATGAGTCCATTAAAACGATAGTAAAACAATAGTGTTACCCAGGATGGTGATCACATTGCTTGCCTGTCATATAAACAGCAATGTCAAGATCTAAACTCTGTTGACAATGAAACAGGAAGTAGGGAATGCTACAGCCTGATGTTATTACATGTAACTTTCTCTCAGCAAGTGAGAGAATTTTCAGGAATTGTGAAGTTCCATTATCAAGCCGGGTGTTTTAAATTGGTTTTCTTTTGGCAACACAAGGAGTGAACCCATTCCATATTGAACTTTACAATCGATCTGGATTTTCATTACCCTGCTCACTAGCTGTATGGGTCTCTGCTTCCTTCCAGATTAATTACAGGCCACCCCAGCCTACAGTCATTAATTGGTTCCCTGAAAACCTGATGCCAGGTGAAATGATGTTACTGGAGGCAGTTACTTCTATAGACACAATGTATGAATGGGTAATTGAATTGTGCACATTACAAAAAGGTTCCACAACGTGATGATGAGATTTGGTTTATAATGTCATAATACCAATAGTGAAAAATGGTTCTGATTTAACTGTCAAGCAGCAAAAATAATATTAATTACCACCTACCTGACATGGTTGCTATGAGGTTTAATGGAAACAATAGATGTTATCTACTTTGTATGTGTTAAAATGCTATATTAATACTCCCTATAACTATGAAGTCCTAAGTTCTGTAAGGAACTCTTGAGGTATTATCTAATTTGATAATTATCACAACACTCTGAGGTAGGTGGTATTATTAATTCCATTTTGCAGATTATACTATCGAGGTTCAGAATATTATGTGATTTGTCTAGAATTGTGCAATTAGTTACTTTCTCATGCCAGATTCAAGAACAGATACCCTGACTCCACATCTTGCACAATTAACTAGTTAGCCTAATATAATAAAACTAATAATTGTTATAAAAAATCAAGAGGTATTTATTACATACCTGTAGCATTATTCTAGACACTTGGACTGCTAAGACTAAAAAGATTCTCCCAGCCCTCAAAAAGCTTACTTTTTTGGTAGAAACAATATGTATATAAATGGGTATATAAATGCACAGATGTGTGTGTATGTATCTATATATCTATCTGTTTACAGTTCTGTTTTTGTGGTGGAGGACATTGGCAGATAGAAAGTTCACAAAAGGCTACATGTTGAAAGTAGCACTTATATAGTCTCAAAAGAAATAAAGGGATTCTGAGATGTATAGATGAGAAGGAAAAGCATTCCAGGAATAAGAAACTGCCAGATGAAAGACTTAAAGCCAAGAGACAGTGTTATATGTAAAGAAGAGAAAGTTCAGTTTGCTTTGCTTTAGAGTACATGAAGAGGATTAATATGGCATAATACATCTGGAAAGATTCACTGGGGCCTCATTGGGAATGGCTCTAAATGCCAAAGAGGAAAGTTTATCTTTTACCCTAGAGAAAATCGGGAGCCATTGAACTTTATTGAGTGACATGAAAAGAGCTACGGTTAGGAAAATCACTTTGGCAAGTGTGTGGAAGATGGTTTAGAAGGAAGGAAACTGGAGACAGTATTGAAATTCTCTAGACAAAAGTGATGAGGGCCAGAAAGACAAATTATGGCTACATGAGTAGACAGAATGAATTGGGTGAGAGAAAGTCATGAAGGTAGAAAAGACAAGATTTGGTAACTAAAAGGATATGTAGGGTGAAAGAAATCGAGGAGTCAAGAAAACACCAGTGTTGTTATATTTGGTGAGTAGAAGGTTGGTGGCATCCTTAACACAAGTATAAAAAGAAGTGGATTGAATGGGTAGGCGTGATGTTTGTTGTTCATGCTTCGTTCTCAAAAAGGAGCAATGCCATCAGGAGGGTGATGTCTTGGCTTGTAAGTGAATTGTATTTAAGTGAGGCAGAGCTGTACTCTGTCCTCCAGAGTCCAGTCATAAGACATAGGTCAGGATGACTCAGGCATAATGAATTCTCATTTGGATGCACTGTGTTTGAGATGCTTAGAAATCATATAGTTAGAAATGGTCAATAAATAACTGATGATTTGATCCTAGAGCTCAGAGGGGTCCTAGAGCTAAACATATAAGTCTGAGAATTACCTCCATTGAGATTATAATTAAATCCCTGGGAACTAATGAGGCCAATGAGAGAAGATGGAAAGAAGAACTCTTCTTGTTTTTGTCCCATCAGTCTTATCGTACCAAGGAATTATGGTAAATGCATGCATATCTCCTAATCTAGCCCTAGGAGAAATCAACCTCCTGATATTTTTTTCTTTTCTACTTAATGTTTTATGGACTCTTTAAAAGGTGGGGGGAAAAAAACTAATTTTTTCAATTCAATAAACTATGAAGATATTATGTCATCTGGAAGCTAACTAAAATATATATTAAGGCAAATATATTAATGAGGATGATGCATGCCTCGTCCTGTTCACATGTGGTTTTAGTGCCTTTGGCTCAAAAGTTTTTCATCCAGCATCCAAGCACAGTTCCTGGAACATAGTAAGTGCTTAATAAATGTTTTTTAACTGACCGGTTAAAATGGTTTCTCTTAAATTTTTCTGAGTCATTGTTAATTTTGAGTGATTATAGGTGAGAGTTTGGTTTGGTTAATGTTTCGCTTCTACAAGTTTATTGGTTGAATCTGTCAAGATAATTTGAATACTGCATTTGTACCACAGAACAGGCTGACTTTAAATTTGTGCAAGGTAATGACCTTGTGATGTCTACTTTTAGCCACCAAGTCAGGTCTTGGTAGGTATTCAGTAAGTGGCAATCTTTAATAACATTCGTTGATTGTTGCACAAATTCTACTATACTTCTGTATAATGCACATTGGTCATTGCATGCAGGATCCTTAAGGAAAACTTTTTTTATGATTTCTGATGGCCATGATTCAATAGAGAGTTCCCATGAGAAATCTCTCAAGTTTTACAAACAAATCTTCACAACTCAGTCTACCATACTTTGTTTACATATTGTTGGCTGAGTTTATATGAATGCTGACCTTGGAGGGCTTTTTGATTCCATTCTTTGGAATAGTCATTCCAAAGTCTTTGAGGTAAGGTAAATTACTTTTGGTTTCATTTGACAAATGCAATGATATGTACTTGTTATCAGCCTTTTCGATTACTGGGTGAAATGAAACCTACTTTCCTCGAAGTATTTTTGTAATTTTTGGTCTGTTCATTTGTGTGTGTATATGAATACACACACACACACACACACACACACACACACACACACACACACACACACGTGTGTGTGTGTGAATGTTTTTGTATTTATGATTAAAAAGCATTTATATTTTCTCCCTAACTCTTCTCCTCCACCAGTGGAGAGTCAACCACCATCAGAAAAACAGAAAAACTACAGGCTTCAAACTGTGCCCACCCCTGGCACAGATTCTCCTTCTCTGGATATAAAACCCAGCAGAAGGTAGCATGTGACATAGCTGCTAGTTGCCATACATTTTTTCTCCCTGTGCAACATCAGGTCTCCCATGCCAAACCTAGTTCTATTTCTTGGCCTTCTACGGAGATATGAGCAGGGCCTCATTTGCTTCTGCTACTGTAATGCTACATAGCTGATCCTGGCTCCACCCTGTCTCCAGTGTATGTTCCAGCGACCTGGGCTACAAAAATGACTTTTTTTCCTTAAATTTCCCCACTAGAATTCAGTCTGGATAATTTTCTAGATCCTTATGGAATAATTGTGGTGAAAAGCCCAACTGTAAAATTTAGTTCTATATCCTAGAAACTCCTTAAGGTAATGGACCAAGTGTTTTAGTTTTATGCAGGTTTTTGTTTGACTATTTTCCTTAATATAGTACTCCATTTTATAGTTCAAGAAAGTACATTTATTGATATTATGGGTTTATTGTTTTACACACATTCTTCATGTTCTGGTTTGATTTAAGAATGAATTTTTATCATTATCATCTTAGTTTCTTTTTCCTATGGGGTTCAGATAGAAATGTCATTATTATTTCATTATTATTAATATCAGTACTGTTATTATGGGTGCATCCTTCTGTGTCACAGAAAAATAGAATGCTGCTGCTGAGACTCACAATGCAAATTATCTACTTCAAATTTCCTCTATTGATAGATGTAGAAACCATAGCTCATAGAGGTTCAGAGCCTAGACTGCTATCACACATGTAGTTCCTAGAAAATCCTAAGCATCTTTAAAGTTACTCTATCAATCATGCACTTGTGATATTCAGTCTCCATTTCATCTTGATGGGAAAGGTAACATGAAATTGAAGGGCTATTGCCTAGAATTGGTTCTATTGTGTTGAAAATCAAAAATATCATTATAACTTCATGATTTTACAAATGGGTCTGATTAGAATTTCATACAACTATAAAGATCAAAAACTTATTTTTAATTATAGCAAAAGGACAATAATAAGAAAAGCCATTTGGTTTTATTTTCTAGTACAATTTCAAGCTAAGAATTAGTGGACTTCAATCCCATATGACTTTATGTCTAAATAGATCAGAAGAAACATCCCTCTCTCTCATCCTTAATGGTTCACAACTCAAAGGTATAGAGATTAGGATATGGTTGCCTTAGAAACATGATACCAAAAATCCAATATGCTTGCTTTTACTGTCTACACATAAACTGGACTGCAGCAAGGGATACAGGAGAGTGTATTATATTTTGACACAGAAGACCTGTGGCTCTCAATCCTTATCTCCCTCTTTGTCAAATGAGAAATTTGGACTAGGTGACTTCCAAATTTCTTCCAATTCTTTTTTTTTCTTTTTCTTTTTAATTTCTTCCAATTCTAAACCTATGATCCTATGACTATCAATCCTACCTTTACTGAAATGTCCTAGCTATACTTATTGTTATATCATTTTGGCAAAGTAGGAAGAGTCTCCAGTTTAAGGGGACATATGTTTAAATCCTATCTCAGAAACTTTTCACCTGTATGAACTTGGGCTTTTTCTGGGCCTAAGGTCCCTGTACTACCAAGTGGCATTTCAGCTTTTTTTTTTTTTTTGACATTCATTTTTTTAAAAATTTTCAGTTCCAAACTCTCTCCCTCCCTTCCGGACCTCCCCCACCTAACTTTAACCCTAACTTATTGAGAGGGGAAGCAATATACTATCTCTTACGCATGTAAAGTCACATAAATCATATTCCATATTAACCAAGTTGCCAAAAAAAAAGAAGCAATAAAAATAAAGTGAGAAAAATTGCTTTGATCTGCACTTAGAGTTCATCACTTCTCACTCTGGAGATGGTTAGTATTTTTCATCACTAGTCATTTGGAATTGTCAAATCAATAATTTTATTGATTAGTATAGCTAATTCTTTTATAGTTGAGCATTGTTAAAATATTGCTGTTACTGTGTATGTTGTTCTCCTGGTTCTGCTCATTTGACTTGTATCAGTTCATACACGTCTTCCCAGATTTCTCTGAAAACATCCTCTTCATCATTTCTTACAGCACAATAGCATTTTATTACAACTATAAGCCACAACGTGTTGGATATTTCCCAACTGATGGAGATCCTCTCAATTTCTGCTACAACAAAAAGAGCTACTATGAATATTTTTGCAGATATGAGTCCTTTTCCTTTTTCTTTGATCTCTTTGGGATAAAGGTAGATTTTTAGCAACTCTGCTGGGTCAAAGTGCATGAACAATTTTATAGCCCTTTGGGCATATTTCTGAATTGTTCTTCTGAATGGTTGGACTACTTCACAACTCCACCAACAATGCATTGGTGGAACTATTTTTCTGTATCCTCTGCAACATTTGTCATTTTTCTTTTCTGTCCTGTTACCCCATCTGATAGTTCTGAAGTGGTACCTTAGAACTGTTTTAATTCACATGTTTTTCTAATTATTAGTGATTTAAATAAATTTTCATATGATTATGATAACTTTAATTTCTTCTGAAAACCACTTGTTTGGGGCAGCTGGGTGGTATAACGGAGAGTGCCAGCCCTGGAGTCAGGAGAACCTGAGTTCAAATCCAAGCTCAGATACTTGAGACTTACTGGCTGTGTGACCCTGGACAAGTCACTTAACCCTGATTGCCTTGCAAAACAAAACAAAAAATTGCCTGTTCATAGGCCTTGATCATTTATCAATTGGAAAGTGGCTTTTTTTTTTGTAAATTTGGCTCCATTCCTTACATGCTTGAGAAATGAGGCTTTATCAGATAAAATTCTTGTATTTTTTTTTATCCCCAGTTTCCTGTTTTCCTTCTAATTTTGCTGGATTGACTTTGGATTTCAGTTTTCTAATCCATAAATGGGGAGAAAATGTATATATGAGCTTTCTGTCTCCTAGTGTTTTTGTGGGGAAATGTGATTTAACTCTAACATTACAACAGGAATACAATTATTATGAGAAATACTTGGCCCTTTACAGCCTTATATCATTTTGATTTGGGAGAAATGGAAAATATTACAATCTCCATCAAGGAGGTTTAGCTTCAGTCTTATTTTAAATCTTTATAATCTATCCAATACCCATAATCGTGCTCTGAAGATGTTTAATAAGTGTTTGAATTTTAAAGTCACTGTACTCTACTTTTACTGAAGTCTTTCTCTAGTTCCTTAGAGGTTGACCTTGAGTTCCTAAAGGTCATCTTAGCAGGATGCACAAGGTACATTTCTCCTTTTGGAGATCTTTATCCAGGTCACCGACTATAAGTGTGCCACAGGACACTATCTTGAGCACTCTCTTCTTTTCCCTGTCTGTACTATTTAACTTGGTGATCTCTTCAGCTTCCATGGATTTAGTTATCTCTATGGTGAGGATTCTCAAATCTCCTTAGCTATCCCTAACTTCTCTGTCAAGCTTTAGAGTCATACTTCCAATTACCTTTTAGACATATCAAACTTGATATCCAGTAGTGGTATTTAAATTTAACATTTCTAAAACTCAATTCATTATCTTTTTCCCTAACCTTCCAAATTTCCTTGTCATTGTTGAGTGTGCCACATCCCTCCTACTCCCTGAAGTTCACTACCTATGTGTCATCCTTTACTCCCATTTCTCTCCCCACCCACATATCCAATCTGTTGTCCAGGCCTATTGATTCCACCTGTTTTTCACCTTTATAGAATGTCTTGAATACTCTCCCTTTTCTCCTCTGATACTGTCAACACCATCTTCAGTCCCTCATCTCACACCTTCACTACTGCAATAGCCTAATGGTTGATCTCCTTGCTACAAATCTCTAGTTACTCCAGTCTATCCTGCATTCAGCCACTAAAGTGATCTTTGAAAGCTCGGGTCTGACCATATCACTCCCCTACTCAGTAAAGTCCAACAGTTTCCTATTACCTCTGGGATTAAACACCAAATCCTCTGTTTAGTGTTCAATGCCTTGAATAATCTACCCCCATTCAATTTTCCAGTCTACTGATACTTTTGCCTCTCCAAGTACCCTTTGCTGTTCCCTGAATAAGACCTCCATCTCCAGGCTCTGGACATTTTCTCTGGCTGGTCTCCATGTCTCTTCCTGCTCAGCTCCAAGTCCTGGTTTCCTTAAGAGTTACACCTAAAATTCTGTCTTTTAGAACAGGCCTTCTTAATTGCCAATTCCTCTCAATTCTAGTTCTTTTCCTCTTTTCAATAGAAGGGACTATTATTTGTCTTTCTTTGTATGCTCAGTGATAGTGATAGGCACAGTGCCTATTGAATAGGTGCCTAATAAATGCTTATTGATTGGTTGAATGTAAGAAATGCAGGTGTCCAAAGTTTACCTCCAAAATCCTAGCTTTAGAAGTTATATTCTCTGTATGGTCGTCATGAGATACCGTTTATGCGTAACTCTTTGCTGGCTTCTGCAGTTTTCAAGAATCTATAGCAAGCAGTTTTCTCCAACATGAGGGGTCATGGTTCTTCAAGCTGCTGCTGACCTCCAGAACCTGTCTTTTTTCTACTTCTGTCTTAGGGGATTTCTCTGTTCTCAGTCACTACCACTCCACTATGACAGATTCTGCTGCTGATTGCTACATTTGCAAGACCTCTAATGGATTCCTTCAACCCATCAGTCACTTGGCCTCTCTTCCCTAAGAATACTCATTCAAATAAAAACAGGAGAGAATAAATCCAAAAACAATAGAGGATTAACTAGTTTCCTTCAGTACAGGCATCAGCAATTCATGTGACATAGCCTCATAGTGAGTTCTGACTCTGTACCTCATTAGGCTCTCTAGCTTCTCAGGCAAGCAGAACTCTCTTCATAAACACGTCATACCAGCCCCTCATTTATTCATTAACAAAATCTTGGTCCACAACATCCAAAGTATTTGCATTTGAACTTAGTAAGAAATATTTGGGCATGGTCTAAAACAGGGGTGGGGAACCTGCAGCCTCAAGGCCACATGTAGGCCTCTGGGTCCTCAAGTGCAGCCCTTTGACTTAATCCAAATTTCACAGAAAAGATTTGTTAAACATGTAAATTTTGAAATAAGTGACATTTATATAACACTTTTAAGGTCTACAAGGTTCTTTACAAGCATCAATGCCTCCTCACAACAAGCCTCTGAGGTAGATGCTATAGTATTAATCCTAGCTCAAGGTCATACACCTAGTGGGTAACAGAGATTTTAACCCAACTCTCCTGGCTTAAAATTTCACCTTTTTTTTCCCTGCTGTACCATTCTGCCTATTATGATAAGAATAACTGCCACATCTGCTCTAATATCTGATAACTCTGCTTGATTACTTTTTTTCTAATTCAAGAGGCCAGAATCTTTTATAGAATTTATGCTTTCTTAAGCATACCCTGAATGTTTGCCCCCTAACAAAGGTGATATATGAACATGAGACCTGAGCAGGATAAAAAGTTAACTTAAGCTATTTTTAAGTGAGACTTTGAACCAGCTGAATAATTTCCTTCCTCACTTCAGATGTAAATTTAGGAACCAAAGGTCCTCCATTGTTAGAATTTAACTGCAGCTGGTCAGTTGTCTTCCTCGCAGTCTTTTGGCCTGTAAATAGAAATTCCAAGGGCCAGGAGGGCACAGATGTCAAGGCAAAGCAGCAGGGCTAATACTATACTGCAGTGCCAAGTAGTACAGTAGAAGGAGCTGGGCTTGATCTCGACATTCAGTCACTGTATCGACTAGTAAGGCATTTAACCTGAGCCTGGGCATAGTCACCTGCATATCAAGGGCCATCTCCCTTCCATTGCTGACTTCACAGAATAGCCAGGGGTGAAGAATATTTTAACATTTTGACACAGTGGCAGGAGAGAAGAGCTGAGAAAATGGACTTCCACTCCTTTGGGGTCTGGGAGGATATTACTATTGCATTTACAATCAGACTCAGATGATGGATTTTAATTGGTCTCTCTTTTTTAATTGTTTGTTATAAGGAATGACTCAGTAAGTAGGGGAGGAAAATGGATATATTTGGAAATGAAGTGGAAACAGAAACTGAACTGAAAAAGCATTTTAATTTATACTCAATGGAAATGTATAAATCTCTTAAAAAATTATTGATGATTTTTTAAATGGTGTGCCTGGCATTATGCTACACATTTGATAGGCATTTTCATTATATCATATTGCCAGACTACTTTAACTGATGTTTAGGTTTTAGACAGGACTCATTTTTAAAAAAAGTGTTTAGTGATTTTTCAGTTACTGGCACTAACCAATTTATCTCCTCCAATCTGCACTCTCAAACAAGACTCCCTCATAACAGAGAACAATTAACAAAAATAAATGAATCCATTGATCATAATTGAAAATGTAAACTTTATTCTGCACCACTATTTCATCCCCTCTTTGAGGACTGACAGAGGCACATTTCAACATCATTCCTCATTGCTCAGGATTCTGAAATTTTAAAGAGCTGACTTTATATTAATGGAGACATTACATATGTTGTTCTCCATGTTCTAAATTACATTTCTCTGCTATATTGTAACCTCCTTAGGATCATGGTATTTAGAACAGGGAAGAGTCCTTAGAAAACATCTGATGCAATCCTTTTCAATTTCTAGAAGATAAAACTAAGGTCCAGAGTGGATAAGAGCCTACCCAGGGCAATATTGAGTAACTGAACTGAGATAGAAACCAGAGTCCTCATAATCAAAATCTTGTACTTCATTCATGGTTCCAAGGTATAATACTGTCTTGTACCTTAGATTCTTATGATCTATGGGCTCAGGAAAGGAGGAGATGTTATCTCTGCCCATTAAAGGCTTTCTTCTCCTGTAAGATACCCTGGGCTCATCATATCTGAAGTATTGTGTTTAATTATGGAAACCATGCTTTAGGTAGGACACAAGAAGCTGGAGATCCAGAGGAAGAAAACCAAGATGATAAAAGGTCTCCAGTCCATTTATAGTGATGATAGGCCAAAAGAATGAGACCAATAGTCACTGAGGTCCCTACTAACTTTCACGTTTTTCATTCTATATACCATATATGTTGAAGTTAGAGAAGAGAAGACAGAGGGAAGAGTAGAAGGGAAATTGTCTATCAATCAACAATTATTTGTTACCTGTCTACTGTGAGAAATGAAAGAGTTAGGTTTCCATATAAGTAGATAAGAAATCAGCACAGACAGGCTAACTTCTCAGGTGGGTGGGGGAGAGTGACAACACAATTCTAGGCACATAATGTATGTTAGAGGTGGGGCAATATATAAGGAAGATTGTAACCCAGAAGGATTAGGACCAATCCTGATCCAGAAGGGAGGAGTTTGGCAATTACTAACTATAAATCTTGCTCTGGCTTCTTTTACGTGCCCATTTCTCCCCTTCCAAGGAGGTCTCCCTGCTTCTCGCAAGAACTGACAGGATGCACTTCAACCTCTTTAACAAAAAGTCTTTGAGGGGACACCTAAGTGGCGCACTGGATAGAACACTGGCCCTGGAGTCAGAAGGATCTGAGTTCAAATCTGGCCTCAGACACATAACACTCACTAGCTGTGTGACTCTGGGCAAGTTACTTTACCCCAACTGCCTCACACACACACACACACACACACACACACACACACACACACACACACACACAAGTCTTTGAGACACCAGTCTTCAGAACTGAGTCTGGGGTCATGTTTATAACACTACTGTAGCAGATACTGTGATAGAGTATATGATAAATGTATATTATTATATTTATAATAATGTATAATATATAATAAAATATAATAAATGAAATAATACCTCCTAGAAGGGATCTAGCTGGCCCTATACTATAAATGGGAGAAACCATAAAGGACATTAATTTCAACTGGTCTCATTTTAGAAATTAGGAAAGTGAGGCCCAGTGACCTGCCCAGGGCATAGAAGGTAGATCTATCAGAACAAAAACTTCAGCCCAGGCACTCCAGTTGCATTCAGATCTTTAAATTTTTGTTCCTCCACTTTACTTTACTTCCCCTCCCCACTTGACTCCCTCACTGGAGGACTTAAAACAAAGCCTGAATGTCTATTTCTCTGATGTTTAGTAAAGGGGATATTTATTAATGTATGGATTGGAATGGATGAACTCTGAGGCCCCTTCCAATTTTGAGATTCTTTGTGTATAGGAGGGTCTCAGTGTCTTCTAATCTTGATTTGGAGTATACTGTAAAAAAAAAATAGGAGAAAAGAAGGAGACAGACAGATGTGCACATCCACATCTTCACAAAGTGGTTATTCCTGTTTGAGATTTCATTTGCTTCTGTCCTTGCTAAGGCAGATTTGGCTAAAATCCACCTTTAAATGAGCCATTCCTCCAGTGAAGAATCACACATTTTTACAAGCTCCTGAGTCTCTAGCAACAGAAAGTTGACTCTTTCACCTCTTGTGCTCAACTGGCAACATTAAATAAAATCAGAGCCAGTAGCCAGATGTTTAAAAAAAAAAAGAACCCACTGCAAAATATGCCATAATTATAGGGTGCCCAAGGAAACATGAAACTGCACATGTGAGAAAGTAAAAGGTCCCTCTGGAGAAAGATGCTGGTTTTATTCCTGAGGGGGTGGCAAATACATCTCAATAAAAAAGAGAGAGAGGGGTGTGTGTGTGTGTGTGTGTGTGTGTGTGTGTGTGTGTGTGTGTATGTGTGTGTGTGTGTGTGTATGTGTGTGTGTATGCCTCACCATGGGAATCAGATTTATTTTTCCTCGTGTGAAATTTGAAGGTGGTAGAGACATATGCATGCTTTTAGACAATAGAGAAGTAGCCAGTAAAGAGGGAGAGATTGAAGATAAGTGTGAGAATGGGGATAATAGATAATAGAACAATTTGTTGGGGAAGACAAGATAGTA
The DNA here is from genome assembly GCF_003287225.1 of Phascolarctos cinereus. Classification (NCBI taxonomy): domain Eukaryota; kingdom Metazoa; phylum Chordata; class Mammalia; order Diprotodontia; family Phascolarctidae; genus Phascolarctos; species Phascolarctos cinereus. The sequence goes on along the minus strand of NW_027555736.1, from coordinate 27,686,687 downwards.
TGGGACCACTTACAGATGGTAGCCATAACTAGAAGAAGGAACTCCTATTTTTTTTCTGTAAGAGAAGTGAAAACTGTATACATCATTAGTGTGTGGAATTATACCAAATACATATCCTAATGTGGCTATGGCTTAGTAAGTTCTAAGGCAGGTCTCTTAATATTTTTGTATGTCCTGGACCATATTTGAGAGTCTGCTCAATTCTATATACCCATTTTCAAAATGTTTAAAATGAAGAAAATGAAACAAAATAGATTTATAAAGGAAACCATTTATATTGAAATATTAATCCGTTATCTTTTGAGTTCAAGAAATCCAGGTTAAGAACCCATGTCTAAGGAGTTTATTGAGCCACCCAGAAGTTAACTTGTGTCAGAGGCAATATTGGAACCTAGGACTTATGACTCCAAGACCCACTCTCTAACTACTATATAAGATTTGCTAGAGAGTTCAAACTCAATCACAAAAAGCCCAGAATTCTTATGGGGGTTGCAAAGATGATTCAAAAAGAGGGATCCAAGAATGCATCTTCAAGTTTCTCCAACAGGGGGAGTCTGATAACGGGAGGGATTCTAAGAATTAAATGATCCATAGGGGAGGAAGGAAAGCTAAAGGGAAGAACAACTAATGATGGTGTAATATTACAGACACAGTGGAGTTAAAAAGGGATTCATGTAATCAATATCGCTTGACGTCAGGAGATACACAAACCAGAGTTTCTAGCTTATCCTTCTTCATTTTACAAATGAGAAAACTGAGGTCCAGGTTCACTTTATTTCCTTCAGACTTGGTCTCTTCGTCTTGTCCATACTGGAAATATGGTGACACTTTAAAGTCTAATTGCATGATTTATTGGCATAGAAGCTTTAACCTGCTCCATGTTTCCAGTCCTCTACATTGCATCCTGGTGGCTCCCCACTCCCAGGACCTTATCCTATCAGTGCTGGACTTAGTGTAGACACCTGATCCTGAGTTCAAAGGATCCAAAAGCTTCATTCTCCCCAGTAATAGGAAGGCTGATAGGTCTGTGCAAGCATTCACCTAGGTTACTTTAGATCTTTGAGAGCAGGAAAGCTTTTGCTTTCTATGTTTAACCAGCACCTGTTACCAAATAGGCCTTTAATCAATTTGTGTGAATTGATCCCCAGGTCTGGAGCTCTCTCCCTCCTAACCTTGGACTCCTGGATCCTTCAAGTTTCTGCTAAAGCTCCAACTTCTGCAAGAAGTCTTTTCCAATCCTCCTTAATCTTAGTGCCTTCCTTTCGAGATGATTCCCAATTTATCCTGTGTATATCTTCTTTACAGTTAGTTGTATGCATTTATTCTCCTCCATTAGAGTGAGCTAGTTGAGAGCCTTGACTGATTTTGCCTTTCTTTGAATCCCTGATGAATTGCACAGAGTCTGGAACATAATAAGTGCTTAATCAATGAAGGCTTCTTGACTTGAGTAGCAGAGCCTGCATCTAAAAATGAGATTCTTCTTCCACTCTACTTCCCTTTTCTCTCTTTCTCTATCCCATAGCTAAAAAATTACAGCATTTAAGCCAGTGGCTTATTATGAATTTTTTTTGTTGTGTGTGTGTGTGTGTGTGTATGTGTGTGTGACAGGGATTGTGTACCTGTAGCGCACGTATACGTGAGACCAAATCAGACTTAAGATATCTTTCCCCAGGAAAAAAAAATTAAAATGGTGGAGTAGATTTACCTACCCCCTTTTTTTTTCACCGTGCTTCTTGCTAGTAAAGAAGTATACAGTAACAAGTAAATAACTGCTTCCCAGCTTTTGGCTCTGACTACCTTAGGACTCCTTATCATCCCATTCTGAATGGAAATTACCCTAGGTACTTCTCTGACGTAAGGCCTGCCCCTGTGAAGTTCTGTCCTCTCCTCGGCAGCTGGCAGTGGCCTGGCTGTAAGCCAGACTGCTTCTATTAGCAGACAACTGTGCTTATTTCCAAGGAGAAGCCTGAAGATTGTTTCCTATTGTAGGACACTCTGGAGGAGATGAGCGAGATTTCTGATCTTAGAGAAAAAAAGAATCAATTCAATAGCAGCATGTTGGACTATTTTCCCCACTACAAGACCCATTTCCCAAATCTGATACACATTCAGACTTTGGGAGCCTGGAGCAAATAGCAAACAGCCTCCCTAACTATAGTTTAATTATTTTCCTCAAGGTACTTTTTTTTTTGGCCATCACATCTGTCATAGCCATATCTCACATCAGAGATAACACGTCAGTTGAGGTTTCTAGCTTCTCCTGAAATAATTTCCAAAGCACTGTTCATTTTGTTCCCCACTGTCTTTTTCTCCTGGTACACTTATGAAATAATAGTGATACAGGTTTGATCTATTCTTTCTGGAAATTAAAAAAAAATCACATGTTATTTAACATCTTTATATCCTTCAACTCCTGTTGTTAGAAGGCCTCTGAACCATGATGTTAAAAGAAAGCCTATTGAATCTTAAAGATAATATGTAATTAAATTCAGATTATAAGACTTGTAATAAGACTAAAAAGGTTTAGAAAACAGAAAGCTTTAATAGGTAGGGGATACAGCTGGGGTGAAAATTTATTTTACATCAACTAGTCAAGGAGTGTCAAGCACCTTTCACCCGAAGCTGATTAAAATATAGTTGGGTAACATTTAACAAAATAAATAAAAATACAATACAATAAAATATATTACCTAAATCAGTATTTCCCAAAGGGAGCCCTTGCTTCTACTCTAGACCAAAACCTTTCTTTTACAAATGAGGAAATGATTAGAGAATTCATGACTTACCCAAGGTCACAAAAGTGCTAAATGAAAAAGACTGGTTTGAAACCCAAGACCTGTATGTCTAAAACTAGGTTTATTTGTGGAGAGGAAGGTCACTGTTTTCTTCTTTACATAGATATTTTACACCCCATATTCCTTTCAAGACTCCCAGTGATAGGAAATATAGATATCCTAATTATTAAAAAAAAAACCCTTAACAATCATAATAATAATAACTGACAGATACAGAGATGGTTAAAGGAGTGATGAGGGGGGGAAAACCCTTAGAAATTGACTGGCATGAAAGTATATACCATATGTTCAATAAATTGTCATAAAGTATAAAAAAAATTCTTAAACTCTTCCTTCTCTGTACGTTTATATACTCCAGATAATGTTCCCATAGTTCATCTGCAAAAGCATACATGCACATGTGTGTATATTTATATCACACATTTATGTAACATATAACACATAATATAGTATAATTAATATGGTATGTTTTATATAAATATATTTTCATATATACACAAACACACTTTTTTTAAACAGAAGCTATAATATATTTTGAGTTTTCAGGTAGTCTTAGAAAATCTATCAACTATGGATAGTGTGGTTATGTTCTTAAATTTAATCCTGGTATTCATCATCATTATAGATCAGAGGAACATATTTGTAGTATCTATAAGTATATATAAATTTCAAAATGTTATAATAAAGATTTTTAAAAAAAGAGATAGAGGTCGTATTAGAGATGGGTTATATTAGAGATAGTGACGGTGCATAGAGCAATGGGCCTGGAGTCAGGAAGATTCATCTCCCTGGGTTCAATCTCGTCTCAGACACTTACTAGTGTGTGATCCTGGGCAAGTCTCTTTACCCTATTTGCCTCAGTTTCCTCATTTTTAAAATGAGCTAGAGAAGGAAAAGGCAAACCACTAAACTATTTGTGCCAAAAAAACAAACAAAAAGTTTCATGCAGAGTCAGACGCATTCAAAAACTAAACAACAACAAAATACCTGCACAACATATCTCACAAATATACTATCCTTACCACTCAAATAATCACAGACACACACACACACACACACACACACACACACACACACACACACACCTGTTTCAGACCAGCATCACCTGTCACTTGAAATACTAAATTAGCCCCAGAATGTTTGTTCTCCCAATCTCAATACAAATACTCTTCCCAGAAATTCCTTCACACAGCCATCGAAGTGATTTTTTTTTAAATAATGCACAGGTATCCCATGTTACCTCCTTCTCTACATAACACCCTCATCCCCTCAATTAGATTGAATTTCAGTTAGAGGAAGCTAGTTAGCATTGTGGATATAGCACTGGGCCTGGAGTAAGGAAGAACTGAGTTCAAATCTGGCCTCAGACACTTAGTACAAATATCACCCCTGGCAAATATGTATCCTTTATTTGCATCAATGTCCTCAGTGGCAAAACGAGGATGACATCATAACCTATTTCATGGGGTTTCTGTGAGGATCAAATGAGATAATAATTATAAAGTGCCTGGCATATAGTAGGTGCTTAATAAATGCTTGTTTTCTTCCTTCTTCCAATCAAATATAAACTCCCATATTAGTCATTACAACTCCTCATGACTTGATCCCTTCTGAACTTCCCTATCTTGTTCCTCATTTCCATACACTCTGTGATCTAGGCATTCTGGCACTCTGGACACACCAAGTTCCTGGAGAACCAGCTGTAGCAAAGTCCTAGAGAATCTCTCTCTTCACTTCTGCTTGCTAAAAACTTAGATTTCTTCAAGATTCAGCCCAAAGACACATTCTTCAGGCTTTTTCTGGTTCCTCCAGTTGCTAGTGCCTTCCCTCCACAAACTTGTTAACTAGAAATTGTCTATCTCTAGCCACATACGTGCATATGTGCCTATGTTTACATATATTTATTGACAGCCAGGTGGCACTGTGGATAGAGTGCTGGGCCTGGAGTCAGGAAGACTTATCTTTATAAGTTCAAATCTGGCCTTAGACACTTACTAGCTGTGTGATCCTGGGCAAGTCACTTAACTTTGTTTGCCTCAATTTCCTCCTCTCTAAAATGAGCTAAAGAAGGAAATAGCAAACCCCTTCCATTATCTTTGTCAAGAAAACCCCAAATAAAGTGACAAAGAGTCAGACATGACTGAAAAACAACTGAACAAAAACACATTGGGTGTGTGTGTACATATATATATATTATATATTTATGTATACACATGCAGATATTTATGTTACACATGCAGATATGTATACACATGTAACATAAATACCTGTAGGTATATATCTCCCACTCATTTAAAGGTAAGCTCCTTAATAATAGGAGTCTTTGTATTTCTACTTCCAGTGTTTCCCATAGTGCATATTACATCATTGGTTCTTAATAAATACTTTTTGGCTGATTGATTGAACAAAAACAGAATCATGAGCTAGTTCAAGTTTCTGCTCCCCATCTTGCCCTTAACACAAAATCTTGCCCTGGCACATCTCTCTTTTTGGTCTGCCTAAGGCTGTCATCATAACATATGCCCTCCTCCTTCACTGGATTGTATGGGGCTCTCCCAGTGTCACCCAGACTGCACATACACACACATGCGCTTGTCTTCATTGGACAGTCCCTAATTTGAGGACTCTCTGCTCTTTCCTACCTAGCCCATTCCAGTGCTGTAGATCCTTTTACTAGCTGTCTACAAAGTGTTAATGTGTTCATATATGTTAATGATTGCCTACTTTATGCATCACTGAAGGGATTTCCCAAATTGGCATTTTTTTTAATGACTATGAGAATTCAGTTTTACTCCAGGGAAGTTACTAATCCTGAGAATTCAGATGCTGGAGATAGGTTGTTAGATAAGGCATCACAAAATATGCTTTTGTGATAAGATAAAGCCTCACAATTGTCACATTATCATAAATGAAGCCAGAGGTCTTTTGGAAAGGCTTTCTCCTGAGAGATTTTGCCCTTACCAGCAAATTGACAGCATTCCCTAGGAGACAGTACCAACAAGAACTATGAGGCCACTGAATCTCAGATATAAACAGGACTCCAGGGGCCATCTGGTCCTGCAAATAAATGGAAAGGGAGCCCCTCTCCAACATACTCTGGATTCTCTCCATATTGTCAATTCCCTTCCTAGAAAGTGATACCTCAAACTGATTGAAATACTAGAGATGTGGTCTGATAAGGGCAAAGTTCAAAGGACTTGCATCCATTTCCTTTTTCCTTGATACAGTGTCACTCCGGCAATAGTCAAAGACTGCATTAGCTCTCTTGGCCTTCATATCATATGTATTTTGTTGTTTTCTACTCCAACTCATTTTACATATTAGGAAACTGAGGCAAACAGGATTAAGTGACTTTGCTAGGATCACACAGCTAGTGCTTGAGGACAGATTTGAACTCAGCACTACAAGTCTTCCTAACTATGGCCCTATCACTCTATTCACTGCAATACCACCGTACTGAATTTGGAGTCTTCTAAACCCCAAAGTTTTGTTTTTGTTTTTGTTTTTTTTCCAGACACAATTCTATTTAGCCCTGCCTTCTCGTCTTGGGCATTTTTTTAACAATATGTCTAAGATTTTTTATTTATTCACATTAAATTTAATTTTATTCACCTCGGCATAATGTTCTAGCTGTCAAAATGTTTTTGGCTTGAATCCGTTACTCATTTGTTAGCTATTATATCTTGCTTTTTCAATTTGCAAAGTTGATATGTATGTTAAATAGGCTTTTACCTAAATCTTCAGTAACTTGTAAAATAATGTTATACATATACAATGTAAGGCTAAGAACCAATACATGGGACACTTTACTGAATCTATTTTTCCAAGCTGACATTGCCATTAATGATTCTTCTTTGGGGCCAGTTGTTTAATACACCTGTTTTGAATCCACCTAATTATATTATCATTTAGCCCTCTTTTTTTACATTTTCTACCATAATAAGATAAAGACAGCAATATGCTCTATAAAATAATAGTAAACAACATTTATATTATTATTTTTATGTATTATTCTAGGTAACCTCTAAAAATAATGTTTTTATGTCATATTATTGAGCTTCTCATCAACTACTAGTGATCACCACCTCATTTTTGAGATATTTCTTAAACATCACTTTAATATTAGTTTCTACAAGTTTTCCAAGAATCAAAGTCAAGTGCATTGGTGCAAAGGTGTTTTTTTTTATCACTTTTTTTTAATTGGGATATTTGTCCTTTTATAATGATGTAGAATGTATCTTATTCACCTTTTTTCAGAAGTTACTTGCAGCTTAGTAAACAAATCTTCAAGTTATTTCCACTGGGCCAGGTGACTTGAGCACATTGAGGAAAGCTAAATTCTCTTAATATTTGCTTAATGCCACAAGACACCAGATACCCAAGGGAAGGGAACACAGATATTTAGACATTCATCTCTTTCTCTCCCTGTCAGTGCATTAATTATAGGACACATTATTACATTCATTTTTAATGAACCTTCTTAGAAAACCTAAAGCAACAATTCCATTTACCAGAGACTTTCCCGAGTTTTACACTTTGTCTATTTTTTTTAAAGGAGTGAAAAAGAGGTACAGAAATCTTTCTGGTATATTTAATCTACCAGTGTCCATCTCAGTTCTTTCTATTTATTTAGAATTATTGGAAATGCTAACCTTGCTATTGGATGGTAATGCTTCTCAACTGCTAGCAACATGGAGCTGTTTGTCACCTAAGTGCTGAAAAATCATTCCTCCAGCTTTGTCATACTTGTGGTTAGGGTTGGGAGTAATGCACTTCTCTGTACTCAACAATTCTAAAACATTTTCATGCAGGCTTTAAATTTAAAGAAGGATTTAAATTACATTAAACAGGTGCTTGTTGATATAGATAGGAAGCTCAGATTGGAACACAAGAGTTAAGAGAAATCCTTCATTTCTACTTGGGAAGAAAGATTTCAGTGTATTAGCCCTGAGAGTCAATAGGATTATCTATTTAGATTTGAAAAAGGAACCTAGAGGTCATATTGCCTGATTCTTTCATTTTACACATTAGGAAACTGAGACTCTAAGGGGATAAATGGCTGGACTTATGTCACATAGATACTACAATGCAGACCTAGGATCTCACTTAAGTACTTCTGACTCTGAATCCAACTTTTTCTATTGCACTGCATAGCCTATTAGTCCTTGTAAATTGTTTACTAGCAATTGAAAAGTTATGGGAATTTAGTAACAGCTACTAGTTTCATTGTTCTTTAAGCCTTACAAATCTTGTTTCTCACAATAACTGCTAAGGTAATTAAAATATTATTATTCTCATTTTACAAATGAAATAAGCAAGGCCAGAGAAGTCAAGTAACTTGCCAGTAATGAAATAGTAACTGTTAAAGTCATAATTCAAGACTAATCTTCTAATTCTAAGTTTCATTGCTGTTTTCACCATTACAAAATCAATTACTCTGAAAGGTGATGTTACCCTAGGCAAAACAATACACTTCTCTAAGTCTATTTTTCTCTCTGCAAAATGAAAAGTTTGCATTAAATGATGTCAATGTTGTACCCAAATTCTATCACTCATGATCTCTTCTCATGAATTCGGAATTGCAGATCTTACAAATATCCTCCCCCATTAAACTGTGGGCTCCTTGAAAATAGGAACAAAAAAGAACTGCTGCTCTCAATGTTTGCTTTTTGCCTTTATTTCTATACTCAACACATTTTACCTGGCACATATTAGGTACTTAATGAATGTTTGTTGATTTGAAATGCATGTGTTTTGAAAGAAACAAATGATATCAAGCAAAGTATATATCTCTATATAGACAAATATGCTGTCATGATGGACTGGGAGTGCTCTAAATGTTTTCAACTAAAAAAAACGTTCTAAATGCGTTTAGCCCAGGATTTATACTTACTTCTAATTTGTTTTAACAATTTCTGAAAATAGTTTTGACAGAAACAGATTTTAGCCAAAAATCACCGTATTACGTCTTACAATTGGTATTTCAGTAGTGTGAAATTTTTTTTTCCACTTGCATCGATTCCCTTTCCCCTTCAACCTCAGTTTTCCTCTTCTGTTGTCATATTCTAATCACAAGTTGGCAAAGGAATTTACTGTGTAAATCATAACAGGGCCTGACTGAATAGTTCTATATCTTTAAAGAAGCAACAACCACTCTCAATTTATTTATAAAGCTGACAATTTCAATTTGAAAATACAATTCCATTTTGATTAGCTTGAAAAAATTGTTTTATTTTATTTGCCTGAATACTATTTGAAATATTTGAATACATTTGCTATGAGAAGCATGACCATGGAGGATATAATCTTGATTGCTAAATGATTTTGGGAAAAAAAAAATAAGAATTCAGAATTTTCCATAAAGGTTTAGTCATTGCCAATGGATTAAAGATGGGATTATAAGAATATCTATTAGATTAGAAAAACAATGGTGAAGTGGGTAGAACACTGGACCTAGAATCAGGAAGACTTGAGTTCAAATCTGGCCTTAGAAACTTACTAGCTATGTGACCCTGTATGAGTCATTTAAACTCTGCTTTTCTCAGTTACTTCATCTCTAAAATGGGGTTAATAGCAGAATCTACTTCCCGGGGTTGTTATAAGGACCAAATGAGATAATAAAAATAAAGTGCTTAGAATAGTGAGCATTATATAGATGTTATTTGCTATAATTATTATTACTAATCTTGAATGAAGTCACCTGCTCATTTCATTGAAATATAAAGCTATTGCCAGTCATACAAACTCAAGAGGTACTTGGAAGTCCAGAAAAATCTCAAAATATGTATATTCAGTCCCTGAAGATGAGTCTGTTTTCTGCTATCACTCAGTATTAACTAACTCATAGATATAATAGCTTGTGAAGTAGCTTCCATGAACCTGATTTCCAGGAGTAAAGGAAAACTTTATCATATCTAAAATGTTCAAAGAATATTTTGGGATTAATGATAAAAAAAAATCCAAGTTCCTTATCCTCATTCTTCCCAAATAGAAAGTTAAAATAGCAATTATATTGAGAGTTATATTCTGAGGAGATCAGATATGCTTTTTCATAAGTTTGGGGAATCATAGAAGATTTGAGGGAATCTGCCAATTAGCAGTCATCTGTAACATAGTATTAGTTTATTGGGGGTTCTGAGCACTTAAGTGACTTTTTATGACTATGCATCTATTATAAGGCAAAAGCAAGATTTGAACCCGTGTCATCCTGATTCCAACACTGGCCCTTTGTCCACTATTTTAAACTTACTTTAAGCATACTAAGAAAAAATACCTTACAATATTAACAAAATATATTCCTGCCCATCATCTTAAGGCAAGTATAGAAAGATTGAACAAGGACAAGGAGGATAGATAGACATTCTCAGAGTACATGATGGTTACAATTTTGCAGAAATGATTTTTACAACAAACAGACATTTCAAAAAGCAATACTGAAGACTACAAATGGGTTCCATGTCACTGGGTTTGTCAAATTTAACTGAAATTGGTTTGTATCTGATTGAAGTCCATACTTTAAATCAGCTCATGTAGAAATGTGGAATCAAAAGGCTCATCCATGATTGGAATGCATAGGAACTCAACCAACAATATATCTACAAAGAAACATTGGACAAATGACTGTCATGCAGATTTGTTTATAAAAGTAGAGGAATTTACAATGGCAGTTTAGGATCAGCTCATTACCACCAGAAATTTCAGAAGGATTATACTTAATGAGCCTCAGCATATTGTTCATTGCAGATTATTCAAGGAACCAATAGATACTGTGCAACACACCACTGCAGGCTTCCAAAAAATAGCATGTACCAAATGCCTATCAACATACAAACTGGTGGCTAGATTTGTATATAAGAAGATAGCTATTTTCCATAAATTAACAGGTGACAAAGTCCAGTAATATACATGCAAACTTCTTAAGAGAATGCAACAAAATCAACTGCACTGAAAAAGTTTATTATCATAGATAAAACTCTCCACAAAATTGCCCATAATTGTCCATAGAAAACATTAAATCATAAAATCTTAGGAACATTTTAATATATCTCAGCATATCAAATACTCTAATCTATATTCAATGAAAAGCTTTCATAATATAGAGACAGTAAAAGAAAAAAATCATTTAAAAAAAGGACAAGATACATATAAATTATATATATTGGTTATTGGAATTGTTCAGGAGAGGTGTTCAATTTGCAGAAAGAAAATGAGCTAAGGTCCCAGTTTTTTATTTGATTAAAGGAAGCATGTATTTTATCTGTCTGTGCAATAGTCCACGGTAAGTAATGTGTGTATATATACATACATATATTATAGACACACCCACACACACACACACACACACACACATACACATATAAGCAATGGTAAATGAAACTTATACCAGGACCCTTCATATCTGAACACCATCAATAATGAAAAGTGATAATTATAATAATAAAATTGTATAGTGGCTTAAGGTTGATAAAACTTTATTTTTCATGAGAAATTTCTGAAGTATATGTTGTAGATATTATTTTCTGCATTTTACAAAAAAGGCAAAGGATTAAAGAAGTTATTTTTTTTCATGTTTACCCAGCTACTTGTTGAGTATCTTAGAGTAATTGCTGCTGGAATATACAAAGAAGGAATGCTAGTCAGTCAAAGGGCACCATACAGGTGCATGGCAGGTGTGGTCAGGCTAAAATATCAATAAAACATGATATAGAGAAAACAGTAGAGATGATGACTTTAGAGAAACATGCAAGTAAAAAGAAAGATGGGATGATAATTGTCTTTTGTGAAAGATAACACTGGATAAAAGTATGTGTTACATCAAGATCTCAATAAAAAATTGAAAACAGTGTAGTGCATGGATTTTTAATGGTTAATTAAGAGAACATGAAAGCCAGTACTGTATTGGACTGTCCTGCAATAGATAGGTTATGACCTGTATCATTGGATAGTACTACTATATCAATGAGATCTCAATGCAATTGGAGTGCACCCAGTACTTAATGGCTGGAGCTAGAAAATAAACCCAGATCCTTAAGATTCACTCCCATAGCTCTTCTTCAAACTTATAAAAATAAAAAACAAAACAAAACAAAAAAAACCTTTAGCTTTGGGTATTTTTTTAACTTTATTTTCCATTTTTTTTAAAGAGAAGTGAGTTACTAAGATTGTCTTTCATCATATAAAGCATTAAGAAATGCAAGTGAATGCTGCATTTCTCCCAGTACTAGTAGCTAAAATGGGTTGTCTTTAATTGGCTTTACTTCATTTTGGGAAAATGTGAATTTAAAAGCTACAATATTTCTCCAACAAACATTTCCTAAGTGCAAGTGCATATTTAAACTTTGTGAGGACTGTCAAGATGCCTAAGCAGTCCATTATTTTCAAAAAGGAAAATACTACCTAGATTTTTTTTTATTTTGCACAGTGTTTGGGGATTGCCATATGTCCAAATCTTTCTTTCCAAGATAGCATTTGTTTTTATTATAACATCCCATTATTTATGGGGAGAGGGGAGAAAGGAAAGAGGAGAGGGGAAAGGGGAAAGAGAGTGAGGTGTGTGTGTGTGTGTGTGTGTGTGTGTGAGAGAGAGAAAGAGAGAGAGAGAGAGAGAGAGAGAGAGAGAGAGAGAGATTGTCATTGCTGTTTTTAATCTTTTTTTTGGCTTGTTTTTAGTGTATAATTAAGACAGTCGATTCTCCAGTGTTTCCATTATGTTAGACCAGTTTCATAGTCATAATTTATGTAGAATATTAAATGTTTAAGTGTTCATTGAAAGTTTGGAAATTAATATGAGCAGCATGAATGTTACATATCTAGAATGCCATGGCCAAACAATATAAACTTTGAGGGACAATGATGATGATGATGATGATGATGATGATGATGATGATGATGATGATGATGATGATGATGATGATGATGTTGTTGCCTTGAGTTGATATAGACTGCTTGCCTTATCACAGCCTGAATCCTCACAGATTGTCTGAGATTCTTATGTGTCTCCAGTCCAGAAAATATGATTTGTCTGATGATAGATATAGCATTTATTAAGTGCTCAATGTTTTCTGAGCATTGTACTAAAGCACTGGGGATAAAAATTCAAGCAAAAAGCAAGATGATCCCTGCCCTCAAGGAGCTTACATTCTAATGGGAAAAAAAGAAACCAACTACACATAAAAGGAGAATGAAAAAGAGAATGAAAAGGGAGTGGGAAGGTGGGAATTCCCTACTTATATGCAGGGGAAGGGGGAAAGGGGATTAATGGGTTCAAAAAAGTTTGCAGTAGCCATGGGTGCCAACCCAGGTATGGGCTAGTGCTTCTATTTGCCTCTTCTTCCAGCTCCTGAAATGTGAAATTGTCATTGCGGCAAACCAAAATTCTACTTACAATTCTACTTTTAGAAGGAAGGGAGAAAGCTCCAGTAGATATTTGGGTAACTACAATCTCTCATTATGTCTATGTTATTGTTCAGTCATTCAGTACTCTCTGACTCTACATGACCTCATGGACTTTGTCCATGTGTTGAGGTTTAGAAATTTACAGTTGTTAGAATCCCAAAATCACAACATGAGAGTCCTGCTCGAATGAATTTGACCCAAGCCTTCTTTCATCCAAAGACAGGGTTTATTAAAGATCAGCCATATTGGCCACACTGTTAAAGAATCTGAACATTTGTGAGCTATTGGCTAGATTTTAAGAATCTGAGCACCTTATTGGAGACAAGATGTAGGAGAGATTTAGAAAGGATCTTGTTGGGGGTGGCCAGAAAGCTGGGGTGAAAAGAAGACCAGGGACCTGGACTACAGGGCAAAGGGAGAATGGAGTCTAGATAGGATTAAGGGTGGGAAGTGGCCAGGGGCAATTGGGAGGTAATAGAACAGAATTGGGAGATTGGGCATAGCCACAATGAAAGGCCAGTTCAGTAGATTACAGCCTCAGGAAAATGCCAGAGATTTGGGAAAAATCCAGGGATTTTCTTTTTTGAGGTCCAGATCCCCAAAGACATGGGTTCAAATCCCATCCGCATTACATGGAGATTTCATGGAAAAATATTGGAGTGGCTTGCCATTTTCTTCTCTAGTTTGTCTTCATTTTACCAATGAAGAACTGAGGCAAATAGGGTTAAGTGCCTTGCCCAGGGTGACACAGCTAGCAAGTGTCTGAAGACAGATTTGAATTCAGATCTTCCTGATTCCAGGTCTTGTACTCTATCCATTGCACCACCTAACTGCCCATGCATTACAACTATATCATGACTCAATTTCATGTTCCTTATCTGTTACCTAGAAGTTGTGTATATTTCCTCCTAAGTGTTCTGTCATATGCTCCCATAATTACTCTACTTTCAATCAAGCTACCTCCACTCTCATTTCAAGATAATCACACGGAATTATATTGTAGTATACCATTGTGAGAGGTAAGAAATGATTATATTTCATACATGGAAATTGAGAAAAAAGGTAGCTTTTAGGTCAGAGGTTCTAGAACTGGCTAAAAGTAGATGAAATTGGTTGTTTGGTTGAGAAGGCCAGAAGCAGGACAAAGATTAAGCTTTACTTAGAGTGTGCATGGGTAATAGGCTCATTAATACTAACTTCTCTGCCCAGAGGGGAGCAACAGCACAGAACTAGGCACATTTCATATGTTATCTGGAGGGATGAAGATGACAAAGAGTAACTTGGGATGGGCGGCTCAAAAAGAGTGTAACTCAAATGAGCTGGTCCAATTCCAGCTCAAGTGGGAGGAGTGTGGACTTTACTAACCATTTAAAAGTTGGCTTTGCTTCTGTGTTGACACACATGTTCAGTACAAGGTTGCAGTGTGCCCGCTTCTTGTGAGAAGCGAATAAAGGTTTTCTTTCACACACTCCTGTAGTAGATTTTTGTTTCAGATTCTCCAACACCATGTACCTCATGTAAAATACCAAGTACTACTTTCTTCTCTCACTTTATTCAATTCCTGAGGAATAACATATACTTAATCAGAGACATATTTCAGTAATGACTTTTTTTCTAATCAAATGTTAACACCTAAGAATTTTAGATTTGCTATTTTTATTAACATGCTTGGTTCATTTCATTAGTCTAATACCACCATTTACAGGTCAAGACACTGAAGCACAAGGAAGACTTGCCTGAGGTCATACTTCTAGTCTGTAGTAAAGCAGAATTATGATCTGTGTCTTCCAATCCAAATCCAATGGTCTTTCATCTAGGCCAAAATTCCTAACTAACTGGTTGTTGAAGAATAGTGCTACATTTTAAAGGATAGGATTTGGCCAGCAGTAAGGAGTTACATTGTGTGGTAACTCTACTCTATTCAAACATTTATTTTCCTCTTATGAGAACGGTGAAGTAAGTCATGTGTGTGTGTGTGTGTGTGTGTGTGTGTGTGTGTATAGTTTCCTGTGAGTGATCAGGATGACTCAAAATCTTACTCCTTATATATTATAGGAGGATGATTTATTTCATCTTTGGCTTAGGCTCCCATGTTAATGTCATAATTCTTCCTTCCCAGATGCTAATTAAGCTTCAAAGGGCTATTCTCTTAGTAAGCAGTTTAACTGAATCAGAAAAAAGGAGAGGAGCGTAAAATCTAAATGGCAAACATTTATTTCTGAGTGGCAGCAAACATTGTAGTATGTGACCTTCGCTACAAAGGTTGAACCTCATTCTACATAGCTTCTGCTACATTGAAGAAAATATAGAAAATTTGGTACTGAATTCAAATCATCTACCTCCCAGAGCAGGGAAGCCAGTGGTCTAAAAATCTTTCCTTAGAAATCCATATTTTCAAAATCCCAGTCTTCTTCTTCTTCATCCAAATGACTGAAGAAATGAGAATTCTTGTCCTGTTTCCCCTATGATTCTCATTAACTAGGCAATATCAAAACTAACCCAATTTGTTGAGTATGACAGAGTCTGGTGTAACTCACATGCTTGTATTGCTAGCTTCTTCAGAAAGGAGAGAACTGAGAATCTTGGGGTGGAGGGAGACTAAGAAATTGAGTTCAGTCTTCATCACTGCCGTCATACCTCCTTGACTCACTCTTCATTCTTTAAGACCACCACCAGTGAACTTTCATTCCCTGGGAAAATTACTGCAACCTTCTCTTAGCTCCCAAAGCCCATAAGGAATAAAGGGTAAAACAGGAAATTTTCAAGCCTCAGAGTATGCTGCACTTAATATAAAAAACAACATTTAAAATAAAATAATGCTCTACAGCTTAAATGCACTGTGAGCATATTATAATTTTTATACACTTTCATATTCTTTTATTCTACTTTATCTAGTCCTAAAGGTATTCCTACTTCCTTGGGTGCTACTAGTCTTTTCTTTTTTTTAGCAAATCAATATTATCCTTCATGTGTGCATATGTTTATGGAACGGGAATGTTACCAAGGGGTATAAAGCTCCTAAAATCTTTGAAGGTTTTGAAAAAAGTCATCCTTGGTGACACATGCAGAGCTCTGTTTCTCCAACCAAAAAAAAAAAAGTGATTCCAAAGAGTTACTGGTTTGCGAATCCCTTTTTTGTTGTTGCTGTTTTACCTTCTCAAAGATTTCAGACATGGCACATAATGCAGCTAATTAGATTTCCTGCCCAGGAAGCAGACAGCTAGACCACTGCCCTAGGCATGTAACATAGCTGACTTCTTTTCTTTGCTCATTTTTCTGTAGCTGAGATGAGAATCTTCTAACTAAAAAAGGTACAGTAAATATGCTAGGAAAATGCCAATGAATATTAGTGATAACACAGTGGGTGTCTGTCTAAGCACTGACAGTACAAATCACAGAGGACAGCAGAGTCAAACTTCTTGAATCTAGCACGTGAAGATGTAGGTGAAAATGTAAAAACAAACAAACAATACAAAGCCTCATATTTCCTCATATCATCAAGATATTGCTACACCAGAGGCTATAAGGCTGTGCACAAGTTCCCAGAAGTTTTGCGCAGCTCCCATGCCCACTTATTGCTTGTGAATGACATTAGTAACCCAGAAATGGAATGATTAAATAACACAATCATTTTCCTGCAATGCAAAAATTCACCTTATGCCAAAGCTCCCTTATAACACACTGAAAAAAAAAATCATTCCTACCTCAACCCAAAACAAATCACAAATTCTTGGGGTGTCCCACTAGAAACTTCCCTCCTTGATTACATTGGTCCACTAATGATGATGTTTTGATTCTAGTCATTAAATCACCAGCAAATCCATCAAGTTGTACTATCATCTAGTTCATACCTTATACATAAGAATAGCACATAAATCTTTGACAGATATTTTGTTGAAATGTAGATGATCATGTCTATAGCAAGAGCCCTTAACCTGAAGTCCATTATTTTTGTTCTATTCTCAATATTTCAATAGTATTGATATCCTTAATAATCCTATGCATGTCATTTCATATATTTAAAAATTATTCTGAGAAGAAGTTCATAGACTTTACCAGATCACTAAAGGAGTATATTGGACATACAAAAAGTTTAAGAACTCTGAATCTATATAATCTTCCTGATCTGCTGTATTTCTTTATTTTTCAGTTGTGTATGTGTTGGGGTTCACTGTGATTTCACTGTGTATGGCCCTTATAATTATCAAACTACCCCTACCAATTCAGATCAGCAATTGCTATGAAATTTAGAGACTTTAAGAATTACCTAGGGATAGCATGAACTTAAGTTACTTGTTGGGGTTTTTACAATCTGTAAGCCCCTCAGAAGAGAGGATTCAGTATTAGACTTCTTCACTCCAAAGTGAAGTCTTCATTTGGTGGAACCTGCTGTTCTGGAAGTGATGTCATCCAGTCATGGAAGGAAATGAATTCCGTCTGGTATGACCACTTACATATACACTAGATTACACAGACTGACAGAATACTTATTTTGATACTGGATACTGATACAATTTTGTTTTGCTGCAACAGTTACTCTTGATTAAACACTCAAATGATCCCTTTGCCAAAAATTACATTCCTTGAAAAAAGACAAAATTGATTAATGGAGTGATTGCAAGTGAGAGTTAATATCACTTTCCCTGTCTTGAGTTCATCATTCATTAGAGCAACAGAAAGAGTGGATATGTTTTAATTTTAGATATATGGTACCTAAACTTACTTCTCTATGATCTGTCTTGGAAAAGAACAACCCAGTTAATACAGTGATTACCACTTCCATTTTCAATGATCATACACTATCCCCTTAATGATACTTTCTAGAATTTTTGCAAAGACCCAAGACAATTTTCAGCAGAATCCAGTGAAGACCATTTACTCTGGCTCAGGATAGTTATTACACTGAACAGAAAATGTAGAAATCATGTGAAGGATACACAGGACTCTAAAAATTATAAAATCTTCCTCTATATATGGGTCCTTAGAAAAGAATGCCTAGGGAAGTATCTCCCCCAAAATCATGGATACTTTTATTTTTGTCTAAGAAATCTATACAGACAGCCAAACTTACAGTTATGCCCTGTGCTTTTGCTTCCCCCCAAAGTAAAAACCTTTGTAGTTTCGAGAGAGTTAATCCTCATTTTGGAGAATCCCACTTTACCCCAAAGGATTCCTTCTGGAAAGAAGTACCTATGATGAACCATCTGAAAAAAAAAAAGGTTTAATGGAAGTGAATTAAATGTGGTACATGGAAAGTGAGAAGAATTAAGTAATAAACAATAAACAACATAATAGGCAGACTGGGGATTCTTTTCTGCTAGAACTGGTAAGGGGATGAATGAGAAAAAAATTAAAGATTCACCTCCTAGACATCAACAGTAAAAGCAAAGATACCCTATAGATAAATCCCAAGAGTTCAAGTGAATAACAAAAACGCAGCTCTCCTTTTCATTTATATCTGTAGCAATTGTCCTTTTGAATTAATGATTCTGCCTGTGGTGTTCTAGTTGAAATGGTAAATAAGCATACCACTTGCTTTAAAAGGGGCTGCTGGTTTTTAAGAGATAAAAGTAAGATCCTCCTACTGTAGCAACCTTCAAGTACTGGTAGAGCAGGAGGTGATGGGAATAATGGCCTAGGGCTGGTTAGAAACTTCACAACACCCTTGAATCAAACCATATATTGAAAATTGGATAAATAATTTCAAAATAAAGTTTAGAATACAGATCATAGAAATGTTCAGAAAATAGGCTGTGGGGAAAAATGCTATGATATATCTTGGCAAGACAAACCAGAATACATGAGGCCAAGTTCAAGGTCTTCTAGTAATTAGCTGTTGGACAACTAGCAAGTTAATTTCACTTCTTTGAGCCTCAATTTCTCCTTGTATACATTAATATAAGGGTAATGACATCAATTTAGAGGCATCGGCTCAAATGATAGTTCTACTAGACTCTTCATGAGCTTCACCAAACCAGCTGTTCCCTCAAGAACTAAGTCTCCTCATGTTACAAGGAGAAAATTCTACTCTTGATGTTACTGCCAAGTCTAACATTCTGGACATATAGAACTTAATGTCATGCTTATTCCCAACTCCACATGTATTTATTCAGTAAACTTTTATCACAAAAAAACTATATGAATGAAAGAGGCCTAATTTCTTCCCCATTAGCCCTTAGGGATTTTTTTTTCAAATTTAGAGATCATCTAACAATACTTTATATAAGTAATTTATATCTATGTGTCTCATCCCATTGATGGATAGTATGAATACTGTGATTTAATTTATATAGGAAAAAAATAGGGAGTTTCTGGGACTCTCTCAGAAATCAAGGGACTTTCCTAAACTCATTCATGCAGTACACACAGTAGATAGAACTAGAACCCAGTTTTTTGTGACTCTAAGAACTAGTCTCTATATCTTATACTAAGACACTTTACCTGCCTTCATTTATTTATAATTTCCATGAGATTAGGGAAAAGTTTTAACTAAATTCTGCCGTGCCTCCAAGTAACTATCACAGTATTTTGCACAGGTTGAAAGGAATGGGTTGATGGCTTGGAACGGGGTATTGTATTGGTATCAGGATATAGACGGTGAGAAACCTTAATGTACTAATTAAAGTTGGCACCTTTCCTTCAACTTAGAGAGTGGCTGCTAGTACTGAGAAGTCAAGAGACTTGCCCAGAGTCATGTCAGAGACAGGATCAAAACATAGGAGTATTTGGCATTAGGACCAGTTCTTATTCCACTATACCTTGCTGCTTCCAAGTATAGCAGATGCTTAATAAATGTTGAATCAACTTGTCATTAAAATGTCATAAAATATTGTTGTTTGTTGTTGTTCAGCCATTTTTCAGTTGTGTCCAAATTTTTGTGAACCTATTTGGGGTTTTCTTCACAAAGATATTTGAGTGGTTTGCCATTTTCTTCTCCAACTTATTTTACACATGAGGAAATGGAAACAAACAGGGTGAAGTGACTTCCCAAAGTCACACAGCTAGTAAATTTCTGAGTCCAGATTTGAACTTAGGAAAATGAGTCTTCCTGAACCCAAGCCTGGTGCTCTATCCACTACACCACTTGACTGCTTCCATCATAACAATTAAGGCTATATACAATGGAAAGAACTGACCTGGTAGTAATACATTCTATTTCCTTTGAAGTTTTCAACCAGAACTGCTGAATGGCTATTGGGGTTTGTTTCAACTGACAAATTTTGTGATTTTGTGACGCTTTGGTTATTTATTTGTCTGTGTGATCCACTCTTTGGCTCAGTCCTGATCAGTGAATATTTATTATGTACCTGCCACATGTAAAAAAAAAAAACCGCTGGGCTCTGGGGATTCAAATGTAAAAGATGGCAGTCCCTATGCTAAAGGACAGTGAAAGTTTATACATATATCCTAAGACATACACACATGATGTAGAATGCCATATTTGAAAATATGTCATTACTAAAATATGGATTAGACAATGAATAATCAAATAGCTGATGTAAAAAAAAATAAGCTAGTAAAGTCCAAGGAATTTACCATACCTTTGGGACTGGAAAAGCCTGAAAAAAATGGTCAACAGAGAACTAAGCCCTTAAGATTGTTAGGAGGATGATAATTAGCAAGGTCGTGGACCACTTGAGGAGCTCAAAACTCAAAATCCAGATGAACTACTGAGAAAACTACCAAATATGGCAGGTTGAACATCATAGAAAAGGAAGAGGTACCATATGCTAAAGGAAAGACATGTTGTCTCAAATTTCAAAAAGGAAAGAACATAATCTGCAAACTATAGAATAGTAAACTTGATATTGTTTTTTCAAAGAATTCAGGAATTATGTAAGAAGTAGTTACTGAAGAATCACAATGCATTTAACAAGATCAGTTTATGATAGACTAACACCATTTTTTCCCTTTTGGATACAGTTCCTAAACTGCTAGGTCGGGTGAGTAAGGTCAGATTAGTTAAGGTTAAGATAGATTTTTTTTTAATTTTGTTTTTAGCATGGTTTTCTCATATTGTTCTTTCAGACAAGTGCAGAGATACTGACTAGCATTTATATGAGTTTGTACTCTTTGAGTGGTTAAACTCAAATGATTCAATGACAACTTAAATGTCTCTTACAGAGTGCTGCAAGGCATCCACACATGTACCCAAGTTGTTCATCATTTTATTGGTTTGTTTGTTTTTTTTTAATAAGTTGACTAAAAACAGAGATGAAGTGTTCATCAAATTATTAGAGGGTGAAAAGTATGGAGGATATCCATGAAAAATAGATGTGATATATAGTAAGCCACCTATGTATTCAACCATTATTTATCACACACACACGCACAAAAATGATCCTCACAAACTTCTTCCTTATGGCACAACTTAACAACTCCAAAGCAAAATTCCCCCTCCCTGGTCACCACAAATACATTTTATGTTTTTACCAGGTCTTACGTGAAGACTTTGAGGTTTTGTTTTTTATTATTTGTTTTTGTTTAATTTATTAAGCAATGTGGAGCAAATAACATTTTTGAGCAGCAGAGTAACATTATAGTAATGTGGTGACAATGGATGTAGAAAGAAAACATAAAGAAACATTATCGAAGTAGAATTGACCGTAACAGGCAATTTGATATGGGAAATGAGGGAGAGAAATCTCAAGCTTTGCTTGCTTAGAGAATGGGAATGTCATCAACTAAAATGATCAGGGAAGAATATATGTTCATTTGTAAATAATTTAAAAAGTAATGTGAAGCAACATAGCTAATTGAAGGTGCCCAGTGGGTATTTGTAAAAATATGTTAAGATCAGGAGAAAAACACAGAATGTAATATATTCTGGGGAGAAGATCTTCAAAAAAGTGATTATGGAAGAAGTGGGGTTAAGGGAGGTGGCCAAGGGAAAGCACATCCAAGAAAACCCCACAAGAGGTAAGAAATGGGGGTTAAGATTGGAGACTTGGGGAATGGTCACATTAGGGGCATGAGAAAAACCAATGAGGACAATGGAAGCAAGTGAAAAAGGAATAGTCAGAGAATAAGGAGATACAGCAGAGAGTGTTGCTAAGGAAGATAAATCAGAAAATACTACTAAGAAGGACCTTATTAACAATGAAAAGCCCTACAAGGAGATCTAGGAGGAAATAAAATGAAAAGGCTATTGTATCTGGCAATGAATATTTTACTAGTTACCTAGAGAAATGAGTATCAAGTCATCTAAGGATTTAATAGCCCCCAAATTCTATGTTAGAAAAATATATTGAGAAAAAAAATATTTGTTGATCCAGGAGGTCAAATTGGATATGTTTGATATCTCAAAATTTGGCATGCAGTTGGCCCTTATTTAATAGAGTCTTAGGTAAATCCCAACAGACAGAAGGGACAAGAATGGTACTTGGGGTGATAATGTTGAGTTCTCAATCAGGCTACTCTCATTTTAATAAATCATTGTGTGTGAAGATATATCACCTACTGTAAGTGGGTCAGTGCTTAAAGCATTGTGGCAGAGATAAAAATCCCAGGCATGTTACCTACTCTCAAGGAAGCTAAAATGGAGCAGGAGATAAAATACCTGAAAAGTTAAATAACAATATCTTCTCTCTTCCTTGTATGTGTGTGTGTGTGAAAGTAATCTTCATGTAATTCATGTACAACATATACATTTTATATGTAATTTCTCTAAGAGGAGTTTCCTAGTGCAGGAACTCCCTTTGCCAATGAAGATGGGCAACTTATCTCTTATGTATAGTTTTAGAGACCTGGCTAGAACATTGAGAGATTAAATGGTAGGTCCATGGTCACCCAGCTTGTATATGTCAGGAGCAAACATCATTACACAGTTATTCCTGAATCCAAAGGTGGACTTCCACCTATATCATGTTACATCTCTCTGCTTTCTTGTTCATTCATTAATCCATCTAGCTACACACACACACACACACACACACACACACACACACACACACACCCCAAATTGGTTTCTAGATACCTTAGTCATTGCCAGAGTAAATTAGACAGAGACCACAAGGAATTCTACAGTTCTAGAAGACTTTTGATGCTTAAGTTGTGACTTTATCCTAACTTCCTCAAAGTAACCGCCACCTTTCTCATTCCAGTTGGATAGTGTCACCTCACTGATCCAAGCTGCCAAGAACTTGATGAATGCTGTGGTCCACACTGTGAAAATGTCCTATATTGCCTCCACCAAGATCATCAAGATCCAGAGTTCTACAGGCCCCCGACATCCTGTTGTCATGTGGAGAATGAAGGCTCCTGCAAAAAAGCCCCTGATTAAGCGAGAGAAGCCAGAGGAGACCTTTGCAGCAGTGAGAAGAGGGTCTGCTAAGAAGCAAATACACCCTGTCCAAGTAATGAGTGAATTCAAAGGGCGACAAGTCTGCTAGACTGGCTACTCAACCTGGCTAACCCATTCTCAGAGCTTTGCTCACTTCACTGCCTTTGTTTTCCACTAGATCAGTTCCTTAAGTGCACTAATAATTAAACAAGTAGGATAGGACGTGTAGGGCTGGGTACACAACTCTAAGAAACATGGCTTCACAACATACCTTGTGTTTGGCAAAAAGCTCTCAAAGTTGGTTCAATTTCCTTTTCACACTCCCAACGACAGTCTTCTATTTCTCCCCATCCCCACAACCATCAAAAAAGTTGGAGGCTCAACTGAATCCTTCCTATTTTCACAAATATTAATAATCACCTACTTATTTAAGATGTAGAGATGTCTTAATAAAAGTCACAATCTTGGTTTTCAATGGAAAGAACCGATCTAAAAGTACATATTAAGTGTCTACTATTTACCAGGCACTGTGCTACATCCCAGGGATACACATTAAACACAAAATTCTGTCATGTGGCCTTTTGATGCTGTTTCTTGTTGCCAAGCAAAGTGTCTGGCATGCAGTAGACATAATACCCTGCCTGTCAATGGACTGATAAGTTAATATAAAATTATGTAACTCCTTAATCTCTTTAACTTCCCTACATATCATAAGCCCCAAATCCTGACTTCACAGTCATGCTTTGCAGAGGTGTATAATCGTTGATTGCAAACTCTCCAATAGTTCAGTTTTTAACGGGCTATGTCACCCATAGAAGTCTAACTAAGCTTCAGCGGCCAAAAGACTTGCTGGTTTCAGAAGTTCAGCCCGTGATAGTGGAAGTATTTCACATTTATAGATGAAGGGTTTTTTACCTTACACCTTTTCTGATGAGTGTTACGGGGACAATTAGACAATGGATGGGCCCCTTTCTTCAGCAGCCTGGTCATATTGAAGTTCTGGCTTGTAAAAGTCCATAAAAAGCATTTTCTGAATGAATGGATCCTTACCCATATAGGGAATCATAAGAGCACAGCAGATCAAAAAGGAGGTTATAATAGCACAAACAAAAAGTTCTCTCTAAAAATCTGAAATTCCTTTATCAATCCATAGCTGTTGTAAGAAGGAGTATTGGCTTGAAAACCTCTGGACACTTAGGGAATAAAAAAAGCTAATTTTATATATTACTCTGTTGAATACCGAAGGCAAATTTATAGTAATGATAGACTGATTTTTGATAACCTTCTTTTAATACAAGCCTTTGCAAACTTTTTTTTTAATATCAATTCCTACTGGTGGGCCCTATTCAAGTATATAGTTGCCTGTAAAAATACAAATTTGAGTATGCTGCTCCCAAAGGCTGCCTTCAGACAATGCTCACTTACAGCACCTGACTTTAAAAAAAAAAAGCCCTTTGCATAGTTAAACCTCAGTGTTCTCCTGCTCAATCCTCATGGGTCCTTCAAAGGCTATGTGATACACTGAAAAGAATAAAAAAGCCAGTGAAGACATGGATTCAAATTCCACCTCTCACAGTTACTGGCAAGCCATAAAATCTGACATATCCTTAATTTCCTCATATGTAAAATGGGTACAATAATAGCTATAAGATTTTCAACCAAGATTTGTCTTAGAAATCAAATGAGGTGGTGCAGGTAAAGTATTTTGTTAATATCAAAAGGGTCTATCAAAGGTTATGCAGCACTAGTGAAGGCTGCTGAACTCAGGAGACACTGAGTTGGAATCCCATCTCTCATATTCTCTGCTTGTGTAAGTATAAATAAAACAACAAATCTCTTTTAGCCTTAACGTCCTCATCTGTAAAATGAGACTAATAAATAATGCCTTTAATAACTAGCATCCTAGATTGTTGTGAGGGTCACTTGATATAATGCATGTAAAGTGTTTTGCAAACATTAAAGGGCTAAATAAATCTCAGCTATCATTTGTACTATTGCTACCATTCCCTTTGTTATGTCTGTTAACCTTTCCTCATCATTTTCAATCAGAAAAGTTTCAACCCAAGAGCCTTCTTTTAATAGCTCTATCTTAGATTCTCACTTATTTTTCTTAACAATTTTTTTAGCCTTAGATATCTACTTCACATTAACCTGAAGGTATTAGAGGCAAAATGAAGAAAGACCATACCTT
Organism: Phascolarctos cinereus; assembly: GCF_003287225.1. Taxonomy (NCBI): domain Eukaryota; kingdom Metazoa; phylum Chordata; class Mammalia; order Diprotodontia; family Phascolarctidae; genus Phascolarctos; species Phascolarctos cinereus. Next base: position 27,661,024 of record NW_027555736.1, on the reverse strand, counting down.
TCCAGTGGTTTCCTGACTTTCAAAGATCGCTTTGTTCCAATTTGTTTTGTGCAGAAAACAAAACTAACAAAAAATAAAACACATTTACACTTCCTGTTGTTGAGTGGGAAGAATTATATCAGTGTCAGAGGACATAAGTTCAAAATCCTGGCTTTACAATTTGGCAAAAAAACAAACAAAAAAAAACGTCAAAGTGGTTGGTTCAATTCCCCTTTCACGCTCCCCTGTGTGACCATCAACAAAGTTAATCCCTCTAAATGTCAGATTCTTGTCCATAAAATGAAGGAGTTGAACTAGATAAACTCCAAGGACTTTCTAGCTCAAGATTTATGGTCTAGTGTGGCTAGAGAGGAAGGGTGTTGGAGTTGACAGAAATATCTTTATGTTAGGAAGTCTAGGGCTCAAGACTCAATTCTGCCATGTAGCAACTTTGTGATCCTTTGCAAGTCCCTTAACCACTCCATACTCTAAAGAACACTTTAAGACTATAAATTAGAAAGAAGACTCCAATATACACAGGTAGAAAGAGTTTACTCTTCCAGACATTTGTTCTATAAATGAATAACAGGTAAAACCTCTTTCCCTCTGTGGGTAATAATGATTTTTTCCTAGTATTTCCCCCCAGTGTGAAAAAAACCAGAACAAATTGCATTTGTGAGGAAAGGTGTATGGGAAGCAGGTAAAATGTGTCAATAGTGCATGATTTTAATAAGGAATGTCTCATTCTGAAAAATATAATTCCATTTGATAGGACCATGTTTATTTGGTTTCTATGCTCAAATCTCCCCAAAAAGGCAATAATACCTAGATCCCTCATCTCTCAGGAGTTAGGTTCTGGCCATAATACTGTGTCCTAGATATCTAGGCTGGATCTATTCTCCACAAGTAAAGGAGAATGTCAATAATTCAGATATAGTTGGCATTACTTTGGTTAAATTATGTAGATAATTGTTCCCGTAACTTCCCACTCAGTGTGTCAACAGTCCAAGCCTCTTTGAAACAACATAGAATCACAGAATCTTAGAGTCAGACAAGATCTCAACAATCATTGTCTAACAGAACAACATTTAATTGATTAAAAATTCACTTTGCAATTAACATTATAAATTACCATTCACTTTGTTATAAAATGTGTTTATGGGAGAGTAAACTAGACTGATTCCATATTCTTTCAAAAGAAGATATATTATGTTCTTAATTTGCAAACTAGAAACAAACAGAATCTGATTTCTCGGCTCAATCATTCTAATTAGAATATCCTTATGATAGATTAGCAGTATAGAATCTTATAGTGGAAGGGACCCTAGAGTTTAACCATTCTGACAGCTAGGTGAATTTACTGCTTTTCCTACCTTCAGAAAATCACCTATTCTCCCTGGGCCATTTTTTTTTTCATTCATAGGAGAGGATTGGATTGGATGGATTCTTCTGTCTCTGTATATTTAAATTTGTGATGTGATTTTTAATAAAACACCTTCAAAAAAACCACATCAAGATAAAATGTTAAGCTATTACAGAAATATTGTTGAACTTTGGTTTAAAGAAGAAAAAGAAATAATTAAAACTAAAGAATAGATATTCAAATCTAAACAGAGAAACTTGATTTATTATTTAGAAAATCTAATTCCTTAGTGACCTCATACTTATTTTAGATATGAATTCATTAGCCTAGTGTTCTTTTTGCTAGGAAAACATGGAAAACCTGCAACTATATGATTAATAAATCAACTCAGGTAGAAATGTGGAGAGGAGGTGAAGAGGGAGAAAGAGAAATGGGATATCAAAGGGTAATTATTCCAAGAAACAAAGAAACTGACACCTGTTTCATCGAAGAGTCTGCAGACAATACCATCTTGAGGGATTATGAACTGAAATGCTGGTGTAGTGCAATGGGAAGAGCCTGGACTCAAATGTCAGAAGACCTGGGTTTTAAATTTTGCTCTCATACATTACAACCAGGGTTTATTTGGCAAGTCATTTAAGTAATTTTTGGGCTTCAGGTTTTTCTCTTTAAAATGATGGGGTTAGATATAGTCAGTAGATGATCTCTAAAATCTTTTTTATCTTTAAACCTTATGATTCTGTCTTTTCATTCACAAAACACCTTTCCCCAGTCACACACTGTCCAAGGTGCTAACAAACATCTGCTTTAGTCCTTGTAAGAAGTATTATATTTGCCAGTTTTGCTATAGGTTATCTACGTCTATTAATGTACCTAATGTCCTCAAGGTTTCATATATGCCACAATTGCAAAAAATACTAACTAGGTCTTTTTAATACCTCTCAAGTATTCTTTTTTTTTTTCCCTTTTCCTTCCCAGGGGCATAAGTGACTTTGGCTGCCCCCATTCCCCATTCCATCACTCATGTCTTTTTATTGTCTTTGTCATTGATTCCTAGTTCTGTCCCAACCTGGGCTTCCTTCCCACTTGTATACCCTTTAGGGCATTGGGAAATGTGCATTATGTCAGTGCCAGCTCCAGCTGGGTTAGAAGGGAGCTAAGAGGAAGGTTATTCTAACTGACAACATCCAATTTTCTACAGTCAAGCGAGCTTTCCAAATCTTGTCATTATGAGCCAGACAGAAAAGAAACTCTACAATGCTTTGGATGTGCCTGGAAACACTCTCTTCTCTCTTGAACAAGGGCTTCCTTAGTTTTAAAAAACCTTCTTCCTGACATCATATGATTTTCCCACCCCCAACTACTTCTTCCTGGCTGTTTGGTTTTGAATATCTGTAGTATTTTAAAAGCTTCTTTTGGCAGTTACCTCAATGGATCCAGAGCACCTCATAAGCATATTTTCATATACAGACGATTGAGCATAATTAAGTCCCATGGTGCCCCAGTGCTTGTCAAACCAGTCTTCCAACTTGTCTCACGTTCAATCATGTAAGCTGCTAAGAAATGCTCATCCACTGAGAGTGCATCTAGTAAGGACATCCTTCTATTCTAGACTAAAATGGCACTCTGTGGCCAAAGCTACCTGAGAATTTCAGGTGAAACTACAAAAAAAAATCAACAAGAGCAACAACTATAATGGCAACTGAAACATTAACAATGACGACAGTACGAACAAGCATCACAAGAACTAAACAAAAAGACATCCTTTCCAATCAAGGAGTGCTGTCCCCAATTAGAATTGTCTGCTTCCAGTTCAATTTAACAATTATTTATTAAGCATCTACTCTGTAATTCCCTGTGCTAGACACTTGATACAAAGAATAAAATGCAAAAGATTACCTACCTCCAAAGAAATCCCATTTTATTGGATGTAAATGTCTTCCTCTCATTGGAGATCTTTAATCAAAGTCTATATGACTTCCTGTCAGTGATATTTGAGAAGGAATTCCAGGTCAGGTATATATTGACTACATTACCATGAAAGCCCCTTCCAGATATAATCTTCTGGGATTCTGCAACAAATGTAGAATAACTTTTCTTCTTTGTAGTGTGATGATAATAATAATAATAGTAATAATAATGATAATTAACACAAACAGAAATACAGAGCAGTGCTTACATTGGAGTTGCAGGAGAAAAACTGTCAGGTTTAAAGTTAATAGACCCGACTTCTGAGGCACAAATATTTCATGCTGAATGGGACCAGTGCAATTTAGCATGTATTTATTAAACATTATTGAACACTTGCTATTTTTTTTATTATGCTAAGCTCTGTGGTAGAACTTGTAGATATGAAGACAAAATTAAAAGTAATCAGGCCCAACTTCCTCAGTTTACAAATGAGAAAAATTGTGAGCCAGAGAGTTTATGACCTGCCCAAATTCAGGCAGTCAATAAATTGGAATTTAAATCCAATTCCCTTTGACTCAAACATCTCTGCCTTACCCTCATGGCAATTTCAGTTCCTGGTCCTTCCACTTACCACTTGTGTGATATTGTGAACATCACATACCTTCTTTGGACCTTAGTTTCCTCATTATATAAAGAAGAGCTTGGATTAGATGGTCCTAAGATCTCTCAACTCTAATTGATTTTCATATGACACTATTACCTATATACATATATGGAGGGACTATGGACCACACACCAAATAAATATTTGTGTTCATGGTTAGGAAGTCCTTACAGCTGTATGTGGATATCAATAAAATCTCTCAGTAAAAACTTTTTCAAAATTCTGTATTGCAAACATTAATTCCTATACAACTTCTTTTCCAGTGGAATTCAAGTGTGAGCCTAAGAAATCATCTTGCAGAATACATTGTTTGCCTTAGTCTTTTTCACAAACTTTGTCTTGTATAGTCCCTTAAAATCAAATCTTTTTGGACTCAATTCATAATTTTTTTTTTTTGCCATCTCTAACAAGTCCCTGAAAACAATAGCAGACACATGTTCTAACCAATTTAGTCTCTAATGGTTGGGGCTGTGAATTATAATTTATTTGGGTAAGTCAAAAAATAGGAATTCAAACTTGAGATGAAATATTTCCTGATGTCCCAATTCAAAGTTTCATTCATTTCCCCCTTTCCCTCATGACTCTTTAAATGACTGTAATATATTTTGCATACTTTTTCTGAGCCATATGTTTCTCAACTCAAAGTTACTGATATTTCTAGAGAGGCAGAAATCGTTGTATTCACAGAAATGAAGTAGATTTGCAGTGAAGCAAAATTCGAAGAAATAATTTTTTTTAACGTAGACCCATACCATATAACATGATGGCATCTCAAAAGCTGAGATGACAATTAGCTGAAATAAAGTGACAGTGATCATTCACCCTGAACCTCCCAGTCCTTGTTTCCTGCAGTGGTAGGGGAGGGGAACTGATTGAAGATTCCATTAAGGTAATAGAGCCATTCAATGTTCCAGTGATGTAGCTTCAGAAAGAGCCCTTGTGAATCTCTCATTCAGATTTATCATTCAAGTTGATTTTATCAATCAATGAGCAGAAATGATTTATCCAACAGTAGCAATATAAATCCTTTTAGACTTTCATGATATTTGATGTGCCTATGAAATTATACTTGTTTGAGATTCAGCATTCTAATGTAATTAACTGATTTTGTCAAACCCATTTTTTGTTGATAATCAAAAACAAAAAAGCACAATGTTTCAGAATCTCAGTCTATTCAGCTGAGTTATATTTAGTATATAATTCAATACTTGTTTTTATGTTACATGGGAATATAGAAAATACATTTTTCCCATATTCATCTTTTATCATTTTATCATCATTTTATCAATTTATCATAATTTACCACTTCCTTCATCTGTATGTCTAGCTACTCAACCTGGCAGTCTATAGCCATTTAAATATATCTTTAACATCAGGTATCCAAACCCCAAGAAAATAGTGGAGATGAGATACATTCAAATACAACAATTTTTGGTTAAATTGTATAATGGTGATAAATAGATAAGGGAAGCTAGATGCTGCAGTGCATAGAAGGACAGGCTTAAAGTCAGAAAGACTTCAATAATAGCTCTGTGAACCTAGACAAGTCATTTAACCTCTGTCTTAATTCTTCATATATAAAATGGGGGAAATGGCAACACCTAATTCCTAATGGTGTTGTGAATCTAAAATGAGATAATAATTGTAAATTTCTTGGTACATAGCAAGCACTATATAAATGTTAGCTATGACCAGACAAGGGGGATTTAGAAAAAAAAATAGAACTCAATAACCTAGTGTTTGATAAATTTGAAAACATAAATTACCTAGGGGAAAAACAGTTTTCATTTGATAAAAACAAAAAAAAAACAACTTCTTGAAAAACTGGAAAGCAATCTGGAGGAAATCAGACTTACATAAACACATTATACCATATTCCAAAATACATCTTAAATTTATGCATACTCTTAATATTAAAGAGTATACTATAAAATAATATAAGAAACATATGGCTATGAGTAAGAAATGTATTCCTAATCACGCAACAGAGAAAGACAATTACAAAAAAAATAAATAACTTTAATTCATCTAATTTCTTTAATTTCATTTAAATTCTCTAAGAATTGGTGTTTGTGATGAATATAGAGATTCTTGCAAGTACCTATCTGAATACAAAGTTATGTAAGCAGAGCCAGGAAATGATATTAAGAGTAATTACAGCAATGTAAATGGAAAGAATAATACATTAAAAAAATCAAAAAATAAATGCAGCAAAATTGTAAAGATCAAGTGAAACCTGAATGAAGAGATATGAGAAGACCACCTCAACACACCCTTTCATGGATGTGGAAGGCCCACAGGCATTACACATCACATACATTTTTAGACTTTTTCAATAAACAGTCATACTGATTTTTTTTTCCTCTCTAAAAATTCCTATATTTCATATGGGATGGTTGGGGGTGGGGACGCACAGGGGGGTATTTGAGATAGCTGTAGTGATATAAGAAACAGAAAATATCAATAAAAAACTTAATTTTTAAATATATAGTTGTCAGTGAGTATATAGAAATACTAGGAAAGATAAGTAAAGATAGATCTTTTTCCTCCATAGATCTTAAAATATCACGGGGAGATATGACACATACACAAATCACTTGACTATAGCATGACACCAAAGGCAACCAGAAGTTATTCTAGTACTTGAAACAGGCAGGGAAACAGTATGGCCCACAGGACACATTCCTTGGCAAGCCCAGTTTAGTGTAGTAGAATGTGCCCCTAGGTTTGAAATTCGGCAGTGCTTCATACAACATGTGTGACCTTAGGCAAGTCACTTGACTTCAGTTTCATTTTCCTCACATCTAAAATAAAGAGATTAGACTAGATGATGTCAAAGGCTGAAAAAACAGGGATTAGATATATTAGATACAGTATTATTTAACTCATATGTGCCAGCTACTATGCTAAGTACTGATAATACATATAATCAAGGAAGACTCTCCTTACCCTCAATGTGCTTACATTCTAATGGTGAAGAGAACCCACAGGGAAGGTAGAAAAGAGAGAAAGGCATATGACTAAAGCAGCAAGCTGTGCCAAGAAGTAGTATGGACACCTGATACTGTGAAAGATAAGGCAAAAGTTTACCTATTGGTTCCTGGAATCTCAGGGGTGGGATTCATGGTTCCAGCATCAGGGGAGCAGATGTGCATAATGACAACAGTAGAGATGACATCATCTTGGGATGGGAGCAAATTGCCTTCTGACTCTGAAACAAAGCTCCTCTACTGTACTCCTAAGGTACTGGAGAATACCAAATATATGTATAGTGTGGATATTGAAATGGTGTAAAAAGAATGTCATGTAAGGGCCAAGGTGAGAACACTACCAACTGATGGCATTGGGTAAACATCCATGGAAGAGGTCATAGATCTTTCTGTCTCCAGGCTCTTTCCCCTCTCTTCTCCCACAATTATTTCTCCATGATCTTTCTTGAGAGTTATCCTAGGTCACAGGTGTGAGCATGCTACTGTTGAAATTAAAACTAACAAAACAGCATCTGCCTGAATGATATAGCTACTGAATGATACTGAATGATATAGAGATTCATGATTCTTTAACCCAGAGGGTTAAAAAAAAAGTTTTGCTAACTCAAATCTCCCTCTGACTAAGATTCTTTTGAGACACAACTCAGATGTCATTTCCTCTCCAAAGCCTACCCTGAGATCCACAAGTTTGAGTAATTCTCCCCCTCCACCCCGAGATGTTCCAAAGTACTTTCCCTGCCCCTCTCTTTATATTTATCTCATTGCCTCTGCTATCACATTGTTAAAAAAAAATCAAACATTAAGAAGAGACTACACTTATGTCCATTTTTGTCAACCTTAATGGAGTAGTATAAATCATGACATGATGAAGAGAATTCTGGACTTGTAATCAGGGGGAATTGGGTTCAAATCTTGCTTCTGATACAAGCTGTGGGACCCTGGCCAAGTAGTTTAACCTCATCATTAACCTCATTGGGACATCCAATCTATCACTCGTGAGAATCTATTTTCCCTAAAGTTACCAACATATCTTAATTGTCAAATCTAGTGTCTCCTTTTCAATAATCAGCCTTTTGTAGTGCATTTGACAGTATTAACAGCTATCTCCATCCCCTCCTCTGGGTTTTTATAATATTTTTCTTTCCTAGATTTCCTACCTATTTGGTTACTCTTTGTTTTCCTTTGATAATTTATCATCTATGTCATGGCCATTGCTTTAAGTGTACCCAAAGATTTTGCACTAGAAACCTCCCTCCCTTTCATTTTCCCTCCTTTTTTATTACTTTCTCTCACACACAAACATTTACTTACTTTTAATTATTATCTCTAGGTTAATGATGCACAGATATTTATATTTATCTATACAGCCTATTTTTCTATTGAGCTTCAGTCTTATGTCATCAATTTTCCATTGGGAATTTTAAAAGTAGATTTCCCAAGGACATATCAAACCCAACATTTTCAAAACATAGATCATTTTCTCTTCAAAAAATATACCCACTATCTAACTTCCCTACATCTGTTCATGTCGTCACACTCCCTGGTTTATAACCAGAAATACTCAATATGCTTCACCCCATATAGTCAATTTGTTGCCGTGTCTTACCTTTTTTTCTTCCGCATCACTCACATCTGACCCTTTTTCTCTGTTCACACAGCTATCACCTTATTTCAAGACCTAATATTTTTTCCCCATGGTCTTCTATCTGCTCCCCTTGCCTCCAGTCTCTCCACACTCCCATCTATATGATACTGTGCTGTAACAGTGATTCTCCTTAGGCAGCTAAATGTGACCATATCCCCTACTCAAACTCCAATGACTCCTAATTGCCTCAAGAGTAAATTATAAATTCATCAGTTTAACATTTGAATCTTTTCACAGCCTTAATCTAAATTCTCTTTCTGGCCTTATTGGATATTATTTCCTCTTCTATACTCTAATGAAGCCAAATGTGGCTTCATTCTCTTTCTTATATCCTAATTTTAAACCTTTGCACTGATCAGCCCCTTACCTGCAATGCCTTCTTTGTTTACTTCCATCTCATTAAATACTTCTCTTCCTTGTAGATGTATTTGAAGATATAACTTCTACTTAAAGTTGCACAGATCCTTTCAACTGGTATTTCCTTCTTTCCAAATTATTTTTTATTTTTCTTTATTTTATATTTATCCTCTTAATATTTTCTTGCTTGTACTTGTACTTGTCTCTCTGTTTAGAACGTAAGCTCTTGGTAAATGGGGATTATTTCGTTCTTGTAACTTTAGGAGCTAGCACTCTGCCTATTATATAACTGATGCTTACTAAATGTTTCTTGATTAATTTTTGTGCTTCTGGTGAAGCCTCAGAATTTTTTAAAGTCATTGACTGTGATCTGGATTGGCCAATGGTGGTCTCACCCTTTATTTCCTTTCCCCCAAATCCTTTTCTTGTTCCAACTAAACTAGTGCAATAGAAGGATGCTAGAGATCAAATATCCCCAGATTTTAGATAAGTCTCTGAAAATATCTTTCATACTACTTTGGAAAATGAGAGCAATGGACTGGCCTAGAGTAGTATGAGGTGAATCAGGAGGGTACCAAACTAAGCTTGCAGATATGGAGCTGATGTCAAGGGAGACAAAAACAAAACAAAATAAAACAAAAAACAACTTAATGACAAGAGGTTTCCTAAAATGTAATGGGAGGAGGATCTCAACTTCAAAGAGGTAGAAAATTCAACCTTATTGGAGATATTTGGGCAGAGACTCAAAAAAATCCTTCAGGTGTCAAAAAGAAGAGTTAATTTTTACCTTCAAAATTGGTTTTTAAGGTCCCTTCCTGCTCTGTGATTCTACATTCTTGGCTTTTCTACCACCAATTCTACCAACTCACAGAGAATAGGGCCTATGCTGTATCAGTCTTCAAAACAGTACCTCTTAGCAGAGTGGTCAATTCAAAGAAGATGAATAATGATTTTTTTTAATTAACACAATAAGAGGTTGGCTTGAGCATAACTCAAGGCAACTGGGTCAGCTGGGGCAATCAAGTTGAGGTTATTAATATGAGGGAGAGAGCCATGTAGATGAAAAGGAAGTGAACAAAAAAAACAACTTGTCAACATGTTGAATTCATTTCATCTAATTTTGCTTGGTACCTATCATTGTTATATAATATTAATTTCCAGATATATCACATATCCCTATCCCAATAAGTCATCCCCTCTAACAAAGTTGTGGAAATAATTTTAAGTCATTAGGAAAACCTAACAACACACTGCTTTTATTACTTTTCTGACAGCATATGGAATATTCCACAACCACAGTCTCCCAACTCAGTAATGAAGGTACGGGTCACATTTTGCAAACTCTCCTGTGGGGTCATGGTCAGTTATTCCACTTAAATTGCATTTCATTTTAGTGCTATTTCTACTGCCCTCATTGGACCTATGCTGCATCTTATTTTTTCCTTGTTCAATTTACTTCTTCCTGCCTAAGTTCATTGATGCTATGCCAGCTTGAGGAAGAATATAGAACACCCCCACCTCCACCAAAAAAAAAAAAAAAGGGAAACTCAGATCTTATTCAGGAAAACCAAATAATTCCCAAAGGATCCATATGGGTTTTACCATTCACCTATGCTCATATGATCACCATATTTTTTGGGCACTTAGAAGGGGGAAAATAAAAAATTGGGTTTGAAATTAATATGATGGAATACTATTATGTAGTTTAATTGGACAAGTAAAAGTGATAAAATAGATCTGGAATGGTCTTATTGTAATAATGCAAAAAAATGAAAAACATAGAACTAGATGAATGATGTGTATACTATGGGTATACGTGCAAAATTAAATGAGAATGAACTGGCAAAAGTCCTGATGGAAACTTAGGGTGGTTATGATACATTGGAATTAATTCAAATGTACAATAAGCAAGAAGTACATACTAAGCAAAAAGAAATGATATTTTTAATGTTGCTACTAAAGAGCCTTTTTTTAATGTCATCTATTTTGAGGATTAACTTATTTGGTCAGGAAGAGTTTTGGGAAGGGAATATGCTTTACACCTCTAAGAAAAAATATAAAGGTCATACTTGTATCCCAAACTATTTATGTAAGATGACTCTTCTGAAATACAGCTTTTGAGGTATTTTTCTTCTATTAAATGTTTTATCACTTTTGTAAAGATTTTTCAGTTTAAACCCTGTAGAATTAGCATAGCTCCCTTACAAACACAATGTAGTTGAAATATTCCAGGCTCTTACATGGGGGAAAAAAATACTTGGTAGGAAGAATTCAAAATTCACCTAATTATCTCTGGTAAGATGAAATCCATAGAAAAGTCATGTTCTTTATCACCTTTATTCACGAGGGAGAGCAAGGAAATGTAGTAATTGGCCATTTTTTAAAATTTATTTTTGTTACCTTTCTCCATATCACTTGAAATCTCCTAGTTCATGTAGACTTAAACTTAGCTGTGATTAAGGATGAGGATCCCAGGGTATGAGAATTTGGAAAGATGTTAGATGTCATTGAGTCCAACCCTTTCTTTTTTGAATATAAAGAAAGAAACTGAGGGTCAAAGAGGGAGGTATTTCAAACTGAAGTTCCATTTGTAGCAAGGGTCAGAGTCAGAATTTGAAGCTAGCTCCTCAGACTCCAAATCCAGGGCTCTTAATGTGTCACAGAGTCAGAATTTGAAGAGTGGTATAGTGCATCTGTGTCTCTTCCAGCACAACATGTTTGGAAACAGTAAATGTGGGTTTGACCTTTCGTTTTGCCTTTCCTAGCCCTTGAGCTTACTCAAGGGATTTCCATTCATTGGGGCTTTGGTTTCTAATTTATAACAAGAAAGAGATCAAACAGTTGATATTTAAAGTGTCTTCTTTGCAGTTTTCTGATTCTATCCTTATACAAACTCCTTATCAACCCTCAATCCAATGCACAATTGACTATACAAATCTGCCTCCTGGTATCTACCCACACATAGCTGTTTCACTTACCTGGGTCTATCTTTTGATAGACCTGCCCAAGTATTTCACACACCTCAAAGAGATGTTAGAACCACTTTTGACCCATACTCTTTCCTTATTGAGGAGCATATTTCAAGATGAAACTCATAAGTTCTGAATATTCTTATCCCAATTCTCACTCTCACAGCTGAGTCAGGTTAAGAATCATTGTAGTCAGCTAGCCTTATGTAGCTTTAAGAAAGAAGTATTTACTAAGGTGTTACAAGAGCGGTTGAACTAGAATATCCCCCTTAAATCTGGGACATTCTATTCTGCAAGTCTATGCTGAATCCAGGAGAAATTAAGCTTAAGCTTAGAGAACATATGTGATATAAAGCTAGCTCATAGCTTCTGGTTGTTGGAAGTCCTTTTCTCCAATTTTGGGGGTTCAAGAACTTTCCCTTAATAAAAGTAAATCTCTATCCATCTGTCTTGACTTGACTGCTGGCAGATTATTCATCATCAGCTGATTCAGGGTTGTGGCTAGGACATCAAGGTAAAGGCAGGAAGGCCTCATACTTCAAGACCTTTTGAAGCTTTCAAGAGAGGGCTTCCTCCTGCCAAAAGTGGTGAAAGGAGGAAAGACAAAGGAAGCAGCCTTAGGCCAAAGTCAGAAACCAGAAGGTGCCTCTTTTCCCAAGGTAATTCTTTCTTTTTTTTTTTAAGGCATTTGGGGTTAAGTGACTTGCCCAGGGTCACACAGCTAGTAAGTGTCAAGTTAAGTTTAGTCTGAGACCGGATTTGAACTCAGGTCCTCCTGACTTCAGGGCCAGTGCTGTATCCACTGTACCACCTAGCTGCTCCCCCAAGGTAATTCTTCATAGACTATTTAGCTGAATGTCCCGTTTGCTCCAACGTTCAAATTTTTACTCAACTAGTTTGATAGTTTATAGGCCACCCCTGGGGTGTGGACAAGCATTCCCCCATGCCTTGGCCTATCGGAGTATAATTTTGATGCAAAATCTTTTTAGGTTAAAATACTTTGCAGTTAGCCTAAGGCCTATGATTGGACTTGATTGTTTATTTTGTCACTTGATTAAGTGGAGGTGGTTTTTATTAAATCAATCACCCTGGTGTTACACAAAGAAGACTGAAAAGCCAAGAGACTCAGAGCCATTAGTCTTTTTTTTTTTCAGCTTCTCCTTGCTAGAGGGATCTAAGTCTTCTCCTCGGTATTGAATTGAGCTTAACCATTTCAACTGTTAGTCACCTGATTTGTCCTTAGCAGGTGGAAGCTAGCTGAGGGCAAGGAGGCTTTCTTTTTTCTCCAAGTTCCTTCTTAGGAAAAGTGTCTGGCTAGGAAGGTGTAGGAACTTAATAAATGCTAATAGTATTATTTTTGATGAACTAAATTAGTCTGTAGCTATGTGGACAAAATTATACCATAATTAGGCCACATAAGTGCCACTTTAAAATGATATAAAAACAAATAAAAAAATCATCATTTCATGCTTATTATGTGCCATGGTCTTTTCTAAGAATTGGAGATATGAAAAAAGAAAAAGTGAAGATAGTTCTTGCCTTCAGGATGCCCAGAAATGAGAATTTTCCTTTGGAAACTTGCAGGGATAGTACCATAATAAAGTGAATTTTGAAACTAAAAAGGACTTTAGTGGTCATTGAGTCCAAATTCCTCATTTTATAGACGCATAGATGGGAAAAGACTTGCTTAAAGTCATATTAAGAAGCTGAATCAGGATTCAACCCAGAACTTCTGACCTAAAATCCATCCTACAAAGGTAGAATTTTACTTCGTTGCCTTTCTTTGGAGCTCCCAAGCTTCCCATAAGGATTAAGTAAAATCAATGTTTGGGAACAAGAATGCAGAGAACCTGATTTTTATTTTTTTTTAGATAAAAATTCCCAGGGTCCATGGCCAAAACAATGTCTACTGCAACTGTGCAGTGAGATAGTATAATATTTACTACACTTGTGCTGTACTAAGTTATGATGTTATTGCTAAAGTTAACTCATGAGCTTATTGTTGGCAAACTACCTTCTTTGTGTGCTTCTCCAGAAATCAAGAGAGCACTGCTCAGTGAGTTGGAGATTTGTGAATTTGTAGAATGAATAGGGAAATGCATGTGTGTTTGACTCAACCAGCCCTTGTTAAGGCTTGGGGGAAGTAGGGGACTGCACAAGCTGGAATGCTGTGCCTGTTTCCAATGGCTCCCATGAAGATGTAGGGGTTGTTGCTCCCCCCTCTCACCAGCCCCTGCAAGAAGGGTGATTAGGGGATCCTATAGGAGTTAGTGTTCCCATTGTCAGGAACCCATTGAGATAGAGAAGAATAAGAATAAAAGAAATTATTATTTAACCCCTCCGAAGCTGTCTTCCTGTCCTTCTGACTGCCCAGATCGAATGTTAGAGGCTGGAGCCCAAAACCTCCAGAGGTGGCTCCTGTGCTACACTACATAATTATAAATGAATAAATATGTGTGTAATACATATTTATATATTTAATATAATATACAATTTATATATATAATATATGTGTATATAGATACATGTATATTTAAATATATATTCTATTTCTATAGTGTCTATTAATAATGCAAATTAAAAGTGTGTTGTGCATATATACATTTTGTGGTTGTTCAGTTGTTTTTCAGTCATTTTTGACCCTCTGTGACCCCCTCTGGGATTTTCTTTACATACATAATTGTATAGAAGACAATTAGGTTGTGTAATCGATACAGTATGGGCTTGGAATCCAGAAGATGCATCTTCATGAGTTCAGATCCAGACTCAGACACTTACTAGTTGTGTGAACTCTGGCAAGTCACTTCATCTTGTTTGCCTTAGTTCCTCATCTGTAAAATGAGCTGGAGTGGGAAATGGCAAATCACTTCTGGATATTTGCCAAGAAAATTCCAAGTGAGATTCCAAGTCAAACATGACCAAAAAAAACCCCGTGAAAATGTGTACATATTTTATATACACACATATATGCATATACATATTGTATACTCTTGTATATATGTTTATAGGCATATACATATGTGTATACATACGTACACACATTTATGTATATATGTACATATATATACATGTACAACACACTTCAAATTTATTCTACATTGTTAAAATTTTCTTTGCTATTTTCTTAAGTCTAGGCAATCAACAAAACAATAAATTAGTCCTTCATTTATAGCATTTTCCCATTTCTAAGATATGAATCCTGACTTTGAAAATTTAACAACTGACTCGAGAGCTGGAATGAGTTGATTCCAGCACATTTTTGATCTGAGTTATCATAGAACTGTGGATCACAGGTGTGATAAATGATTGAAAAGCCCGAAAGCTAATCCTTTTTTATTTACTTTTTTTTTAACCCCTGAAGTTCTGACTGTTACAGGATACAAACTTACAATAAGCACTGCCTCTGATTTCCCACTGATGCTTTTAAAGACTTTCTACTCTTTCAAAATTCATAACTGGATCCTTTATAAGATACATTAAATGCCAAGCATTCTTATCTTGAAATCATTTAAGGTAATAAAAAAATAGAGAAATTTCTTTCAAATGTGTCTTAGTTTATATTACTGTCATCATGATGCAATGTATTTTGGTTCTGGTCGCCTTAGTTCGAATCAGTTAATACAATTCTTCCCAAATTCCTCAAAATTTGCCACATATGCCATTTTTTATAGAGAAATAACATTCCATTACCTTTATATACCATATGTGTTCAACTAATCAGTAATTAATGAGAAACCACTTTGTTTCTAGTTATTTTGTTTTTGCTACAACAAAAACAAAACCATCATTAGAAAGTGTATGTCAATTCGTTTTGTGTGACTAAAACATACCTTAACATCTTTTATTAAAAAAGCTGGAATGTTCTGTTTTCTCAACAGAATTCGTTAGAAATGGTTACCCAACTTTAGCAATTTTGAAATTATCAACAGCCACTATGCACATACACACACAATATTTATGGGTGTAATTCTATCTATCTATCTATCTATCTATCTATCTATCTATCTATCTATCTATCTATCTATCTATCTATTTCTATCCATCTATCTATCTCTTACAGTTATGTGTACATATGTATATGTGAATGTATGTATTTATGTATATATGAATACATATTCTAATTTCATAGTATTTACCCATTAATAATATAAATTGAATTTAAATACGTTTGTAGCTTTTATGTAATAATTTCTCCTTTCAACTCTAATACAAAATTCTGGGTCTCAGGAAAGTGGAATCATGTGAATGGATTCATGAGGCAATGTTTTGCTTTTAACAGGGAGAAAATTCATTGGTTCCAAAGTAATGTATCCCTTGAAAAGGTGAAGGATAGTCCTCCTAGATAGTGGGTATGACATACATCTGAGATTGGAAGAGGTATTCTGTTGCCTCCAGTACTATAGGGGTTGAAGTACTTTGGAGGCAACCATAGATTCTTCTAGGAACAAAGGAGATGATATCATCTCACTTTTCTTCAGATCTCTGAAGGGAAAGACTCTAAGAAAAAGCTATCACAAAGAAGATAGGGCAGTGTTTATCATTCCCCTTCCCCCAGCTTGCTACACTAGACTTTGAGGAATTTCTCCTTGCTTGAGATCTAAGACATTCTTTCTCTTAGTGGAAATAAATTATCTTGCTCCCAATGGAAAGTTCATTCATTCTGTTATATAGTTTCATGTGTTTTCTTTCTTGATTTCTGTTTGCTATCTGGTAAAATGTTCACTTTCTATTTGCTATGTGTGTACATTGTGGAACTGGAACCCGGTGTGAAGAGATTCAAGCCTTGAATGTCTAGCTTGGGAAACTAATGTTAAGGGATGACAACCAGAAGTGCAGCTTGAAAATAAATTTAAAAAAAAATCTCCTAGCTAATGAAATCTAAGTGAACAGTTAGATAGAGATCTATTTCAGTATGTTCTCTCTTACGAAAGAGGAGTAGCCAGTCTCTGGACCCAACCTCCTGCTTGTCTTGCTTTCAGGAATCAAGATCTCCATTAAATCAGGGTTAGAGAAGGACAATCTACAAATATTTATTATTGCATACTTGCAATCAACACCTAGCCAGGGGTATAACCTATCCACCTGTTATGCAGTCATAGCAAATACGTTTATTTTGCTTGATTATAGTTATTTCTTACAAAGTAGGGCTTCTATGCTTTGGGTGGGAGTTAGTAAGTAAAGATTATGACAAAAAAAAAGAAAACAGGTTTAATGAAACATTTAAAATACACACAAGAGAGCAGAATAAAGTTGAGAAGTAGAAACAGGAAGGCAGGGTTGCTTTGTAAAAAAATATTTTTTATATTATATTCTCTAATATACACATAAAAATAAAATGTATATAACAGATACGTGTAACATTCATATATTTTCTTTGTATATTGAAATGTTATGTTCTTATGATATTTTTTGAATTCCTAGCTGGAAACAGTAAGGTAGACTACTGAGTAAGAAGAATTGAGTTTGAATCTATCCTTAGATAGGTAATAGCTGTGTGACCCTAGGAAAGTCATTTAAGCTCTGTCTTCCTCAGTTATCACCATCTATAGAATATACCCTATCTACTGAATAAGGATAAAATAGAACCTACTTCTCAGGGTCATTGTGAAGATAAAATGAGATCATATTTATAAAGTCTTTTGCATGCTTTTAGATGTTATGTAAATGGCAGCTATTATTGTAAAAAAAAAGAAAAAGAAAAGAAAAGAAGAGAAAAGAAAAGAAAAGAAAATATAAAACAAGAGTGTCGTCTCTGAATTTAGAGAAACTGGATATGAATCTTGCCTCAGACAGGTCACAACCTCTCAGGGCATCAGTTTATACATCTGTAGAATTAAGGTGTTGAATTAGACAAAATCCAAGGTCTTTTCTATGTATAAATTTATGATCCAATGTATGTTTTTACTTAGGAAAAATAAAGGAATCTAGATGTCTATCACAACATTTTTATTTTACAGGGAAAGAAACCATGACACAGAGAGATTAGGTAAGTTAAGCAAGGCCACTCCTGTGGTAAATAAATAACAGGACAAAATTCAAGTTGTGGTTTTCTAACTCCAAATTGTCCAAATCCACTGTATGATGCTGCTTTTCATGTTTTATTTATACATACACACATACAAAGACATACATATGTATATATACATATACAAGCATACATATGTATACATATATGCATAGGTAAATATGTGTACATACACACATATGTATGTATATATGTATATATGTATAGATATGCATCATGCATTCATTCCGTCTGGAGGTTTTCTACAAGAGACACTCTGACAGAAAAAAAAAAGTGGAAGAAATTTCGGTTCATCCACCTTACTTATTTGAAATTCTTACTTTTTTCTTTTAATACCTACATAACTGAGGATAATTACTGAAATCTGATACAAAATTGTAAGAGAACAAATGAGTAATTTACTTAGCGAAAACAACAGCAACTGAAACACCCAGTGAAACACTGGTGATTAATTAATTCTTCCCCTCTCTCCTCCCTTAGATCTCTTTAATCTTGACATTATCTTTTCTGTAATAGAATTTTGATGTTGTAAGCATAATGACAAACTTAAAGAGATCAAGATCCCATCCTAAATTATTTTAAAATCAAAATGTTTTTTGAATTCATTCACAAATTACCCACCATAATCTTCCAATATGGGAGTTTATTTATAGGAGTAATCTGGTTAACTTTGGAGGTGAGGGAAGATTATTAATCTTACTGATGAAGTTTAGGGATTTTAAGAGTGCTGGGACCCTGATATCACAACAAGCAGGGCCTGTCTGAAAGAATTTGACCCAAGCCTTCTTTCAGCCAAAGAAAAGGTTTATTAGAACATCTACCATATTAGGCAGATTTTTAAGAGTCTGAACATTAGTGAGCTATAAGAATCTAAATGGTGGCTAGATTTTAGGAATCTGAGCACCTTGATGAAGACAAAATGGACCTTTATACAGAAAGATTGTGGGAGGGATCTAGGAGTGGATCTGAATGGGAGTGGCCAGTAAACTGGGGTGAATGGACTCCTGGGACCTGGACAATGGATCCTAGCTAGGATTAAGTGTGGGAAATGGCCAGGGGTCATAGGGAGGGCTAGGCTAGGTTAAGGGAAACATAATTGGGAGATTGGGTATAGCCACAAAGAAAGGCTAGTTGATAGGATTATAGCCTTAGGCAAATGCCAGAGATTTGGCCAAGTGGGAAAGTCCAGGGTTTTTCCTTTCTGGAGTCCAAATCCCAACCTCATCATTACCACATGAACATTCTTAGTCATCAAGTTTAGTCAACAAGTTAGGTCATCAAAAATTTATTAAGTGGCTAATGTATTATTATTGTGTTATACATTGGAGATGAAAAGAAAGATTACTCTATGTGAGAAATTATTATTAATAACCTATAAGTTGGGGGAAGATTCAGAGCTTTCCTCTTCTTCTAACGTCCTTTAAAAGTTCAGGTTTTTTTTTTTTTGGTGAGGCAATTGAGGTTAAGTGACTTGCTCAGGGTCACACAGGTAGTAAGTGTCAAGTGTCTGGTTTGAGACTGGATTTGAACTCAAGTCCTCCTGATTTCAGGTCCTGGGCTCTATCCCCTGCGCCACCTACCCCTAAAATTTCAGCTTTCTTTCTTTTTTTTTAACTAATTAATTTATTTTTAGTTTTCAACATTCATTTCCACAAGATTTTTACTTCCAAATTCTCTCCCCATCTTGTAAAGTTCAGCTTTCTGGAAGGACATTACTGATAATGAGATTGTGTTAGCTCTACTGGTCTTTGTCAGACCCCACCCAACCTTTCAAGGTATTTAATCTAAGCTGGGGAAATCCATTGTGTTCTACTAAAGCTTGGTTGGAGACGTATCTTTTTGTCTAGATAGCCCAAGGCTGGGAGTAGTCTGGTATAGAGATATTTCCTTGGTTCAGGGACACAATGGTGGGGTGATATCAGCCCCTGTTGAAAGGATCTATAAATTGTGAGCCTGCTGCCATGCTGGTCTTTAGTGTAAGAGAGATGGCCAAATGATCATCTTTTTATTAATAACCTGCTGGCCTTGTTAATAAAATAATTAAATTACCCAGAAACTATGTCTCTCAAACCTTTGTAAAAATCACAGCTCCTTCTTTCAAGGAGCCACATAATACTGGGGGAGATGGTACGTAAAAAACCAAACCAAACCAAAACAAAAAACAAACAAACAAACAAAAAAGCACTGGTAGCACTGTGCTCACAATTCTTGGACTTGGTCCCAGGTTATATGTTAAGTATTACATTAGTTACCGATTAAGGCGCTCTTCATAGCCATAATCATTCACTGTGAACAACATTACAAAAGTGTCTAATATCCTGAAGAAGAGAAAAATATTTCATACTTTGTACTGGTTTCCTCAAAATCCAGCACCATGTCTGGCATAAGTTAGGCACTTAATAAATACTTATTAGTTGGTTGAATATAAGGATTGAGACAGGATGGTATAGAAGATAGAAAGATTACCTCAAAGTCCGGAATGGCAGGTTTCAAGATGTGCCTCTGACACATTCTGGATGTGTCACCTAGGGAAGCCACTTCACCATTCAGTATTCCGTGCAAATCTCTAAGAATATAAATTTCAAAGAACACGAAGACCTGAGTTTTTATTTTATTTATTTATTTATTTATTTATTTATTTATTTATTTATTTTGTTGTTACTGCTGTTGCAGTGAGAAAAAAATCAAAGTATTATTATTAGTATAAAATAGATGATTTTGTAAATGTACCATACATAAAAGATCATTACAATGTCTTAAAATTAAGAACTAAAAATGTAAAGCCCTTTTTTGTTAAGTATTGAAGTAGTAAAACTGTGCAATATTTTAAAATGTATTGTTTTATGACAAAATTAAAGAAATTCAAAGTATTCTGTTATATATTATTGAAAAGCACAAAAAGTCCAATTTAAGACCTGAATTTTTAAAAGGAATATTTCTCAACAATAGGTCCTTAAACCAATGAAATGAGAGGTTGAATACTTATCCCTATAAATAAAAAAAAATGCATACATCCAGATGAGGGTTATCCTTTACAGTATAATTAATTATTATACATCATAGATTTAGAGCTGGAAGAAACATTTGAGGTTATGTAGTTCAATCACCTCATTTTTATAAATGAGGAAACCAAGGCAGAGAGTAGAGAAACCAGTTGTCCAAAGTCATAAAGGTAGAAAGTGAAGGGGCTGGGATTTTTAATTAGTTTCTCAGACCCCATATCCATTGGTCTTTCATTGTAATGATTTTCATTACTTAGGATATTTTTGAGATGTTTCTCTTTCAGAATTTATTGCAGATCGTCTTAATCTCTCTCAGATTTGATTTGAGGAAATAATCAATGGGTATTCAGAGACAAAATAGCTGAACTACATTAAGAAATTTGAGAGCATTTTTTTAAGTAAAAAATGAGATATAAAGAGACTTTTCAGCACTCAATCTGGCTCTGAAGGCATGTACTGAAAAAAAATCCCCAAGAGGTTTTGAGCAATGACAGTATGGCTACAATCTGTACATAACCTTCTTACAAAGGCAGCATTTTGAAGGCCCTGAATTCCTTTGAATTTAAAAGGGTTTTTTCTTTTGTAATTTTATTTATTTTTTAAAGTATAATCATGAGTTTACATTCCATCTCCTAAATCATATGTAGGTGAAAGACACCTAGTACAATTTCAGAGCTATAACTCAGGTGGGGCAATCTGGGATTTGCCAAAGGGCAGAGAATTTTAAATGACAGCCATTTAAACAAAGAAATTGTTTGGCAGCATAGAAACAGCTAAGTTTAGTTAAAATAAAAAGCTACCACCAGCCCTCATTTGTGAATTACTGTAAGCAACTAGTTTCCCCCTTATTGTCAAACTGAAGTTGTCTTAATTATTTCTTGTAATACTTTTTTTTTTTACATCAGAGATTAAAGGACATATTTAAGAGTATATTTTATGCTGCATGCACCACTGGGGAGGGAACAAAATAGCTAAGTATAGCTCAGCTCCCTGCTCTTTTTCTCAGAGGCCACAAAAATGGCAGCCTAGCTTAAGCATGTTCATTTCATTGGTCAAAAGTTTTAGCTACTTTTGTAGGGTCTCTTCAGTAATCTTCCAATAATTATTTTCCCTATTTCATAGTTCAGGTTTTTTTTACAAAAAATTTCTATAAACATTTTTCCATGGCCACATAACTAGCACTTACAAGAAACTGACAAGAGACCATTTAGCCCAGTCCCCTCATTTTCCATATGAGGAAAATGATATCCAGAGATATCAATGGAATGAATTCCTCTAGGGCACAAAGACAGTGAGTGACAGAGGTAGCTTTTGAACTACTGTCCTCTGACACGAAAGCCAGTGGTTTCTCAAATTTACCATTGTAGATGAGTACACAGAAGTCATTTAGTTCTACACCTCCTTTTAAGGATGAACAAATAGAGATTCATACTGTGCATGTGATTTTCCAAATGTGACACAGGGTTAGGGAATAGGAGAGACAAGAATTGAACACAGATCATTTAGCTTCATATTCTATGTTCTTTCTACTCTATCATCATTCCTTAAGATTGGAGAACCAAGAAATCCAAGACATACAGTATATTAATGCACACACACACACACACACACACACACACACACACACACATACACATTATGTATATGTACACACCAAGTTATGTTTCTTCTGTGCTTTAAATCTACAATGACCCTGGAATAGAATTAGTGTACATATTTTTATCCCCATCATTTGTAATCTTTTGCAAAATAGTTTGGGCTTAAGTGAAGCTATGACCAGGCTTGAAGCAAGCCATGTAGAAAAGGGGGAATATGAAAATGGAAGATCCAGGGTTGGGGCACAGCCAAAGAATTCAAGCTTCATGGGAATTAGGGGAAGGTGTGGGATAGTAAGCCCTGATATGTAGGCATCTAGGGTATAAAGGGCAGGTAGGTGGCATAGTGGATACAGTGCCAGGGTAGGAGTGAGAAAGACTAATCTTCATGAATTCAAATCTGGCCTCAGACACTTAATAGCTATGTGACCAATGTGGTTATGGGACTATGTAACAAAGAAATCACTTATCTCTGTTTGCCTTAGTTTCTGTATCTGTAAAATGAATTGGAAAAGGAAATGGCAAACCAATCCAATATCTTTGCCAAGAAAACTCCAGATTGGGTCATAAAGAGTTGGACATGACTGAAGAGACTGAACAATGAATAGGGTATAAAGGTTTCATTGATTCAAGAAAAATAGAAGGTTTTAGGCTGGTGATGTTAACACCAGGTTGCTTTCCACTGGTGATGTAGCCTCGGCAGCCTCCAGACTTCTAAAAGTTCCCAGTATCAATGGGTTGGAAGCATTTGTTGTTTCCTCAGAATTTTACAGTCTCCACTCCACATGGGTTGCAAAATCTATTACTAGAATCATCTCTGTGGAGGGAAAAGAAAGACCACAAAAGAGAGGGCTAGAGCTCATGAAACCCAGGAATCCTTAGCTGTTACCTCGAGCCGTGTTTGACATCTGTGTCCCAGCAAGCTAAGTAAAGTAACTTTCTAACCTCATAACTCTTATCTGTGAGGTAATACATCAATACTACTTCAATTTCTAGGTTTATGATGGCTTTCTTGGCCTCCTAACCCAGTATTCTGGATCAGTGTTGACCTTGGCTGCGTGGGCGTCTGAGGCAAAGCTATTATGTGAGTCTGGGCTGAGGTTGTGTACCAGGCTTTTTGAGCCTATTGAATGAATGAATGTATCATTTATAAATTCAGTTAACAGTGGGGGGAATGCACTAGAATGGGGACTCAAGCCACTAGAATTAAAGACACACCCCAATTCCTGGTCTACAGGCAGTCAAAGTCTTTTCTTCACTACATGATAACAGAATGAGAAGCAGTTATGGATGCTCTAAAGTCCATATGAATATTTACTCATTACTAGGTTTACTGTTGAGCACTCCCCCCCCCAAAAAAAAATATTTCTTGAATATATAAATACAGACATCCCTTTGTTCAAGGCTTAGCTCAGGTAGCTCTTTCTCTGTGTAGTTTTCCGTACTTCCCCCAACTTAAACAGTTCCTTTCCTCATCAAGTTTTCTTACAGCAATTTGTCTCATCCCCTCTTACTACCTCTGTGATCCTGGGCAAGTCATGTAACCCTGTTTGCCTCAGTTTTCTCATTTATAAAATGAGCTGGAAAAGAAAATGGCAAGCTACTTCAATATATTTGCCAAGAAAACCCTAAATGGGGTCACAAAGAGTTGGACATCGCCAAAACAACTGAACGATGAATAAGGCAGAAAGGTTTCATTGATTTATACTTGCCTGTATATGTATCACATCCCACATTATATATCCCTGTTTTCTAAAATCCTGGAGGGAAACAATGGGACCATCTTCTTTTTATGTCTCCAGTACCAAACACAGTAGCTTACAGAGAGTAGGTACCTTATGGATGGTTGTTTTAATGAAATGTTGGCTGAAATGCATAAGTATTTCTTTATAATGAATAAAATAAATTAATTCAGTTTTCAGGGACACATGATAACAAGGCAAAACAAAATTCAAGAATTAACCTTTGTTTTCTTTCTTAACCAGTTATAAATTGGTTTGAAGTCATTTTCCTTTGCCTATTTTTAAATCCCAATAATAGGGTATGCAATACTGTATGTATAGTCAGCTTTTTTCAATATATTGGTCTTTTAATATTTTTCTTCATCTTAAAAAAATTGCTAAAGGAGATGTCTCTCTCAGAACTAAGAAGAAGGATATAAGCGTAAATGTAGGTGATATGTAAAAAGTACATTAATAAAAATGTTATTTTCAAAAAGGTTGAATGGTAATTTCTTATGGATTTTTCTCTTGTACGTATTGGAGTGAACCTGTATTTCCTCTTTAGGTGTCAGAACAGCCATTCTCTTCTTTGGGAAAAGGCTGTGAATCCTTCTGGAACATGCTCCCTCCCTTCCAGAGCATTTTTTTCTTCCTACTGAAGATCCTCCTTTCGTACCTTTATGTCACAGTTTATTTATATCTATATCTATATCTATATCTATATCTATATCTATATCTATATCTATATCTATATCTATATCTATATCTATATCTATATCTATCTATATCTATATCTATATCTACATCTATAGATATAGATAGATATATATAGATATATCTATCTATCTATATATATAAAATCTCAGGATTGGAATAATAGTTCTCCAGTATATTAAGCTTCAAGGCACCTTGAAAATAAGCAATTCTAAGCCACTAATTTTAGAAATAAAAAAGTAGGCACAGAGAGCTGGTGACGTACCTATGATCACAGCTAGAAACAAAAGGAGGGGAAATATCATTAGCCCCATTTTGCAGGTGAGGAAAATTGGTTTCAAGGAAGTGAAGTTATTTGGGCAGAATCTTACAGAATGAAAATGTCAGGATTGTAGTGATAGTCATGCCATCTAGTATCAAGTTAATCATCTTTTTTGTTACATCATACTTGACAGAACAAGTCACCTACTGGACAGAAGAATATGTCTCTCCTCTGTGGTTATCTCCCTTTAGTAAATCTCATTCTTAAAAGTTTTTTTTTTAATGGAAGGCCTATGATTCTTAACTCAAATGTTTTCTATCAATTTCTTTAAACTGTATGGGGACATGATTTAGATTTAAAAAAAAATTCCCTATTTCTCTGATGCACAATCAAAATATATAAACATGAACATGAGCTTAATAATAATAATTATAATACTACAGTCTCCCCAGCATAAACCAGCTGAATACAATTATTGATTCTTATTGCTTTTAACACCTTCTAATCAAACAGGCAATAAATAAAAAAATACAAACTGTACTTTACCTAAGGGCATTGTTCTTTCCTATTTTCAAAGCACTTTGAAAACCATTACAATAATAATTCTGCCATTAACCTGGGACTTGGAGGTTGTTTTTTTAATTCTCTCTTTGATTTTATTTTGAAGCCATTATTGAGAGAATAATTATTTCCATTTCATGGATAAGGAAACTGAGGTTTAAGAAAAGTGAAGTGGCTCATAGCAGTTGCAGGGTTAAAAATAATCCTCTTGGTTTTGGTCACAGATTCTCTAGTGTGTGCCTGCCTCTGGTCTTTCCCTTTGTTTCCTTGTTCTTTGCCATAAAATGCAACCTCCTAAATTAAGGTGTCTTTGTTTTGTGTGTTTGCTTGCTTGCTTGTTTTATCTGATTCCTCCAGGAGACAATGCCTTCCCTATAAAACTGCTTTCTAATCATTATGCATATAGTCTTCATATGCTTATATCTATTATTTAGACCTTTAGAATGTAAGCTCCTCAAGGTCAGGGGCTGCGTCAATTTTGTCTTTGTATCCCAAGCCCTTATCAGATGACTAGTACACAGTAGGTACTTAATAAATGCCTATTGATCA
Source organism: Phascolarctos cinereus (assembly GCF_003287225.1). Lineage (NCBI taxonomy): Eukaryota > Metazoa > Chordata > Mammalia > Diprotodontia > Phascolarctidae > Phascolarctos > Phascolarctos cinereus. Next base: position 27,634,718 of record NW_027555736.1, on the reverse strand, counting down.
ATTGAATAATTAATGGGCATGTTGCTTCTTTGATGAACCTGCACTGACTCTTTTTCTGGTATATTTCAGGTCCATAACTGCACCCAACCAAGCTTAATAAGCCAGTGTTCAGGTTTCTCCTTGTCTATGACCTCAGAGATAAGGAAGCAATTAGGTGCATCCAATGTCTTGGTGATTATCCTGGTGGGATCCTTAAGGAGCCCTGATCATGCCCAGATGTCGCACATTAGTACTTAACCCTCCCTCCCGTGAAATAAAATTGTGCTGCGATCAAGGTCATTAGGCAGCCATTAGCTGCTTGTGCACATTCTTCTGAAGTCCCCAAACTTCTTCTGCTTAGCTGGATTTGAGACTCCGACTCTTGCTGCACATTTCTGTGGCCATTGGATGTCATCAGCGCACTACCTAGCCCCTGATGAATCATTTAAATGCCGGAAACACCCTGACAGTTAAAGTCAGCAATCCATGCCATATTGTGGTCATACCTTGGTGCAGTTCTTTGCTAAATGGTGTGGAAATTGTAACAAAAATAATTTTTATTAGGCAGTACTGGAAGATCACTACATGATAACATAATGGGCAACTGAAAAAAAAAATTACTGTATCTTTCTAGAATAAAAGCATGAACAGAACCAGCTTTGAAATTATGCCAGAATGATCACGGAAATTCTATCAATGACATTAACTGCTCCAATAATGAAGAAAGAGACTTCAAATAGCTACTGAATTGTGACTAGTGAGCATTATCTTGGAATTTCAATTCACTCTGCTACCAGGTAGGGGACAAGGCCCTTCTGATGACTTGGAGACTATGTCTATCACAGAGCACCTTTGAAATTTTTTGATCAAGACAAAAGCTAAAATTGGCAATGCAATATAAATATGCAGTCCTTAATGGGGACAACGAAGAAAATAAAAAGCCATGTCAATCTAGAGGAGTTGCTAATCTCTCTATTCAGGCTGGTCTTAAGAGGAAATACCTACACACAGTGAGTCCCTCTAGATGTTGTTTGAGAATAGCATTGGACTGACTGCATCAAGCAATGCATTACTGAAGACAGTTTTGCAAAGATCTATACGCATTCAAAAGACATTGGTTTGAGAGTTAATAGAAATGCCAAGTGAATGAAGAATGCCTATTTCCTCAATTATGACCTACACTTGGATATGTGTGTATGGGTGTGTGCATCGCACACGCATATGTGTTCACATACACACACACACACAAACATATGAAGAAATGGTAGGGTGATAATATGGCCAGAGTAAGATATGATGCTAGAAAAACAAAACAAAACACAAGATAAAGCTCTTGTACTTGAAAGGATTCGCTGACAGCAAATTCATGGCAGGACATGGGCACGAGTTGTGAATGATGATGGACAGGGATGAATAATTTATAATCTTTTTGAATTGAAGTAACTTCCATGTCAGTTGATTCTAAGATCTATATGTGTATTTGAGAGGCCTTCAGCTTTTAAAAAAAATTTAAAAAAAACAACATTGCACATATGACAAGATTAAAGGGAAGATTGAGAGTGAGAAATCAAAGTGAATGGGATGTCCCAGTGAAGACTTCTCAGTGTAATTAAGGTAATGAGTTCTGAAGGTAGTGTGAGAAATGAACTCTCAGAAGTGAAGGCTCCTCAAAGGGTCAAATAATTCTTGATATTATTACTTTCAAAATCCTCCCCCACTTAGACCCTGTTTTTAAGCACTTAACAGGAAGAATAAGCCCTGCCCCACCCCTTGTCTTTGAATTTCAGGCCTAGAATGTAAGTAAGCCTCACCTCCCAGTTAAGAGGATAGGAAGAAACTTTCGAGCTTAGAATGTAAGCCCACCCCCAGGTAAAGGGGTAAGGGATAGTGGTGGGTGGAGGCTTGTTTGCGTGGTGGGCGGAGATTTGCTTTCATAAGGCGGCCCCTGTTACTCAGTCTCCCTCTCTCTCCAGGTGTATCGAAGGAGCAGACAGCCATCTCCCGAGATTGTAATAAAGGTAACCTTTACTTTCCACCATGAGGTCTCTGAGTTTAATTTGGGTTGGGGTCGCTGTCCCACACAAAAGTAATTCTTTTAGTGGAAGATTAAAACAGTGGTCACCACAGTAACCTTAGAACTACAGTTAAGTTAGAGGTCAAATTGTCTAACCTACTCATTTTAACAGACATGAAAGCTGAGGCAAGGAAAGTTTAATTAACTTTCCCACGGTCACATGGTTTGATGTAAAAGCTAGCATTTTTCTTTCTCCTTTTGGATTATAAGTTTTTGGTGAAGTGTACATTTCAGATTTTACTAAATTAAGGAAAAAATATTCAAGGCTCAAACAAAAATAGATTCTCTGATAGTTTCTTAAGTTGATTTTATGTTCCATTGAGTGCTAAAGTTACTTCTAAACTAGATCTGGATGACAACATTGGGGATTGAGCCCACACTATCTAACTTGAAACCCGCCATTCTTTCTACTGCCCCTTTCTGTCTTTCAGGGAAGATGAGCTGTATTCCATGTATTAGCCTATTCCTATCACCTACGTCTTCATCTTCTGTCTGATTTAGGTTGGGTTGGAAGTATAAATTCAGCTTTATTCAGCATGACTACGAAAGAATCTGGTCTCTTCACATATTGTTTATTCCCTTACAAAACAAACAAAGAAACAAAAGATAGAATATCAGCTCCCTGAGAGCAGGAACTTTTTTGTCCTTTTTTTTTCTTTTTATCTGAATCACTTGCACATAGTAGGAGCTTGATTAGAAAAATTCTCAATTAACTTAGATTTGACTTTAAATCAGAATATCATTAAGCTGTGTCTGTGTGACTATAAAAGAGTCAAGTTTCCAGATTCTCAAGGTCTTTGTGTGTAGAAATGAAGAAGGAGGCATATTCACCTTTTACCTCAACTGCTAATGTCAAGGAAGGAAGCATTATATTGTCCCTGTCTAGATCCTCTGTTTGCCATTAATGGTTTGTATAGGAGCTGTTAGTCCTCATTAGGGCGTGTTAGCACATTAAAGGGGTGATAAATTTTGATTCCTTCCTAGCTCCATTGTTATCAATCCTTTTATTACCCTCTGGATGTACTAACACCCCTTAATGAGGACTAACACCCTCTAATGTGAGTTTTTTCAATAAACAAACAGTAAAGCTGGAAACAGAAGGTCAACACAGCTAGAAGTTTCGATGTGTTCCTCCAGTTTGGACATTGGCCAGTTGTTGGAGCCTAACCATAAAATCTGCATTATTTCCAACTACGCGGGACAATGAAACTAATAGATCAAAAATTATGAAATTAAATGTGGTGAGACTAAAGAAAAAATACAAACAGCACTCTCCCCACTCCCAACAATACTGATTTTTCTATACACAAAGGAAATTAGTACTGATCAATATTAGACATTGAGCAATTTCATTTAACTTTCATGTGTTTCAATTTGTTCATCAGTAAAATAAGGGCATTTAACTAGATGGCCTCTGAATCCTTTTCACAATTCTATGAAGTTTGTGAAGATTTTAGATAAATTCCTTAATGACAGATGAATCAAAAATTATTAAGGAGTGGTGGGATGTCTGGCATATAAGATTCATGGTGGCATAAGGTAATATTTAAAGTGGAAAAATCCCCTCATTCAAAATGCCCCATCAGAAACATTAACTAAAACAGTTAAAACAAGTTTTGATTATTTTATTTGATTTCTACAAATGTTTATTGTCTCACCCCTATTGTCCTCCAACTGAACAATGCAAAAGTAACCTCTCATAACAAATATCCATAGCTCAGAAAAGCAAATTCCCACATTGACAATGTTCAAAAACTCACATTTCTTTCTGTATTTTAAGTTCATCTTTTCTCTTAAAGTAGTTGAGTGGTGTGTTTCATCAACAGACTTTTAGACTCAAGGCTTATTATTTTAATAATCAGTTCTGCAGTCTTTCAAAGTTATTTTTTCCCATAATGTTGTGGTCATTGCATATATAATGTGTCCTCCCAGTTCTACTCACTTCAGTACGAATCAGTTTATAAAGATATTTTCAGATTCCTTTGAAACTATTCATTCATCGTTTCTTATTACATTCATAAACCTCAGTGTGTTTAGCCATTCCTACCCCAATGAGGGGGGTGAGCAGAGAGAGGACACACCTTCAAGTTTGTGACTGTTATGAAAAGAGCTAATAGGCAGGTTTGCACATAACGCCCCTTTTCATCTGTCTTTGATCTGTTTGGCAGATCCAGTGCCATCAACCTAACTTCTAGGGTGAAGGGGAGACACATTTTGTCCTGTGTTGGTATTTAGTACCTCACTGTTTTCCAAAATAAATGAACAATTCCAATTTCTACCAATAGTGCACTAATGTTCATTTTTTCCCCCATAATGCCTCTAATATTTCTCTTTTCCTCTTTTTTTTCCCTTCATCTTTGGCAATTTGATTGGTTTGAAATTGTGCCATAGAGTTGCTTTAATTGACACTTCTCACATTGTTAGTGATTTGGTCTTATTTTTCATATTGTTGCTAATAGCCTATACTTCTTTGGAAAATTGTCTGTTCAGATCCTTTCAATATTTTTCTACTGGGAAATGACTCTTAGTTTTATCAATTTTAATCAGTTTCACATATGTGTATCTTAGATATAAAAGCTTTATTTAAAAAAAATTTGCAATTTTTCCCAATTACCCATTTCACTTCTAATTTTAACTACCTAATTTTTTTGTCAAAATAACTTTTACATTTTATGTAATCAAAATTGTCTTTCCTTAACTCTGTGATCCTTTCTATCACTTGATTGGGTATGAATTCTTCTCTGTTTATAGATCTAAAAAAATTTACTTCCTAATTTTTTCTGATTTGTTTATGATGTCACTCTTAGTCTGTTATACATTTACTTCGTTTTTATTTTGTGTATGGTTTCAGACTGTGATCTATCCACTGCAATTTCAATTGAATTTTAACACTTTCACAGCATTTTTCTCATCATCTCCCTACCAATTAATTAGTTAAGAAGCATTTATTAAGCAACAAATGTTTCCCGGTCACTGTTCAAATTGATGAAGAGGTAATACCATGGTCCATGTTCTCAAAGAGTTTACATTCTAACTGGGAGAGGTTTTGTCTTGCTTCTCTTTTCTTTTCCATCTTCACTATTATGCTTCATAATCTCATTGAGTCTGGTGGATCTAATTATCATCCTTATGCAGATCTTTCCAAGATCTATACATCTAGTCTTCATTTCTCCTCTGAAATGTACTTCTGCATCATCAACTGCATTTCTGATATCCAAACCAAAACTCATGACCTTTCCTACCCTACCCTCTTCTCTTTCCAAAAGGCACCACTTATCTTTCAGGCACCCAAGCTTGCAGTCTGAGTGTCATCCTTGATTCCCTATTCAACCTCATCCCACATATCCAAAGTGTTACCAAGTATAGTCATTTTGATTTTCACAGCTCTTAAATAGCATTCCTTCTCACCATGCACACAGCCAACAGCATGGTGCAAGCATTCATTCCCTTTCCCTCAGACTACTACAGTGGCCTTCTAATTCATGTCCCTCATTTAAGAGTGTCTCCATTCCAATCTAATCTATATTCAGATTTTTCTAAAGGACAAGTATGACTATGCTAACCCTCCTCCCACTCGACAAAGTGCACTTGCTCCTTATTACCTCTAGGTTTAAATATGAAATCCTCTGACATTTAAATCCCTGTAAGACTCATCCTCATTCTACCTTTTTTTAGTTTTTCACGTTAGATGAATTCTCTCCACTAACTTAAATCAAGCGGTGACACTTGTCTACTTGCTTTTCCTCAAACCTGGCACTCCATCTTTTGATTTCATGCATTTTCATCGTCTACCAAGCTTCATCATCATCTCTCAGCATTTCTCTTTCCTCAAATCTTAGGTCAAATTCCACCTTCTGTAGCAGGCTTTTGGCTGCCCCTTCTCCCAGATCTAGCTGCTAGTGACTTTTCCCCTGATATTACATTCCATTAACACTGCATATATCATGCACATGCCTAATAATGCACATGTTGTCTCCCCTTATTAGAAAGTGAAATCTTTAAGGTCAGTTTTTGTCTTTCTTTGTATCCTGAAGCTTAGCCAAGGACTAGTCACATAGAAAGTACTTAGAAAGTGCTTTAAGTATATGTACAAAGTAATTTAGGGGGAAGGCACCAGCAACTGTCAGGATCAAGAAATGGTTCACATAGAAGGGAATATTTGAACTGAGTTTTGAAGGTAACTTGGGATGATAGTGCAATATCAGTATAATTGTTTCAGAGATTATAAACTGAAGCTGAGAAATGTCTTATACACACTGACATGTGTGCTAGAGCAAAGACTTCCACCTCACATATTTCTGACTCCAAATCCAGTGTCCTTCCCTTGATGATATTGAGGGGGTCTTTGTAACCTTTTTGTTATTATTATTATTATTATTATTATTATTATTATTATTTCTAATACCTATCACAGTGGCTGGTATACGCTAGTTATTAACTAAATGCTTATTAACGGATTGATACTTAATGCCATCTCTTTTTACAGAGCTACATGGAATCAAAGAATGTCAGTCTTGGAACAGACTTCAGAGGCCAGAGTCCTAATGCAGCTCACAAAAGATTCTTCTCTGGAATATACATCAGTAAACCCAGCTTATTATCCCATTTGAAGATATTTGAAGATGTCTAAACAAATGGAGAATCGTTCCAGGTTTGGTTTTTTTTTTTAATAATTAGATATTTTATTTTTTAAGGTCAAGAACAGTCCCTTAATGATAATATTATATAATGAGCAACATTAAGGGCAAGAGGTAAAATGTTTATAAGAATCAAAGGGAGAGGAGAAAGGGAAGAAGGGAGCGTACTAATACGGCAGAAGTGAGGGAGACCAGATCCTTTCATTTGTATCTGTTCCATATGTGGTTGATCCTGATTTCTGCACCTTGATTCAGGACACATAATGAGGCACACAATAAGAGGAAGTCAAGGAACTTGGATGAAGTTCCAGGGAGCAGAATTTTAGAAGAACATCCCATGGAGGTTGAAGTCCTACATCCAAAGCTCAGGGGCTGAGATTCTCCTTGGTTCACCAACATTGCTTCTTTTTTATGGAATTGGAGCACAGAAATTTGACAGGTGTCGTCCCACATATTTCAGCTCTTTTGAGACATTCTTGTTAGTAAGGTCTATGTACTAAAGAATTCTTTCAGTGATCTCTTACTGCTTGTACTTTGCTTCTAGTTTCTTTGAATGTGCATCTTCCTTGTAGGCTACCTGTTTAAGTGGTTAAGTCAGTTAAAGTGGTACGATCCAGACAAGGCAGACACTTTGCATATTTCTGGTTTTTCAGGTTTCTACCTGTGTTTACTGGACTATCTTTCATTTTTAGATAATTTCAAATTAGTTAGTTTATTTATATTTTCCAGGAATTTGTAGTCATCAGTGGTGGCTATCAGTTCTCCAGTCAGGTACACAGCCAAGAGAATATATCCTGGCATAGCCTAGATGTCCTGCGATGTCCACTTCAGTGAGCTCCATGGCCTCCTCATTCATCTCCACTGCTGCACATTCTAGGTCATGGAAGTGAGGAAAGAGAAAAGAGAAAGAGAAAAGATAGGGAGGGGAAAGGAATGGAGAGGGCAAAGGGAGGTAAAAGGGAGAGCAGAGGGGAAAGAAGAAGGGAGAAAAAGAGCTTATTCCAGTTTTGAAGTATTATTCGGAAGCTTGTCCTCAAATCAAGGAATGACCCCCAGACATTAAGTTGAGCATAATAAACATATGAGTCAGAACTGGCATTGTTGCGAGTTTACCTTCCTGCTAAATGCATGATGGCATCAGGATTGTGGATGGAGCTTTGCAATGGCGTCAGGTGAGCTCTCATCTCAAATTTCACCTTTGCCACTTCAGTAAAGCACTTCAGCTTGTCTTCCTTTATAAGATGAAGGGCTGGACTTAGTGGCCGTGGAGACCCTTCCAGCTCTGAATCAATAATCCTATGATCATTTATATATAACATTCAAAGTTCAAAAAGCATTTTACAGGCTTCAGATCATAGTGTCATTGACATAATTGATACTGAGAGAGGTTAAGTTACTTCACCAAGGTCACACAGCTAGCAAATGTCAGGAAGAACATTGTCCGCTCCTTCACTTCTTCTGTCTCTCTCACATCCTTCTTCCTTCCCTTTTCCCTCCCTCCCTCCCTCCCTCCTTCCTTCCTTCCTTCCTCTTTTCTGGACAGCATTTCCCAATGGGACCATGGAGAGTGGGGGTCACTTTACCTCACTGAGATTGTTTTCTTCTCTACAAAATGATCAGTAATAGTATCTTTTATTAACTGACTCCCAGAATCAGGATAAGTGCTTGACCTAGCTAAAGGGCCTGGAAGTTGTTCTTAGCTTAGGCAATCATTACCTCTTTGATCTTAGAGAATTCATGCTTTCTTTCAGGTCCTCAGTGTTTTAATTTCTAAATTAGGAAGGTTAGAGTGGCTCTTAATTTATGACATGAGAATCCTGTTCATGTAAAGTGCTTTGTGAAATACACTCTGTAAATATATGCTGCATTATATCATGGTGCCATATGATATTTGTTATTATTCAATTGTTTTAGTTGTTTCCAACTTTTTGCTACACCATTTGGGGTTTTCTTGGCAAAGATCCTGGAATGGTTTGCCATTTCCTTCTCTAGCTTATTTTACAGATAAAGGAACTGAGGCAAACTCAGTTAAGTGACTTTTTCAGGGTCACATAACTAGTAAAAGCATCTGAAGGTGGATTTGAACTCAGGAAGGTGAATACTCCTGACTTTGGGCACAGTACTCTATCCACTTTTCTACCTATCTGTTCTGCCATATAATAAATATCATATCTATCTTTTAAGATAGATAGACAGAAAGATCGACCTGAAGATAGATATAGATATATTTGCCATAGTTTAATAAAGTGGCTCAAAATGAACTTTTCTCATAATTAGTCATAGAAGACCTAAGGTAGCTTCCTCATTCTGTCATCTCGACAGTGTTAAAACAATTCTAATAAACCCCATGATTGTGGATATCTTCAGGCATCCACAACTAAGACAGATTTCAGGGTCCTCCACAATGTTAGAGAGTACCTCTCAGCCACATGTTTCTTAGCTGACTGAGCAGTCATTTTTGAGGTTAAGAATGGTGGCTGCCTAGGGAACAGATGGATTCTGTTCTACTGGTTTCTAACTTGACCAACTCTTTTATCAGTTAATAATTTAATGCAAAAGAAGGCAACTTGGTCCCTGAAAATAATATGTTATCTACAATCACTGCTCCCATTGGAAACAAAATCAAAACCTTTAGACTTCTGCACTGCTGGAACAGATGGCAAGCCAACTGTCTGACAACTTAAAAAAATAAAAGAAGGGAAGAGACAAAAAAAAAAGATCTGTCTCTTCTTTAAGGATGACAACATGTTAATTGTACTGGCAAGTAATAAACTAAGTATAGTAGATCAAAATTTCCACCGTTGTGTGTCTTCCTCAGTCCGTATAGATTTCACCCTCTTCACAAGTCATTCAATGCCATTCCTGCTTGAGCTTTACCATCAATATTCTGTAGAAGTTCTATGTCCTGGAGGTCTTCCTCTTTTACTTTCTTCAGAGATATCAATGCAGCATATTGTCTGTCCGTCAGTTATCTCTAATTCTCAATATATGGCCTACCTAACTCCATTTATAGGTAGGCATGCCATCATTCATGTTTACATAGGTCTTTGCCAGTAAAGCATCCTGTAAACATTTATAAAGTATTTCCTATGAGCCAGATATCATTTCAACACTGGGAATATTTAAAAAAAAATCCCTACCTTTGAAGGTTACATTCTAAAGGAGAGGGGAAGGAAAGCCTTATTAGGTAGGTAATACAAGTTTTATCCCCATTTTATAGCTAAGGAGACTGAGGCAAAATATGGTGACATAGCTTATCTATTTTCATACAATAATTAAGTACATAAACAAGTATTCAAAGCCAGTTCTTCTGATGCTAAGAAGAATGTTTGTTTCACTAAATCACAGGAGGAATTTTTCTGCATGCAAAACATTCGCCCCACAGAGATTTATGCTGGTCAAAATTTTTTTAGAATTCTGGGCCTTTTTAGATTACTGCTAAGTACCCACAAAAATTATGGTTTCAGCACTTTGCCAAAAATTAAACTGCGTATAAATGAGTTATTATAACAAAATACTTAAATTTAATTTTAATTATCAATAAAATTCCCATTTAAATATCCATATCACAAAATACAAATCTCAATAAACCATGTAAATAAACACATTTAAAATCTGCTTGTTTTAATTCTCTCTCGGTAGAAACCACCCTGCTCATAAGATTCTGTTTTCAAATATGGATAATTGTGATCATAAGCCAGGAGATGAAGCTCTAGGGGTCATCTATTCCAATTGTTGTTTTACAGAGAATGCAATAGTCTAAGAGCCAAAATGCACCCTCAACACCAAAACAACCCCTCATTCATTCCCTTGGCCTCCTCTGACCTCCCTACCTTCTTGGAAGTGTCTGAGACTTGAATCATGGTATTTAACTAGAAAAGGCCAGTTTTACTGAGTGTTCTCTCCCTGTATATCTTTATTGATTTCCAATGAACCTTTTTTTTTTCATGAGTAGTGATTTTCAGGGGCAAGATCTAAACCTAGGAACATAATGTATTCCTTTTTTTTTTTTTTTGTGAGGCAGTTAGGGTAAAGTGACTTGCCCAAAGTCACACAGCTAGTGAGTGTTATGTGTCTGAGGCTGGATTTGAACTCAAGTACTCCTGACTTCAAGGCTGGTGTTCTATTCACTGCGCCACCTAGCTGCCCCCATAATGTATTCCTGATAACCTTGCATGGCTAGTTCTTGTGTTAGGAGATATGAATACAGAAGTTAATGGTTTCTAGATGATGCTAAGTCAGCAGGGACTCCTCTACATGATTTTTTTAACCTTGGAAACATGCATCCATGGAATTCAACGGCTAATACTTGACATCTACTTTATACAGAATGAAATACTTATTAGCAGCAAGTTAAACTGTTTCCCTATCTTAGGAAGGTTTAGGGTTTAATAGGGATTCTGGATCAAAAATTATCTTTGAAGGAGACTTACAAAAAAAGTTCCACACAATATAAGAGGTGCTTACTTCTCAGTGTTTCTTTATCATGGGTTCAAGCACTGACTCTGGGCATAAACATATCTTCATTAAAGTTATTCTGTGTATGTAATCTTAAGATTATACTTATACACATTTATCCAATAGCCAAACACAGAGAAACCCATAAGCAAATTGACTGTAGGTTGATGGATTTTTCTCCCATAGTAATTCCCTGTAAAAAATTGTCAACTCATAAAATTCTTCAAATCTATATAAGCAAAAGGACTAACTGTAGTGACAAAATCAAGTCTTTGAAATATAGAGATACTGAACTTGTTTCAGATGTTACATGATATGTTAGATTGAGAAGCATGTCTTTTAAAATTGGGCAGAAAATTCTTAGATTTGTCTTTATCAGAAATCTGTAGTAGATGATTGTATTTGATTATATTGAATAACTAAAAGGTTTCCTGGATGAATGGAATAAATTATTATTAATGGCTGAACTTTCATTTTCCAATTATTGAATATATTCTGAGTGAATTTTTATAATGGAATTGGAGATAATGAAATTCGGGAGAACAGAAATTGAAATTAATCAAAGAAATTGATTCTGTTTCTAAAACCATATTTTCCCATGACATCTCTCTCAAGTTTTTCACTATCTCAAGTAGAATCACCAAATACCCACATTCGATAGCAAATCAGATCAGTTTATGAATAAACACAATCCATGTTTTTTCAGCTCCAAGTTCAAAATCAAGACATTACTTCTATTCCTCACTATCAATACAGATGTGCTAAAAATCGCATCTTATTTTGGTCTTATTGACCACCTCATCTTGCTTTTTAAAAAAATTATTCATTTATTTTAATTTATCAACAATCACTTCCATAAGCTTTTGAGTTTTAAATTTTTCTCTGCCTCCCTTCTAACCTCCCTCCCCAAGATGGCACACAATCTAATATAGGCTGTACATATACATTCCTGTTAAACATATTTTCACATTAGTGATGTTGTAAGTAAGAATTAGAACTGAGAGGAGGAACCACCAGAAAGAGGAAACAAAACATAATAGAAGGAAAAAAATAACAAATAGTATACTTTGATCTGCATTCAAACTCCATAGTTCTTTCTTTGGATATGGATAGCATTTTCCATCATGAGGCTTTTGGAGATATCTTAGATCCTTGTATTGTTGAGAGGGGTTAAGTCTATCAAAGTCATTCATCACTTGATGTGGCTGTTACTGTGTAAAACATTCTCCTGGTTCTGCTCACTTCACTCAGCATCAAATTATACAAATCTTTCTAGGTTTATCTGGAGTCTGCCTGTTCATCATTTCTTATAGAACAGTAGTATTCCATCACATTCATATATCACATTAAAAATTATGATTACTAACTGTGTCTTTCTTTCCATCCCCCCATGTTTATACTTTTCTTTCTTCCTTCTCCTTTCCCCTCCTCACTAATGTTTTGCTTCTGACCACCACCTCCCTCCTATCCCCATTTCATTTTCTTTCCCCTTCTCCCTCGTACTACCTATAGGGCATGTTAGATTTCTATGCCTAACTGATTATGTTATTCCTTTCTTGAGCCAAATCTGATGAGAGTAAGGTTCAAACATGCACATCTCCCTTCCTTCTTTCCCTCTGCTGTAATAGGTTTTTGTGCCTTTTCCTGTGATGTCATTTACCCTTGTCTTCCTCCTTTCCTTTTCTCTCAGATCCTTAGATCATATCAGTTCACCTACTTGGATCCATTTAACCCACTTGATTAGATTTTTTTCATCATTATATCAAAGTCAATTTATATCCACCCCCCTTTACTTATACCCCTTTTACATAGTGTAATAACAATACAGTTCTCAAGAGTTACAAGTGTCATCTTCCCTTGTAGGGATGTAAACAGTTTGCACTTTTTAACAACATATTGTATCTTTCTGTCCCATTTACCTTTTTATGTCTCTCTTGAGTCTTGTGTTTGAAGATCAAATTTCCTGTTGAGCTCTGATCTTTTTATCAGGAAGGTATGGAAATCCCCTATTTTGTTGAATATCCATCTCCTCCCCTGAAAGATCATGCTCATTTTCACTGGATAGTTGATCCTTGGTTGTAATCCAAGCTCCTTTGCCTCACGGAATATCATATTCCATGCCTTGTAGTCTTTTAATGTAGAAGCTGCAAGGTCTTGTGTAATCCTGACTGTGATTATGTGATATTTAAATTGTTTCTTTCTGGCTTCTTGCAGTATTTTCTCTTTGACCAGATAATTTTGGAATTTGGCTATTGTATTCCTTGGTATTTTCAATTTGGGATCTCTTTCAGGAGATGACTGGTGGATTCTTTCTATGACTATTTTACCTTCTGGTTCTAGGATCTCAGGGCAGTTTTCTTTAGTGATTTCCTAAAAGATACTGTCCAGGCTTTTTTTTTTATCATGATTTTTAGGTAGACCAATAATTTTTTAAATTGTCTCTCCTGGATCTATTTTCCAGGTCAGTTGTTTTACCAATGAGATAGTCTATGTTTTCATCTTTTTTTTAATTCTTTTGTTTTTGTTTGACTGATTCTTTCTCTCTCATAGACTGATTAGCTTCCATTTGGTGAATTCTAATTTTTAACCAATTGTTTTCTTCTATTAGATTTTGTACCTCCTTCCCCATTTGGACAATTTTATTTTTTAGAGACTTGTTTTCTTCAGTGTACTATTTTTTCCAGTTGGCCAATTGTATTTTTTAGGGACTTTTTTACAGTTAATTTGTGTCCTTCCTTTTCCAAGTTATTGACTCTCTCTTGCATACATCTCATTTCTTTTTCTTCTACTTCTCTCATTTGACTTTAAAAATCTTTCTTGAGCTCTTTCAAGAAGTCTTTCTGGGGTTCTGACAAGTTCATATTCCCTTTTGAGGTTCCAGATGTGGGTTTGTTGACAATGTTGTCCTCTTCAGAATTTCTGCCTTGATCTTCACTCTTCCCATAATAAGAATCTATCATATGTTTCTTTTTGCTCATGGTGTTTGCTTACTTCCTGGCCTTTAAAGAGATTGCACTCTCCTGCTGGGGAGCAGAGGGCACTGATCCAAGTTTCTTGTGTTGGGAGCCTAGGGTCTGGTCAATGGCTTTGTGTGTTGGGGCCTTCAATGTTGGCAGTTGGAGGCTGTAGGATTCCAGCAATTTACCTGGTATTGGTCTGGAATCAGCAACACTAGAACTGTCTGGGTAGAATTGGATAGTGTGGCTCCTGGAGATTTCCTGCTCACCCAGGCCTTTCCTTCCTTTTCCTTTCTTCAGTTCCTTTAGGAATGATGTTGTAGGGTGTTTATCCACCTGGAGCCCCTTGCAACACTGCTTCCCTTAGTTTTGCTGAGGCACTGGGAGAGCTGGTTGCTGTAGAATGCCGAGGCACCTGGTAGTTTTCTGAGCTGGTTTCCACCAGTTCCCCTGCCCTCAATGAAGCACTCGGGGATCCAGGTGTTGGTGTTTGCCTGCTCTACCACCTGGGCCCATTTCAGGATCTCTTCCTGATATGCTGAGGTGGGGCTTTGCACTAGCTTACTGGGATGCCTCCCTTTCTGTACTGCTCCCCTTCCCCCCAGGGCAAGAGGGGTCTTTACCATTAATTTCTCAAACTGCCTGGGTTACTGGACTGCTGCACTCCATCTTTCTTCTGTTCGGCTGTTCCAGGGTTTTTCCTGGGGTGATATTTTCTGGGATTGCAGGGGTTAATAGGAGAGTGTAAGAGAGACTCACCTCTTACTCCACCCTACCTCATCTTTCTTCTAGTCAGCATAGTTTGTAAGTAGACAGTATAAAGTAGTAAGGTCATGGAATAAAATTGTAAAGGGGAAGCTAGACGTCATGTACAAACTATCCCTCTGATCAAAGGACCATCATTTATAAATTGTATCACATATGAAATAAAACTACATTCTGCAAAATGTTCAGAATCATTAGAAGCCATGTGGGCTTTGCTCTCAGGTCTTATAACATGAACCTTAGACAAGTTCCAGACATCTGCAGTAAGACCCGCAGAACACTAAATGGAGCTGGTAACTCACATGATGTGTATATGTTAACTTAAAAATTTTACCTGTACATTTGAGATGATCTGGATACGTTAACTCTCGAAGGTGGCATAGATGAGATATAATCTGTTCACAAAAAACCCTGTAAAATGAGACCTCAAACTCCCTCTCCCATCTCTATCAGGGACTTGGTGCCAAATGTTGCCAACTCTGATCCATGGTTACATGGGTGATTCTTTGTGACTCTGCTCTTTCCCATCCTCTTCCCCACACTGCCTGCCTACACTACCACATCCCCTATCCCCATGTTTCTGCTCTGGACACCACTTTTACCACTTCTTTCTGTACTCTCTGTGCGCTTTACCTCTACACCTTCTGTACCTTCTTAAAGTGTGATTGCTGCCTCACTTCTCATCGCCATAGTGGTCTTGCACACTGAGGACCCAAAGAACTTGGTGTGCTTGTCATATTTCATAATTTTATTAATTAATTAGTTCAACAAGTTACTGGCAAATTATATCCTTGGCTCTATCACATTGCACCATGGTCCATTTTAGCTAACCCTGATTTACTTCAATTTAGATGATATTCAGTGAACATTATTCACCCAACATTTTCTGCTCTGTCACTTTATCATTCTTCCTGGGGACCTAGTTATGGTTAAGTATGGTTCAGTTAGGGACATCCAGGTGAACAGAGCACCAGGCCTGGATTTAGGAATATCTGAGTTTAAATCTGGCCTTCCACACTTATTAGTTAAGTGACCCTGAGCAAGTCACTTAACTCCTATTTGCCTCCATTACCCATCTGTAAAATGGGAACACATTAGAGAAAGAAATGGGCAAATCACTCTGGTATGTTTGCCAGGAGAATTCCATGTACAGTATTAGTGTGCTGTGGTCCACAGGGTCACAGAGTCAGAAATGACTGAATGACTGAACAACAGCATGGTTAAGGTACAGAGCCATGAGCCAGACCTTGGCCTTGTATAACTAAGATTTTCCCACAGAATGATGCTTACAATTCATAGCTTGCTAAACATCTACAAGGAGAGGAGTATTCAAGTGCTGACTTATAAATGTGAAATACTTGCTACCTAGCCATGTAAAGTGCAATAAGACTATAGGATTGTAGCTTACAAATTTGTAGCTCCAATGGACCATGCCACCAAGAGGGAACATTACAAATGTATTCAGTTCATTGTCACAAGTTAGGATTAAAAAAAAAATGAGTATCAGAGATCACCAAAAGATTCCATGAACAAAAAGACAAGCAAAAATGACAACTTATGAAGAAATGTTTAAGATATGCATATCTAGAAACATAATTATAATTCTAGAATATAGGACAGATAGGTAGCACAATGAATAGAGTGCTAGGCCTGTGGTGAGGAAGACACGTCTTTCTAAGTTCAAATCTAGCCTCAGACACTAGCTGTGCCACCCCGGGAAAGTCACTTCACTCTTTTTGCCTCTATTCCCTCCTCTGTAAAATCAGCTGGAAAAGGAAATGGCAAACCACTCTAGCATCTTTGCCCAGAAAACCCCAGATGGGGTCATGAAGAATTAGACGTGACTGCAAACAACTAAACAGCAACAAAATCCTAGAATAAGTACCATGGATCAGGGAATAAAAGCAGAGAGAGTAGAATAAGGCTACATGGTCTCAGAGTCAAAAGGTATTGTAGAAGTCATCAAGTGTAAATCATCCCTATATGTAATCTCCTACTATAACCTCCTCAATGAAGCATCATCTAGCTTCTTTTTGAAGGCATACTATGTTGAAGAACTCACTACACAAAGTAACTATAATTCCACATAAAACCAAATGAGGTCCTTAGTGCAAAATTATAAAATTGTGAAAGTAATACTAATTATAATCCTAATACCAAGTAACTTTAAAAAAAAAAAGCTCTCAAATGTTTGGAAATCATGATATGGATGACAAGATGAATAGGGACCTCTTTGATAGTGTTTCAATAAAGCATGCAATAGGAACATGCAATTGAAAAGATAACAGAGCCCCTACTTCTGACTTGGTGAGTCTTGGAGAGTGACATAATGCCACCTCTGAATCATTTCTTTGAAAGGCTAAATATTTCCAGTTCTTTCGAATGCACTATACTGACTAATTTCCTTACAATTCTGTCATCCTCCTTTTTAGTTTATTAATGTACTTATTAAAAAGTGGTACCAGGAACTGAATATGAGTCCAGTTTTTAATCTGACTGGAGAAAAAGATAGATTATCTACTGTATCTTGCCCCTCTCTTCTCACAGAAATGGAGGAATTTGGCACCCTATTCCATCACTCTCATTTGGTGTTGTTACATAAATTAAAGGCTAGATAAGAGAGGAAATGTGAATAAGTCCCTTTAACTGAATTAGAAATGGAACCAGATGACTGTCTAGGGATAAGCCTCTCTCTTTCACCTGGAAGCTAACAGTACCTTTATGGAGTATGAAATCTATGTATATACCTGAGAAGAGAAGGGTAGAATTTGGCTGCTCTACATCCTCCCATAAACCATGAGGTCTAGAGGAAGAGATACTCAAAATGCATTCATCAATACCCAAGAGTTGTTAGTTCTGGAATTAGTCTCTTAAAGGGCACAAGCCAGAGGAAATGTTGAATGGGGGTGCTGTGTAGAAATAAGGAAATTGAGGCTCAGAGAGACTGAGTGACTAACCCAACCTTATAGAAACATTAAGTAACTGATTGATTTTCTTGACTGTAAGTGTCCTGGTCTTTCCATTATACTGAATTATACTGAAGAGCTTTCAATTCCACCTGATGAAAATTCAAGCTTATTAACATCAAAATTGTTGGTTAATTGTCGCTTTCTAAAAATATTAGGAATTATGACCTAGTGGTGTTGGTTGACCCTAATTCTTTTGCTAAGAACCATCTTCATAGGTACAACTTAATCAAGTTTAGACATCTATTACCACACTGCTTGTGGATCCTCAAATGTGGAAATAATTCAGGGTTGGTAACAAGCCAAAGAAGTACAGCTAGATATAGCAATGGATAGAGTGTAGGCAAATAGAGTGCAGGCCCTGCAGTGAGGAAGATGCATCTCCCAAAGTTCAAATCTGGCTTCAGACAATTACTAAGTGTGTGATGCTGGGCAACTTAACCCTGTTGGCCTCAGTTTCCTCATCTGTAAAAATGAGATGGAGAAGAAATGGCAAACACTAAAATATCTTTGCCAAGAAAACCCCAAAGGGGGTCACAAAGAATTGAACATGATTGAAACAACTGAGTAACAATGAAATGCTCAAAGTGCCCCAAATGTACAAATTGGATAGGAATAATGAAAAAAAAAGAAAGAAAAAAAGTCTGATATCAGGTGAAAATGAATTGTTCGCTATCTCTCATTTAAAATCCCTTTATTGAGTCAAAGAGACCTGTCACTTCAGTAGGTCAAGGAATATCACTCCAACTCTAGTTTCTTTCAAGTTGTCTAAGGCTGCATTAGCAGAATAACCTTGATTATACAGTTTTGTCATGGACCAGCAATAACACTAATTGTATATGACACATTGGCCATCCTATTGCTGAATTAATCTTGAATCCTGATGGATTCTGTCTGACTGAGCCACTATCATGTCACCTTATTTTGTAATTCTCTCCCCTATGTCAGGAGGGCCAAAAACACCAGCCAACAATGGAACAGGCA
Organism: Phascolarctos cinereus; assembly: GCF_003287225.1. Lineage (NCBI taxonomy): Eukaryota > Metazoa > Chordata > Mammalia > Diprotodontia > Phascolarctidae > Phascolarctos > Phascolarctos cinereus. Next base: position 27,615,898 of record NW_027555736.1, on the reverse strand, counting down.
AATGGGACAGAAATCTCTAATATAAATTTAGTGCCCCTTCATGCCTCTCACCATCATATGCTTGGGTTTCAATTTGTCAAAATCTGCAAAAGGAAAAGAACAAACACTTAAAAATGTTAATGCTTACTTGACTATTGAGAATAAAACAGATTTTTAAAATCAGTACTTATTTTGAAGTGTTTCATTATACTCTTTATAGTTTTAACAGGGATAAGGTAAAAAAAAAATAAGTGAACACCCAAAATAATATCATCACCTGTCTACCAATTGAGAACAGAGGAATGATATTTATTTGATAGATTAGCATTAAAACATAGAGTTCTTTGTTTCATTAATTTGTTATTCATTCCTAAAGAAATCATCTATATTTAGGAGGAAAAAACAATCACAATGGCCTGGAAGTCATATCTGCTTAATCCATAATCAGGTGGCAGCACTATAGATTGGGCTTCAGTGATCACTACTGATATCAGAGAAGGCTGCAATGATTAAATAATGTGAGATGTACAAAGGATGGTATGTTATGTTTTCACGTATGTGTGTTTGTGTATGTGTGTGTGTGCGCAAATTTTAAAACACTCTATAAATGTTAGATTTTACTACTTCTGTATTTTCTCTTCTTATAAGAATGTAAACTTAATGAGAACAGGGACCTCCTTATTTTCTATGTGGACCCACAGAGCTTAGAATATAGTGGCATCTTATAAGCATTTTTGTTAATTAGTTCAGTTACAAAATTTTTAGTCATTTCTCTTGTTTTTAACCTCCCCCACCACTGTCATTTTGTATTTTTTTAAGATAATGGAGATATGGATAAAAAAAAACTGAATGAAAGCCCAGAAACTTTCATTTCTCCATCAATGTAGTAGACCCTTTCTTAGTTAAACAAAAACTTCTTGAAATCAAGTCTTCTTTCACTTTTTTTTTTTGGTATCCCAAGTAACCAGCACCCTGCCTGGCCTTTAATATGTAATTGATAAGTAACAAATAATGCATTGCTAGCCATTCCAGATCTTAAATTGTATTATAAAACAGCAATAATCAAAACTACTTGGTACTGGCTAAGAAATACAGTGGTGGATAGGTTAAGTATGCAAGACACTGAATAGTAATCTACTATTTGATAAACACAAGGACCCCAGCTTATGGGATAAGAACTCATTATTTGACAAAAACTTCTGGGAAAAATGGAAAAGAGTATGGCAGAAACTAGGCATAGACCCAAATCTTACACAATACGCCAAAATAAAATAAAAATGGGTTCATTTAGATATAAAGGCTGATACTAAAAGCAAACTGGGAGAGCAAGGAATAGTTTACCTATCAAATTTATGGAGAACAGAAGAATTCATGACCAAACAGGAGATAGAGAACATTATGAAATGTAAAATGGATACTTTTGGTTACATTAAATTGAGAAGTTTTTGCACAAACAAAGCCAATGCAATCAAAATTAGAAGGAAAGTATAAAACTGAGAATTTTTTTACAACCAGTGTGTCTGATAAGGGCCTCATTTCTAAAATATATAGAGAATTAAGTCAAATTTATGAGAATACAAGTCATTCCCAAATTGACAAATCATCAAAGAATATGAGTAGGCAGTTTTCAGATGAAGAAATTAAAGCCATCTATAGTCATATGAAAAAAATACTCTAAATCACTATTGATTAGAGAAATGCAAATCAAAACAACTCTGAGGTACCACATCACACCTATCAGATTGGCCAAGATGACAAAACAGGAAAGTGATACATGTTGGAGAAGATGTAGGAAAATTGGAACACTAATGTATTGTTGGTTGAGTTGTGAAAAGATTCAACCATTTAGCAGAGCAATTTGGAACTATGCCCAAAGGGCTACAAAAATGTGCATACCTTTTGACCCAGCAATAGTACTTCTAGGACTGTATCCCAAAGAGATCATACAAATGGGAAAAGGACCTATATGTACAAAAATATTCATAGCAACTCTTTTTGTGATGGCAAAGAATTGGAAATTGAGAGGATGCCCATAAATTGGGGAATGGCTGAAAAAGGTGTGGTATATGATTGTAATAGAATACTGTTGTGCCATATGAAATGATGAGCAGTTATACTCTAGAAAAACCTGGAAAGATGTATGAACTGATTCTGAGTGAAGTGAGCAGAACCAGGAGAATATTGTACACAGTAACAGCCACGTTGTGTGATGACTAATGTTGATAGACTCAGCCTTTCTTAGCAATGCAAGGGTCTAAGACATCTCCAAAGGTCTCATGATGGAAAATGATATCCACGTTCAACGAAAGGACTATGGAGTTTGGATGTAGATCGAATCATACTTTTTGCTATTTTTTCTTCTGTTTTGTTGTTTTCTCTTTCTTGTGGTTCCTCCAGTTGGTTCTAATTCTTCCTTTCAACATGACTAATGTGAAAATACGTTTAACAAGAATGTATATGTATAGCCTATATCAGATTGCACACCATCTTGGGGAAGGAGGCAGGAAGGGAGGGGAAGAAAAAATTAAAACTCAAAAGCTTATGGAAGTGATTGTTGATAAAAATAAATTTAAAAAAATAAGTAAAAAATAATTCATTAATTGATTGTGTCAAAAATTCAGTGGATGATAAAACAATATAAGCTACAGAATAGTCAATGGAAAGTAAACCAGAATCAATAAAAACAATTGATAATATGTGAGGTGCAAGAATTCATAGTACCTTGATAAGGAAGAATCCTCTATTCATATCTTCTTGACTTGTTAATTAATATCAGCACTGTAAGTGTTAAAAAAAACCTATTTACAATATTAAACAAAAAGGAAGTCAGAAATATGACACCCAGGACATCGATGAGACTCACAATGAACTTTATTAGGGACATAAAAAAAAGTGCAGAAAGTAGATTCAAATGCACATAAAATTAAGAAGCATGGTCCGTCATGCATTCTAAATGATTTAGTAAAATGTATGAAAGGAAATAGTAGATTTAGAAGAAATATTTTTACCAGTAACTGACAGTTTTTTGAATATTAGTATTCTTTTTTAATTTCAAAGAGTTTTGTGAAGACCCCTAAGACAGGCTACATATTTTGCTAAAATGAAATAAAGGTCAAAATGCCAGTGCCTAGTGTGCATATGGATTGCTGCACCTCTTGCAATAACCTAAGAGTCTACAGCCCAAAGGTAGAAACTCACTGATTTAGACTTTGAAAAGTTTTTAGAAAGACTTATGAAATAGGACATTTTTGAATACCTGTCTAACCCTCAAGCTAGAAAGAAATATCTGAAAAAATTTATACTTCTTAAATAACTAGTTGCCAACAATATGTGAGAATTCTCAGAGTATCATATTGGTAAAATTTACAACTCATGCCATGAGTTTCAGATAGATTAAGGGGAAAGAAAGAGTTGAGGAATCAAAAAAGAAGGGAAAGAAAACAGAGAAAGAATAATTCCCAAGTCAACTGATCTTTTTGATAAAGGAGAAAGTGAAGAAAACCATATGTCTATTTTTCTAATAATAAGGATTCCATTCTGAGAGATTTTCCCTAAAATTTGGGCTAATGACAAAAATTCCAAAAATAAGAAAAGATTTCTGACTTTCTCATAGACAATTGAGAGGGAGAGGAGAGAGAGAGAGAGAAAGAGAGAGAGAGAGAGAGAGAGAGAGAGAGAGAGAGAGAGAGAGAGAGAGAGAGAGAGAAAGAGAGAGAGCTAGTTTACATTAGGTGTAAATGCACTGAATTCTCCAATAAAATTTTAAAATTAAATAAATGATATAGTCCAAGAAATATTTCTATGGACTATTGAACTTAGCAAAGTTCAAAGTAATTGAAATTTATAAGGTTGTCTAAATTTCACAGTGTTGCCACCAGACTTCTCTCTCTGTCTCTCTCTGCCATACACACATACACACATAAATGTATGAATGCACACACACACAAAACAGTGGTATAATGAAACTCTATTATGTTAAACAAATTGGAAAGCATTAAACAAGAAAATCTTATTATGTTATCTTAAAAATTATTTCACTTTTAAAATTTAAAATATATATGGACTGAGTAAGTGTTCAATAAAATCATTAAAGGCACCTAAGTGGTACAATGGATAGAGTGCTGGACCTGGAGTCAGATAGACTCATCTTCCTGAGTTCAATTCTGGCCTGAAACATTTACTAGCTGTATAACCCTGGGCAAATCACTTAGCCCTGTTTACCTCTGTTGCAAAACTAGAGATTGTTTACCTCCTCTCCCCATTTGCATGGGCAAAATACCATAAGGTTTTTTTTTTTGATACCCACCAAGTTTCCTTCAATTTTCTATGTGAGAAAGCAAATTCTCTGGAGACTATGGTAGGCATTTTAGGAGTTACATAGCATAAATATAATGTTGATTTTTATCATATCCCTTTCTTTTACAAAGAGAATCTCAGTAAAAGCCCTGCCTACTTTCTCAAATGAAACAAGCTCATCCTCATTTATCTATTGAATTTTATGTCCAGTTTATCTTCCACCTTCATTGTTGGCCTCAGGTATACGTGAAGAGAAATCAGAACTCTCAACTCTTCATCAAACTGCAAATTATGATCAGAACAATAGGCATTCTTCCATTTTTTACCTCTTTTGTGACAAGTGTTACCAATAGCTTTATCATTATTCAACAAAAATTCTTCAACAGTGATTCAATGAATGAAAAAAAAGTGTGGACCCATATTGAAATTTTGAAAAACAGATTTTATTTACTGAATAATGAATGAGGTGAAAGGACAATTTTAAAAATCCAACTATTTATATCAAAGATAATATCAATGTTGGAAAAGGCTTCAGCAGAAAGTAGTAAGTTTGGGGACAGCTAGGTGGCACAGTGGATAGAACACTGGCCTGCAGTCAAACCAGACCTGAGTTCAAATCCAACCTCAGACACATAACACATAACACTCACTAGCTGTGTGACTCTGGGCAAATCATTTAACCCCAATTGCCTCAAAAAAAGAAGTAGTAGGTTCTCTCTCATTAGACATCTCCAAGCAAGACTAGATGATGAATTTTTGATTGATGAATTGATAATTTGGATTTGTGTATTAGTGGGACCAGGTGGCTTCTGAAGCCCCTGCTAAATCTGAAATTCTGTGATTCAGTAATTATGGCCATTTAATATGAATATCTCTATGATATCTCTGCAGCCAAAGCAATACTCAAATGTCAACTTACATTGCTTACTACTAAAATCAGGAAGAAATGAATTAAAAAAATTGCTTGTTGAAAGTTTACTAACAAAATTTAGAATAACACTAATGCTGTGAGGAGAAAAAAGTGAACTAAAATCTGAAAGGAGTTGAATAACATTGGAAATAACAGTATAATTATTATGAGCAGGAAGACATGGAGGCACACATTGAGTGTGTGGTGTTTCTGTTTCTGCTCTTGCCAAATGACTGCTCCCTGTTCAAAGGGCCAATTGGTCTTAGTGTTAATAAAACAAGGCAGTTCATCTTGGGTAAGGATTCTCTACTCTCCAGGTTATCAGGTATAATAAAGTGTTCTCTGGGAGAGTATGGATAAAGCTTTAATGTAAAAACCAAGGATAAAGTAGATCAGAGGAGAATCATGATGTGTGCCAAGATGTTGAAGGGTAAAAGAAAATCCATATGGAGGATAAAAGGAAGGAGTAGACTAGGAGAACAAAAACAATTCTGAGATTTTCCTTAATAGTAGGGAATTGAATTAATTAAAATGAATAATAACAGAATAATCATTAGATACAGAATACTTTCAACTTAAATTCTTACAAAAAAGAGAGTAAACCATGTTCTATAATGAAGATGGGGGGAATGAACAAAATAAGATCATGGAATCATAGATTTAGAATTGGAAGCAACCATAGAGGTCATAATCTAACAATCTCATTTTACAAATGGATGGATGAATGAATGAGTTAATGAATGAAAAAAAAAACCCATTCATTAAACACCTATGTTCAAATTTCCAAGGTAAGCACTGGTAATTTAAAATGAAAAGTAGAAAAACCTTTTTTCTCAAGGTATTCCCATTTTAATTGGGTAGACAGCACTGGGAAAAATTTCAGCTGGAAGTTAGATGAAAAACCCTAACAATATATATTCTTTCCTGTAATTTCCATTTATAAAACCATATTAGCTTTTCTTATTGAATCATTTGGCATAGCCCAAGACTTTGGTTGTGAGAGTTTTGTTTGTTTGTTTGTTTCTTTGGAGGGGGTAGCTTCTGTAGTTGTGATTCCTGAGGAGGCAGGGGTTTGTTATCAGACAGTCTCTATAATGGCTATTTCTCTAGAAGGTGGGTGGCTAGAGGGGTTGGGTTGGAAGCAAGTGCTTGGTCTTTTCAGGACACTTTGACTTACTTGCTTCACAGTGGCAGTTGACTGGTAATTGGAAGTGATGGTAACATGGATGGCAGGCCCTTTTACAACAAGGATTATTCTCCTTAGTGATGACTGGAAGAAGCAAATTGGAAGCAATTTCAGGACTTGGGAGAGCACACCAATATTCCTGGGGCTCTTGAGCGCAGTTTCCTGGGCTATCTCCATCATGAACTGAGGAAAGATGGTGATTGATATCATTTGACCCAATTGACACAGTTTCTCTGATTAATAAAATGACAAAACTGTGGCTCATAGTGGTTAAATGATTTGCCCAGGGTCATTCAGGCAGTAAATAGCACGGAGAGGCTTTGCACCCATGTACTCTGACTTAAAGTCCGTTGCTATTTCTGCTGTACCAAACTGGTTATTCCTTAGAGGAGCTGTTGTTGAGTCGTTTCAGTCATGTGTGAATCTTCACGACCCCATTTGGTGTCTTCTTGGCAAAAATAATGGAATGGTCTGCCCTTTTATAGCTCCTTTTATACATAAGGAACTGAAACAGGATTATGTGACTTGTTGAGGGTCACACAGATGGTAATGTTTCAGGCTAGATTTGAACTCAGGAAGATGAGTCTTCCTTACTCCAGGCCTGGTGCTCTTATCTACTGCACCATCTAGCTGCCATATTCATAAAAGTAGAGTTATGTTAATGAAGGTATAAGTAATCAATCAGGCAAAAATACCTTTATGAAGCACCTTTTATCTGCAATGTACTGGTAATGCAAAGTCGAAAGTTAATATTCCCACTTTTTCAAAAATTAGATTCAAAAAAGAGAGACAACACAATTTTATATTTGTATAAACCAAATGAACACAGGTATCTTGGGGAGGGAGGGATTTCAATACTTGAACTATAAGGAAAGGTTTCATGTAGAAAAGTGTCACTTGAAAGAAGCAAGGGACTCCAGGATGTGAAATTGGTGAGTCCCTGCATGACAGGAAGCCAATGTCAAGTTCCGTAGATAGAAAATAGAAAGTCATATGCAGAGAATGAGAAATAACCACATATGGCTCAGAAATTTAAAAAAAAAGCATAGAAGGAGATCTTGATTAAAAAAGCTTGAAAAATAAAAGGGCTTAGATTGTATAGAACTTTAAAAGCCAAAGACAAGAGTTTATATTTGTTCCTAGAGATAATAGAGAGTCAGTGAAGTTCATAAAGTAAATGTGGGTGGTATGATCAAGCCTGTGATCCAGGAATATTACTTTGGTGTCTGTGTGGAGGTTTAGTTGGAATAGACAGAGGTTTGAGGCATGGAGAAAAAAAATAGGAAGCCATTGCAATAATCCAAGTGAGAGGTGATACCTGTGACAGTGAAGAAGTAGGGGTCATATATTAGAGGAAGCTAGGTGACACAGCAGATAAAATGCAAGACCTGGAGTGAAGACCCAATTTCAAATCTAACCTCAGTTCCTTACTAGCTTTGTGACCCTGAGGAAGTCACTTAACATTTGTCTGCTGCACTGTCCTCATTTGGAAAAAGGGAATAATAGAAGCATCTTCCTCCCATGGTTATTGCAAGGTTCAAATGAGTTAACACACAAAGTGCTTTGTATAATGGAGGAGCTACATAAAAGTCACTTATCACCAGCACCAGCACCACCATCATTATCATCATTATCATCATCATCATCATCACCGTCACTGTCACCATCACCATCATCATTTTCATCCTGTGTGAAAATGAGGAGTTCAGGATGATACAGTGGTTACAAACTTAGGTGAATGGAAGGGAAATTTGAAAAGGAGTGTGATTGGAGAGAGTAGAAAGACAAGTCAATTGTATATATGTAGAATCTGAGAATCCTGTGGGTCATTCATTTGGAAATATTGAATATGTAGCTGTTGAGAAGGACTGGTCCTCAGAGGAGACACTAAGACTAGATGTATAGCTCTGAGGTCATTAGTATAAAGACGAATCACTGGACCAATGAGAGCTGGTAATGCCACAAAATGAGGAACAATAGAAAGAGAGGAGAGGCTTCAGAACCTAATCTTTAGGAATATCAACAATTAGTAGATATGATTTGAAAGAAAAAATCTGAAAAGGAGTAATCAAGAAGATAGGAGAAAATGCAGGACAGAATAATATCAGAGGATAAAGCAGCAAAAAGGGGTGATGCCCAATGTCACACTACAGAGAAGTCAAGAAGCATGAGGATTAAGAGGAGGTCATGTGGAATTACAAAAATTCCAACTTTTATACAACATAGGGTTTTCAAAATATTGTGAAGTAGGTAGAAAAATAAGAAAAAAGGAAGTTATTTAAATCATAAAATTCAGATCCTTTTTTGTAGCTCAAAGAAAGTAATAACAAAATATAATCCTCCACAAAAAGAGAAAACCCATATCATCAAAATTATTGAGATCAAAACATATACAGAAGGGCGGAGCCAAGATGGCGGAGTGAAAGCAGGGACTTGCTTGAGCTCTCCCCCAAACCCCTCCAAATACTCATAAAAAATGTCTCTATACAAATTCTGAAGCAGCAGAACCCACAAAAAGTCAGAGTGAGACAAATTTCCAGCCCAAGACAACCTGAATGATTGATCAGAAAGGTGTATTGTGCCAGGCTGGGAGTGCAGCACAGTGCAGCATGGGCGCGCAGGCCGCAGCAAACCTGAAGCAGGCCTCAGAGGACTGAATTTCAGGTAGCTGTGGTGGTTTCCAGACTCCTCAATCCATGAATGCCAAAGACAACTTAGAAGGCTAGTGGGAAAAGTCTGTTTCTGCGTTGCTCAGAGAGGAAGGCGGTGCTTCAGCTCCATTCCCCAAGAGCTTGGCCCTAGGAGGGGCAGCTGGTTCTCGAGCTTCCGGCCCACAGACTGAGGGGGAATCCAGTGGCTGATCAGAGAGAGATTGTAGGGATCTCTTTGCCAGTGCTGAGGCGGGAATCTCTTGCTTTGCCTGTGTTTGGATCTGGGTCACAGTTCTGGGCGGAGGTTCTGGGGTGAGTAGGAGCACTGGTAGAGCTTGTAGTGGCTGTGAAGAGAAACCTCTCCTCACAGTTACAGGACAGAAAGGAGTACTTGTGGTCACAGGACAGGAAAGGAGTAAACACCTCGCCCCCTTATCATGCCACCTTGGAAGAACTGAAAATTTACAGGTCAAGTATCTCTGAAAACAGCTATACAAACCCCTGAAGCTTGGGACAGTACACTCTCCACATTGGAAGCAGACTCTTACCTTAACAAAGAGCTTAAAACTCAAATAATTGGCTGGGATCATGAGCAAGCAGCGCAAAAAGAATCAGACTATATTATCTTACTTTGGTGAAAAAGAAGACCCAAAATATACAACCAGAAGAAGAAAACAAAGTCAAAGCTCCTACATCCAAAGCCTCCAAGAAAACATATGAATCAGTCTCAGGCCTTGGAAGAGCTCAAAAGGGATCCTGAGAAGCAAGTAAGGGAAGTAGAGGAAAAACTGGGAAGAGAAATGAGAGTGATGCAAGAAAATCATGAGAAACAAGTCAACAGCTTGCTAAAGGAGACCCCCCCCAAAAAATGAAGAAAATAACACCTTAAAAAACAGCCTAACCCAAATGGCAAAAGAGGTCCAAAAAGCCAATGAGGAGAAAAATGCCCTAAAAAGAAAGATTGGCCAAATGGAAAAGGAAGTCCAAAAGATTACTGAAGAAAATACTTTCTTAAAAATTAGGATAGAGCAATTGGAAGCTATTGACTTTTGAGAAATCAAGGCACTAAAAAAAATCCAAAAGAATGAAAAATTAGAAAACAATGTGAAATATTTCATTGGAAAAACAACTGACCTGGAAAATAGATCCAGGAGAGAGAATTTAAAAAAAAATATTGGATTATCTGAAAGCCATGATCAAAAAAAGAGCCTAGACATCATCTTTCAAGAAATTATCAAGGAAAACTGCCCTGATATTTTAGAACCAGAGGGCAAAATAGAAATTGAAAGAATCCACAGATCTCCTCCTAAAAGAGATCCCCAAAGGAAAACTCCTAGGAATATTATAGCCAAATTCTAGAGTTCCCAGGTCAAGGAGAAAATATTACAAGCTGCCAGAAGGAAACAATTCAAGTACTGTGGAAACACAATCAGAATAACACAAGATTTAGCAGCTTCTACATTAAAGGACTGCAGGGCATGGAATATAATATTCTGGAGGGCAAAGGAGATAGGATTACAACCAAGAATCACGTACCCAGCAAAACTGAGTATAATCCTTCAGGGGAAAAAATTCAGTGAAATAGAGGACTTTCAAGCATTCCTGATGAAAAGACCAGAGCTGAATAGAAAATTTGACTTTCAAATACAGGACTGAAGTGGAACATGAAGAGGTAAACAGGAAAGAGAAAGCATAAGAGACTTATTAAGATTAAACTGTTTACATTCCTGTATTGAAAGATGATATAATTCATGAGACCTTTGTCAGTATTAGGGTAGTTGAAGAAAAAAATATATATTTATGTATAGATAGATAGATAGATAGACAGATAGAGGGCACAGAGTGAGTTGAAGATTAAGGGGTCATCTGGAGAATAAAATTAAGAGATGAGAGAGGATGATACTTGGAGAAGAAGAAAGGGAGAGGTAGAATGGGGTAAATTATCTCACAAAAAAAAAAACAGAAAAGAAAAGGCTCTTATAGTGGAGGGGAAGCAGGGGAAGGTGAGAGGGAATGAGTGAATCTTATTCTCATAGGATTTGACTTAAGGAGGGAATAACATACACATGTAATTGGGTATGGAAATCTGTCTTACCCTACAGGAAAATAGGGGAGAAGGGGACAAGAGAGCAGGGTGATAGAAGGAGGGCAGATTGGGAAAGAGGGTAATCAGAAGGAAATATTTCTGAGGAGGGACAGAGTCAAAAGAAAGAATAGAATAAATGGGAGGGCAAGATAGGATTAAGGGAAATAGAGTTAGTTTTTCACACCATGTCTACTATGGAAGCATTTTACATAACTGCACATGTATAACCTACATTGAATTGTTTGCCTTTTCAATGAGGATGGATGGGAAGGGAGGAAGAGAGAAAATTTGAAACCTGAAGTTTTAAAAACATATGTTAAAAAAAATATTTTCACATGCTGCTGGGAAATAAGACATACAGGAAATGGAGTATAGAAGTCTATCCTGCCCTACAGGAAAATAGAAGGGGAAGGGGATAAGAGAAGGGGGGAGAGATAGAAGACAGGACAGACTAGGAGAAGGGATATTCAAAATGCATGCCATCTTGGGGTGGAGGGAGGGGTGAGATGGGGTGAGAATTTGGAACTCAAAAACTTGTGGAAGTGAATGTTGAAAACTATAAATAAATTTATATTTAAAACATATGCAAATTAAATTTAAAAAATCACATATTACTATTTATAACTCTGTACTGTTTTTTGCAGTAATATAAAAGAAGTGAATGTCTAGGAATATTCTCTAAAATACCAAAATGAAATAAACCAGAAAAGAATAATTTAAAATAACACTTTAAGGAAGAGAAACCATACAGCACATCAAAGGAATGCCCTGCAAAGTAATATCATCCCCAAATGAATTGAAAAATGAATGCCTCCCAAATTTAAATGATGGAAATCTTCTGAAATGCATGAAATGTTGCAAAGCATAGATAAATAGGAGTAGTTGCCTAATTCCCAGCATAAGTCAAAGAAATTTATGACCTGTAAGCCAAGATAAGATGAAAATGAGAAAGAAAATTATGGGAAAATGTCATTAATGAATATTTATGATGAACCTTTCAGACCTAACGGATCTATGCACTCATTTATAAGTGTAAGCCCTTCCACAGTATAGATTATAACCTATTCCTTCTGATACTATGAGACCTGTGCCTATGATCTCCTAGGAAAATTTTCAGAAATGGTTTGATCAAATTGATAATAGTAATATATACATAGCCATACATATAAAATAGATGTACATACAGATGTGATCTTTTTGAAAGTTATGCTGTGTCTATAATGTGTATGTATATACCATATATGTGTATATATGTACATATATACACACATGCATGCATGAGCAAATCATGTCTCTTATTAAGCCATCACATGTTTATGTTTAGAATGAATATCCATTTGGAACTTATTATAATATATGTTGTCAAGTGCTAATCTCTACTTATTTTATAATACCTACTTTCCATTTTTTCCTAGCAGTTCTTTTCAAATAGGGATTTCTTTTCCATTTGTTTATGTACATAAACTTATGGGAATCAGGGTAACTGAGTATAAACATTGAAGTTTTTTTTCTCTACCATCTCTCTCTCTCTCTCTCTCTCTCTCTCTCTCTCTCTCTCTCTCTCCATATAATATATATATACATATATATATATATATATATATACATACATACATATATATATACACACACACACACACACACACACACACGTGTGTGTGTGTGTGTATATTTGTCTAACCAATGTTATTTTTAGGATTGCTACTTTATAACATAGCTTGAGGTCTGCAAGTGCTACTTTCACTTCTTTTCCGTATTTCCCATTGTTTCCTTAGATATGCTAGACCTATATTGTTTCCCCTCCAAATTTATTCTTTTGTTGGCTTGTCTGGTTATGAAAAACAAAACAAAACAACGACACTTTGGTATTTTGATTGACAAAGCATTAAAACTCTAAATTCATTCAGTTTATGTAGTTATTTTGTTAAATTGGCACAATCCAACCAGTAAAAAAAAAATGCTGCCAATTATTTCCTCCTTTTATTTCTATAAAGAGGGCTATGTGGTTTGACTTTTGTGTATCTTGAATCTATTTGATAGGTTGACTCAAACATATTGTATATATTTTGTTGTTATTTTGAATGAGATTTCTCTTTCTATCATCTCCTGGCTTCTGTAATTGGTATCTAGAAATGTCGATGATTCCGTGGACTTATTTAATATCCTGCTACTCTACTGGAGACATTAATCATCTTAATTAGTTCCCTTCCTGATTCTCATTTTTTTTTTAGTAAACTGTTATGTCATTTGCAAATAGCAGTAATTTTGTCTCCTTGGTGGATGTTTATTTCTTTAATTTCTTTCTCTCATATTATTCCTACTGTTAGCAATACTATAACTCACTCAAATAATTCCGGGAAATGGGGAAATCCTTGATTTAATATTCCCACTGATAAATTATTTAACTTTTGGTTTTATAGATATGTTTCTGACCATTTTAAAAAAGAGGTTTCTGATGATTGTTCTAGTTCAGATTTTTAACATGTGAATGTGACATTTTATTGAAATATTTGTCTATGATATTGCCATACCAAGATCAGTTATTTTTGTTTTTTAATAGGATCATTATGCCTGTTTTCCTTACATTGAACCATTCTGGCATCTTTCATATTAATCTAATCTGATAATAGTAATTTTTGATAACTTGATATATGCTTTTTATAAGTATCCTATTTTTTTGAATCAATATTTATGTCAGTCTATAGTTTTCTTTCTATGATTTTTTTTTCTGTCTGCAAATCCCAGTCATGTGAAGTTTGGGCCCTTTAGCCTTGGTAGGTCACTTAAAAATACATGAATCATGATACCTTGGTGATCTATTGACTGCAGGTGTTTCCAGATGTAGATTTGTGGTGAGGGTGGAGCAGGGAACGTGCTGAGAATTTAACTGCGCTGTATCCTTGTTTTATTTTCATTCTATGTTAAGGTAAATAGTCCCCTTTGTTAAATGTTTAGTGACACGAATGTCTCATTTAATTCCAAAATCAAACCTACAATAAGAGAAAGCTGTCATTAGTCATGCCTACAACAACCTGTTAACTGAGCATATCACCACCACCACCACCATCATAGTCATCATCATCATCTTCTTCTAGTCGTAATTATAACAACAACAGTGTACTGAGAATGTACATATTGCTTCAAGGTTTACCCATATATTTATATAGGTTATTGCATTTCATACTCAGAACTACACAGTAATTTTGGTGCTCTTATTCCTATTTTTACAGATAAGGAAAATGAGGCTAAAGGATGCTAAGTCATTTGCCCAAGTTCACACAACAGGATTTGAATTCATGACTTCCTGATACCAAGTCCAGCACTTTATCTACTATATGCCACTTAACTTTCGTAGGAAATCTTCACTTGCAGAACATTATGGAGACTAAAGAAAAGGAAAAGCAGGATGAAAGAATGTGATAACTAGAAACTCACAATACAATGACAGGCAATTGAGGGAGAAAAGAAGCTGTGGTAAGCTTGGTATGGCATCTAAGCCAAATTACCATTCTAATGTTTGTCCCTTAAACCGGAAGGAAGACAAGGAAATATGTTGAAGATGTATAAAAACAAAAACCAAGCAGTTCTCACTCCCAGGGAGCTTTCATTCTATTTATAGGACTCATATTCCAAAAAATATACACAAATTATCAAACAAACAATTTCAGGGTCAGATGAAGATGGCACCAGCCAATGGGATGATCAGGAATTGACTCATTTAGGATGTGGAACTTGAGATGAGCCTTGAAAAGACTCAGAGAGAAGGGATGAAGCCGGAAAAGATTCCAAGTATGGAGTGGAGGCAGCCTGGTCAAAGACAGAGAGGGGAAGTAGGATGATAAAAAAAGGAATCAAGGCCTCTAGTTTGGCTCAGTGATCCAGGGCCTTGTCATATCACAAGAGCTGTGGTTGAAGAAAGCAGAGATATTTAAATTGGAGAAGCAGGGACCTAATGGGGGAATAGTATGATTCTTAAAGTATTTGAAGGGATTTCATCAAGAAGATAAATTATAATTGTTATGCTTATTTCTGTTAGACAGGAATAGATGAACATAAGGAAAAACCTCCTATAATTAGAGCAATTCCAGAAAGGACATAATTATGAGTACACCTCACCCCTACCTCCCTTTGCTGAATGGATTCAAGAAAATCTAAATGACAATTCAATAGGTGTGTTATAGAGGGAATTCTTCTCAGGTATAGGTTGGATCTGATGGTCCCTATAGTTACTTCCAAATCTGAGATTTTGCAACTTGTCCTATAAAAGAGAGAGAATTTATGTTTATTGAAATCTGCTTCAACAAAAGCATTAGTGCTACAGCTAATAACCAATCTTTCCTTGAGAAGTGTATGAAAATATTAAGCATATTTCACTGGCTGGAACATTCAGAAGCAGAATATAAAATTTCATAGCCAAAGAGATAACTTTACATTCTCCCCTTGCAAGAATGCAGTGTATAAATCAGGGAGCTACATGCATAGGTCTGTTTTGTTTTTAATATCTCAACTTAAAGAAATATAAAGCCGCAATTGCCTCCTAAACCCACAGGGCTTGTACAGGAGATAAATAGAGCTCTGGATGAGTACTTCTGCAACCAGGCTGGGTAGGGAAGCTTTGCTTTGAATCTGTCTGCGTAATTTCACATTTCATTAGGTGATCAGAATTGGTGGGATTCTGCAGAGTGGGAATGGTAACAGTGCCTACCTCACAAAAATATTGTGAGAACCAAGGCAACAAGGGGGACAAGAAAATAAGCATTTATTAAATGCCTACCATGTTCCAGGTACTGTGCTAAGCCCTTTACTAATATTATCTCATTTGATACCAATTCAAATTCTTGATTTGATATCAAATATTACTATACAGAAAGTTTAATTTGTAAAGGGATCTGCAAACTTTAAAACATTAAATAAATGCTATGTTGCTGTTAATTCCCATATCATGACAGAATTATGAGTCATTCCCATTAGGAAAGAATTGGTTGTGGTCTCTGGATCTTCCTATAATTAATAAATGGACTATGAATAAGTCCTTTAAACACTCTATTCTCAATTTTCTTTTCTCTGTGTTCCATAAGAGATTTAAAATTCTATGAGTATAAGTAGATTACATTTACAAGGAGCACTCTTAGAGGTCATAGAATAACATCACATGAGTTAGTCCTAGAGGATAACTTAGTTCATTCCTCTCATTTTAGGTAAACGTCAAATAGGTGGTATGTAGTAAGTAGCAGAGGTTGTGATATGATTTGAACCCAGAACTTCAAACCCCTCCTTCTAGTCTTCTTTCACTTATTCAGTGTTTCAATACAGTTCAGTAAACATTTCTTAAGCACCTACTGTGGCACTATGTTAAACACTGAAGATACAAATAGAGCAAAAGACAGTCTCTATCCTTAAGGGGCTTACAGTCTAATGAGGGAGAAACCTGTAAACAAAGTAAGTATATGCAGCATAAATAAGAATCACCTCACACAACCTAAGGTTCCTGGGTAGGCAGCTGGGTTTGCATAATGGATAGAATGCAGAATTTGAAGTAAGAAATGCATGAGTCCTAATCTTGCCCCAGATATTAACTATCTGTGTGGGCCTGAGCAAGTCACTTAAATTCTCTTAGCTTGTTTCCACATCTGTTAAATAGGGAGAGGGGGTTGAAGTCAATGATCTCTAAGGACTTGTTCAGCTCTAAACCTATGACCTTGTGATCCTAACATAATGGAAATTAACTTACTAAAAAGATACACCTAATAAAAACATACTGCAAATAATTAAGAGGAGGAAACGGTGGTAAGAGAATAGATGAAGGACAATTTATTTTGACAATGCAAAATCAAGAAAGACTTCATTAAGGATATGACATTTAAAGCATGTTTTAAAGAAAGATGAGAATATCAACAGGAAGGGAAGGGGGTTGTAGAATGAAAGGGAAATAAAAGCAAAAGATCCTTTGGGTTTGCTATTTAAATTAAGGCATGAGCAAAGATGCAGGATGAGGAAATTATGAGTTATGTTTAGGTTATGTGCCAGACAGTGTGGTGTATGCCTTTAACCCTTAATATTGAGAAGGCTGTGGAGTCAGATCTCTTGAGCTCAGGAGTTCTTTACTGTAGTGGGTGATGTCAATCTGGTGTTTGCACTGGCATTAAAATAGTAAGGCTTCAGGGGCAGGGGCACCAAGTTTTCTAAGGAGGAAGACAGAGAAGGTCAGAACTGAGCAGTAGTGGGAGATCAGGTCTATGAGCAGCCATTGCACTTTGAGCCCTGGTAATATAGGGAGAGCCAGACATAAAACACACGTGCGCGTGCACACACACACACATACATACAAAGAAAAAAATAGGGGAGAGAGAGAGAGAGAGAGAGATCAAAACACATTTGGGTCATGGTGAGAACCCAATCTACATAAAATTGAAAGTATATAGGGGAAGGTAATATAAAACAAGACTGAAAAAGTAAGTTGAATCAAAATTGTGTAAAGCTCTGAATACCAATCTGAACTCTTTCCTCTTTATTTGACAGATAATCAGAAGCTAAGGAAAGGCTTTTAAGGCTACGTAATTTAGACATAGAAGTGACTTTAGAGGTGATATATTTTTGGAACAAAGAGATGATATGATCATATCTGAACCCCCATGAAAACATAAAAGACAATGGTCTTTGAGATGCATTTGAGAGAACAAGACTGCAGGCCTTCTAATTATAAGTTCTGTTATTCTAAGGCATAATCTGTCCTTGAACAAATCTATAGAATGTAAGCTCCCTGAGAGCTGGGATTATGGCCTAGTTTTTAAATTTTCATATGTCATTGGCTTGAATAGGGGTGATTATCAGTGACTTTTTTTGGGAGGAAGTATTACAACAATCAAGGTAAGAAGTAATGAGATGATTATTTTGACCTTAATTGGAAACATTTTTTTGTTGCCTTCTCCTATGCAAATACACTCCACCTTGCAAGTTTTACATCCTACGTGAAATTTTCTGCAACCATCTAGCCTGTGTTATTTTTTTTTCTTAAGAAAAAATATATTCATGGGATTTTAGGTTTGGAAGGGAATCTAGAGAACATCTAGTCTAGATTCCTTTTATATAGTTGAGAAAAGTGAAGCCAGGCATGAACTGGCCAAGGTCTTAATAACATATCCAACTACCTATTGAAAATTTCCAACTAGGTATACTGTAGACACCTCCCAAAATGAATTCATGATCTTTCCTTCCAAGCTCTCTTCTCTTCCTGACTTTTCTGTTATTGCTGACAGTACCAACTTTCTCACAGGCATCCAACTTTACTGCATTGGTGTCTTCCTTGACAGCTTACTGCTGTCAGCATATAAAATCTATTGCCATGTCTTGTTGAGTCTATACTCATAATATCACAAGCCTCCCTCTTTGCTCTGCTACTGCCACTACCCTGTTGCAGTCCCTCATTACATCATGTCTAGACAGTTGTAACAGTCTGCAGTTTAGTCTTCCTACCCGAAGTCTCTCTCCACCACAGTCTATCCTTCATGCACTTATCAAAGTGACCTTCTTAAAGCACAGGTCTTATTCAATAAACCTCATTCTTGTCATGATTTAAAAAAAATCTGATTTTGAAACACTTCGTAATTTCACCGCTTTCTACCTTTCCAGTCTTCTTACTCAGCATACTCTATGATCCACTGGTGTTAGCCTTCTTGCTGTTCTTCCCTTAAGATGCTCTATCTCCTAAGTATAGGCATTTTCCCTGGCTGTCCCCTACTCCTGGAATTTTCTCCCTCATCATCTCTGCCTCCTGATTTCTGTTATATCTCAGCCAAAATTCTACCTTCTCTAAGAAATGTTTCCCAATCTCCCTAAAGTCTGCTGCCCTCTATTATCTCCAATTCATTCTTTGTACATCATATTTGCACACAAATGTTGGCATGTTGTATCTCTCATGACATTGTGTACTACTTGACAGCAAAGGCTGCGTTTCCCCCCTTTCTTTTTAATCTCAAATGACTAGGACAATGTATGATGTTAATAGATGCTTAATAAATGTCCTTTGAGTTGTCCCGACATGACTTAGGACATAACATGAATCAAAGAGGTCATTTGCCAAAGCAGATCTCACACATTTCTAGATTTGAACTGAAATCATAATATCTGACATTAAACAACGCAGGAAGTAACACTGGCTGAATTCAATGGATGTTTTCAGTAGCCTCTCTTTCAGATTTAGTAGCAAATTGATAAGCTCTGAATTTATCCCTGTCTCTCCCTCTACCACACCAAACCCATCCAGATCATTTATAATTCAGGTGGTTTATGAGTAATATAATTAGCTTCATACTGGGTAGAAATTAGGGCTGACAAGGATCTATATCTAAACCCCTTAAAACAGACATCCCCACAGTAAATAAATGATTCAGAAAAAGGATTTCCAATCTCACAGTAAATTAGGGTAATAAAATCTTTCTGATAACTTTGTGGTTTCCTCTATGATTAGAATCATGATCATTAGTCATGGAAGGAAAATTAGAGGCCATCTAGTCCAACCTCCTTAATTTACAGATAATGAAACTGAGTCTTGACAACTTTAAGTTCATTCATTCATGTAATACATAGGCACTAAACTCCTACTATATGAAAAGTTCCTGTCTTTGAGCCATATCACTCTCCCATCTACCTTCCATCACAAAGTCACTCATTATCCACTCTCACTTAATGAAATACAAAAAAAAAAAAGACATAGTCCTAGATCTCAGGGAGCTTACATTCTATAAATTTGTGCAAGGAAATATTACTTAACTTGAAGGAACAGAACCTATATTTAAATCTTCCTGCATTATTTTTATTATTTTTTACTAGTTGCTCAACTTTGGGCAAATCATTTCACCAATCTGGGCCTCCATTTCCTCATATGTCAAATGTGAGACTTAGATTTGATGACCTCAGAAAGTTTCTTTTAGCCCTAAACATTCGATCCGATGGACCTAGCTTGTGGGATTTATGACTAGGACAAACAAAAGATACATTTAAATTAGGATACGAGATTTACATTAATATTAACTGACACTTATTTAATGTTGACTATGTTCCAGGCACTGTTAAGTGTTTGACAACTATTATCTCATTTCATCCTCACAACAACCCCAAAAGGTAGGTGTATTATTATTCCCATTTTTAGAGATGAGGTAACTGAGGCAAACAGAACTTAAGTGATTTGCCCAAGGTCATACAACTAGTGTCTGAGTCCAGATTTTAACTCAGGCCCAGTGCTCTCTGCACTGTGCCATCTAGCTACTTCTATGGTAGAATGTGATAACAGTGTCAGAGGACTTGTTTTTGAATCAGACACTGCCATTTACTACCTGTGTGACCTTGGAGACATCACTTAATCTCTCTGAACTTGGTGTGCTGAGATCTGAAATGAAATGGTTGGACTGGATGGTTTCTGAGATCTCTTCTACTTCTAGGTCTTGGATCCATTGATGTGGAAACAACAGAGACACAAACAAGATGATCTTGGGAGGGGAAGAGGGGAGGTAGTACAAGAGGAAAAAGAAGAGAACATTTAGTGAAGTCTTCACAGAGGAGGTGACATTGCTGGAAGTGAAGGGAATGCAGAGCTGAGAAGAGAAGACATTTTACTTGTGGGATAAATGCAGAGACGTGAGAAATGTGCATATTGGAATTTGGGGATTAGTTAACAACCATTCACTGGCTATAATTTCTTCCCTTACAGATGTAAGTGTGAAAGCTGAAAGGATGGACCTTTAGTCCGGTGAGTGGATTATATATTACAAATCTTGGATGTTAAACTGAGGCTGGTCTTTATTTGAGATTCTTAAATGGACTAATATCATTTGCCTGTTTTTCAACATGCTATATAATTGATGCTAAAAGCTATGAGTCTCTTCTCAAACATCTCAATAGCTAGCTACTATCTACCACCAGCCCCAGCAAAACATTTCAGTGCTTCTGGGATCTAGAATTTCATAATTGAAGGCATTCCTTGCACTGATTTAATTCAACTCAATTTAATAAGTATTTTGTTAAGCCCTTACCAGTCAGGCTGGCAACAAACCTTTATTATGTTAAGCCCTGTGCAAAGGACTGAGAAAACAAAAGAAAAAATGCTGTTGTTCTCAAGATAGGTTGGAAAACATCGGCAGAGGGAAGAAGACACTGGAACCAAGATGGATAGGAAATACTTCCTCTAGTTCTCTAGTGGACTTGATCCAGCAATGCCACTACTAGGTCTGTATCCCACAGAGATCAAAGGAAAAGAAAAAGGACCTAAATGTACATGAATATTTATAGCACCTCTTTTTGGTGATGGCCAAGAATCAGAAATTGAAGGGACACCCATCAACTGGGGAATGGCTGAACAAGTTGTTGTATGTGATTGTGATAGAATACTATTGTGCTATAAGAAAAAGTGAGCCAGATGGTTTCAAAAAAACCTGGGAAGACATATATGAACCGATGCAAAGTGGACTGAGAAGAGTCAGAAGATCATTGTACATAGTAACAGTAGTCTTATACAATGATCAACCATGAATAACTTAACTCTTCTGATCGATACAATCATCCAATACAATTCCATTGTACTTGAGATCAAAAAATGCTACCCACCTTCAGAGAGCTGATGGAGTCTCAGTGCAGATTGAAACATGCTTTATTTTTCACTTTATTTTTCATTGTGTGTGTGTGTGTGTGTATGTGTGTGTGTGTGTTCTCATTTACCACATGTTTAATATGGAAATCTGTTCTGCATGACTGTACGTTGATAATCTATTTCAAAGTAATTATGTTCTGAAGTAGGGAAATAGGAAGGAATGAATTTGGAACCCCAAAATTACAAAGATAAGAAATATTAAAAATGTTTCTACATGTAATTGAGAAAATATAAAAAAAATCACAAAAATTAAAAAAAAGTCTATGACTTCAAATAGTTCCATTCATATGAGGATGGTGAGAAACACAAATAATGTAGAGGGAATATAGACAAAGGGAGAGGAGTATTAATGGACAGAAGGCTGGTCTCATAGTTAATAAAGCTTCAATTCAAGTTCTCACTCTGACTTATACTAGCTATATGACCCTAGTCTAGTCATGTTACAACTCAGTGCCACACACTAACATTTAATAATATTATTAAAAAGTTGCAGAAATGGTATTGATTCCAAGTCTATTACTCTTTTAACAAAGTTGGTGTGACCTCTCACTTCCTCATCTCGAAAGTGTTTCTGTCTTCCTTTATGACTGTTAGTTGTTTCATGAGATCCAAGGCTAGGGATTTAGCAAGCCATCCATCCCTCATCATCTGTAACATGTAGCTCACCTACTTTCTTTTCCAATAATAGAGATATTAGTGACCTGAGAGCCCTTTAACTATTTGTATAAATAAAAGATCCATAAGCAAGCATTTTCTCTTATGTGTCAATTTTATGATTTAGAATTTATTCTGTCAAAGAACTAGTTTCTAAATTCTGCTGTAAGCTTATCAAGTTCAGAATTTTATCTTGCTTTATTTTTAAACTCTAAAAGCACCTAGCAGAATACTTTACCTTTATTTGGCTTCCACCAATAATTAATCCAGAGAATCTATGATGAACATGTTACATATCTCCTGAGAGAGAGGTGGTAGATGCAGGGTGCAGAATAATGTATGTGTGTATGTATGCATTTATGTATGTGTATGTGCATATGCATGTATACATATATATTTGTGTGTATGTATACATTTTTTCAGATACAAACAAATTTCATCAATCTGTTTCGCTTAACCATGAATGTTTGTTAGTTTTGTTTTTGTTTTGTTTTCCTGAGGTGATAGAGAAAGAAGATAGATTTTTGTAAATTCAAAGAAATAAAAACAAATTAACTTGTTTCAAACGCATTGATCAATTAATTATTAATTAATGTATACAAATCTAATGAAAATAAAGCAAATTAATTTGCCATATGGTATATTCACTGTGGAATGAAGAGGTGGATACTTATGGAAAACAGATAGGGGTTATATTGAGTATTACCTCCACATCCCCTGCCCCAAAACAAAAGCATAAATACAGGAACATAAATGAATCATATCCAATACTTTTTGGATGGGGATTATCACCAATCTGTCATCCCTGGATACCTGCTGCAGTCCAGGATAGACTGTCCTTTGCTGCAAAGATTAGAGAATTGGGGACCAGATAGGCTGACCCCCAAATGGTCCCTCTTACATTCTCAAATAAGGATAGTGTTTGGAAATGAGTACTCCTCCTCCTTTATGGACCTTAATGACTTCTATATTTTCTTATAGAAAGGGGACTAGTAAATGTGCTGAGTACATGAGTTCTGTTGGTTGGTGTAAGTAATCTTCCCACATGGAAGAGGGTAGAGAGTCTTTTTTCAGAAGAGATGTGATAATGTGTGATGAAATGTACCTAAGACAAAATGTGGAACATGCGTAGATATTCTGTAACTGTTTCTAGTGTGTAAGTGACGTGTCAACAGAAGCCTTTTTGATTGGTTAAGTAGCCAGATCTGCAAGTATTCTCAAAAAAGGCAGGTTTGTGCTCTATTCATGGCATCTTGATGAATCTCTTTAACTCCTTCAATTATAGCAAAATGTTGTTTGTCCTTCTTTTTTTTTTTTTGGCTAGGCAATGGGGTTAAGTGACTTGCCCAGGGTCACACAGCTAGTAAGTGTCATGTTAGAGGCTGGATTTGAACTCAGGTCCTCCTGGATCCAGGGCCGGAGCTGTATCCACTGCCCCACCTACCTGCCCCATTTGTCCTTCCTTTTTGTAGAGGACCATGACTTCAGGAAGGCAATGCCATGACTTGCAAGTGAATTAGATTTAAATGAAAAGGGTTATGCAAAGTCATCAGCCTCACTCTCTCGAGCCATCTAAGACCAGTGGCAAGATATAGATCAGTACAAATAAAGATGTCCCCAGATGTAGTGGAAGACCTTGGCGTGTTTAAGTTAAGATCTGATTTTGTAGCAAAGTGAGAGCACTATGAAAGATAAACTGTAAAGGGAAAACATTTAGGCTTTTTTTTGCCCTCTTTTCCTCTCACCTACCCAGACCATGCTATGTGGCTTATAGTTTTCTTTCACTGACTTTTTCTTTTCTTTTCCTTCAAAAAATAAAATAAGAGAAGCATTTAAGTGCCCAGGTTTTGCAGTCTGCTCGATGTCAATGCTCCAGGAAATATGAAGTGACTATTGGATGCCAGTTCAGCAGTACTGGTGGCTAATAATAAGAAGTGGAAAATTAGGACTCATCCTGCAAAAACAATGCTGGTGTTTGAATGTAAACTTATGGAACCAATGCTATTTTGATTTTTTTGTTTGTTTATTTAGAGGCAGTCAGGGTTAATTGACTTGCCCAGGGTCACACAGCTAGTAAGATTCAGAGGTTGAATTTGAACTCAGGTCCCAGGGCAGGTGCTCCAATGCTAAAAACAAACAAACAAACAAACAAACAAAAAAGCTTACAGTCCCCAGACACTGCAGTGTTTTAGGGAAGAGTGTGTCTGTGAGGTGATAAAATACTTGTGCTTTTGTCCATGCTAATTTTGAAGAAAATTTTAAAAGCTAATTTTTAAACCTTTGTTAAAAAAAAAAAGAAAAACAAACTTTGTAAAAGCTAAAATGATGCTAATTAGATACCCTGCAGGGTAACCTAGAACACTGAGTGGGGGATATGGGGAAAGATGTCCCAGTCTGACTCTGGAAGTTTGATCCAGTATACAATGCATGAAATTTAAAGAAGACGAGTTCCCCACATTTTCTTGAAGGACAGAGATTCAATATTTCTCAAATCTCAGTAAATGCTTTGCTTGGAGGAACACAAACCAGCTTTTCAACTTCAGGCATTGAAGACTGAATTCACATGGCACTCTAGACCATTTTAGAAAGAGGAAATAAAAATTTAAACTTTTATTTTGGCTCATTGTCAAAAGATTCCAATTCATCATTTTGCCTAGAGCAAGTGTGCTATTTAATTGCCCAGAAATCAAATTATGTTAAGATTACCATTAGCTATTGAAAAGTGGCATGAAGGCCATTAACAGATAAAGTAGCATTTAAATTAAATACTTCATTAATTTATTTATATATTTATTTTAAAACCAACAGTACTATTTCAAAGATGATGGTCATAGACAACAGGAAAATAGTGAAAATTTCTTCTCGCTAAATATGTCAATCTTATCTCTGTTGCTTATCACCAGTATGGCTTTTTGTCAAGTCACAACCTCTCTGGGCCTCACTTTCCTTTTCTGTAAAATGAAAGGATTGAACTACAATTCCCTCAAAGTTCCTTTCCATTTTTAATTCTATGAATGTATGATTTCTCATCTTAGTCAACTTATGGCTATATAATTTTAGTCAACAATAGAGATTTCTAAGAACAACTTAGATACAATATAATATATGTAAGTATATATGATGTATATGTATGTATGTATGCACATGCTTATATGTATATAAGCAGTTGACCTACAGAGAGATCTGACCCTTTTAGATGAAGCGTTTAACAAGAGATGGGTCAGCAGATAATCTGTAAGCCTCCTTGTATTAGCATGCTTCTTCAGCTATTTTTTTTTATCCCGTGTAAAAGAAAAGCAAGACAAAAATTTATATCCATGAAAGTACTGCCATATTTTTAAGCTGAAGGGCAGAGAGTAGTATACAACTACTTATGGCAAGCTGATAAAACGATAAATAGTCACCAAGAAAGAAAGAAGTAAGCCAAAGAAAATCTCAGAGAAATGTTTTTGGATTAAATTGAACATATCTAAAAGGAAGATACTCCATAAACACATAGATAAAAGACCTGAAGCAGAAACTACAGAAGTGTGAATAATACTGAAACAAAGCGCACAGATTGAAGAAATCCACCCACAGAAAATATTGTAATATATGTCTATTTGGATCTCTCTTTCTGTCTCTCTCTCCCTGTTTCTCATTGTCTCTCTTTTCTTTCTGTTTCTGTCTCTCTATCTCTGTATGTATGTGTGTGTGTGTATGTGTGTGTGTGTGTGTGTGTGTGTGTGTGTGTATATATATATATGTATATATATATATATATGTATATATATATATATATGTATATATATATATATATATGTATGTATGTATGTATGTATAATTCATAATGGTTTACCGAGATATGTGTATATGTATGTATGTACATATACATATAATTTCCGAAGGTTTTTATATTACTAGTGGCATATAAGCTCTCTGAAAGCAGGGATTGATTATGCATAATATGAGTATACATACACACATTAGATTTTCTTTTGCTGTTAGAATATAAGCTCCCCAAAGGTACTGATTGATTTTATTTTGTTCTGTGCTATATAAATATATCTATGTCTTTCTATTTATGTGTCTATATC
Source organism: Phascolarctos cinereus (assembly GCF_003287225.1). Taxonomy (NCBI): domain Eukaryota; kingdom Metazoa; phylum Chordata; class Mammalia; order Diprotodontia; family Phascolarctidae; genus Phascolarctos; species Phascolarctos cinereus. The sequence goes on along the minus strand of NW_027555736.1, from coordinate 27,589,418 downwards.
TATAGCTATCTGTGTGTGATGTGTTTAGATATAGATAGATTCATAGAAAAAAAGGAACTAAAGAAATATATATATATGAAAATTATATTCAAGATACATGCATGTGTATTAAGGAAAGGGAGTGGCATTAAGAATATTCTGATTTTCTTTATTTACTTTTGTAACAGTCTATTCCCTGTGTTTAGTTACTGACACTTTCATGTCATACAACCTCTGCTTTTAATAAATTATTAATTTCTTTAGGTTCTAGACAATATTTTCCAAATTTCATATAATGGAAGTTGACTGATTCCTTGAGAGTTCATCTCCTTGTCAGTGTGAAATGCTAGTCTGCCAGGACATGACATGTATTACTTAGGATACTTCAGGCCAAAATGGGATACTGTCAGATGGGATATATGATTCTAATACCTTGGCATAGTCCAGGACTTTAGTAATCAGTACCAGAAGTTGTCATGATGGGAAAGATCAAGAACTAGCCTGAAGACATAGGAGTTAATAAATAGTTGCTGAGCGATTTCCTTTAGAATCATACATTTTCTCCTATGAAAGCAGAAAAGGGTTCAATGTCAAAGAAGTTCATTTTTATATACATTTAAATTAGACAAATAAGATATCTGCCAACTCCTTTTTAAGAATTTTCGAAGTTAGGAAGATGCAATCCAACCAATGCCCACAAGGCACAGGATGGTTGTGTGCTAGGGGACAGTGAAATAAAAATGAAGCCAAAACCAACTCCTTCTCTAAAGGAGTTTATGCTATCTACAGCCTGTACACATAAGTCAATTAAAAAAACTTAACTACAAAGCCCAATGGAATTGTAGAATTGGAATATGTAATCCAGGTGATTTGAGTATAAAGGACAGAGACCAAACCACTGAGGGGATCTAAAAGATAGTTGGGGAGGAGAGTGTTTTGGGAATCAAGAAAGATAACATGCTATCTCTGCCTTTAAGGAGAGTATGGATTCTAGCAAAAAGGTGAGAAGATAGTGAATTCTAGTCATAAGGCAAGGAATAGCCCTAGAGGATGGAGTGTCAAATGCTAGTAAGTTAGTATTTAAGTAAGTTAGTAGGATAGCAAGTTGTTCGGCAAGAACAGAAACCACATGAAAGGAGGGATATGCCATGAGCCTAAAAAGGTGGGCTGGAATTTAGTTGTGAAGAGTTTTATATGCCAAATTGAGGAATTTTCCAGTCATTCTTGAGGCAACAGGGAAAAAGTGAAGGTTATTGAGTGATATGGGCAAGGTTGAGCTTTAGGAAGAGTATTTGCTCAGTTGTGTGGAGGAGTGATTGGAAGAGTGGGATTGAAGGTCATTCTTCCAGTTAGGGGACTGTTTGCCAACTCAGGAGAGTGTTGATGGTGGCCTAAACTTAGATGAGCAATGAGTCAAAGACCAGAGTGATCTTTGCAGTTCACTGGAGAATAGATGAAGAAGTAGAAAGAATGAGCCAAATAATCTTCCTCATTTTGCAGTTGAGGAAACTGATGCTTACAAAAGTTGAATGTCTTACATCCCAAGATCACAGAGGTAGCATACGTCAGAGCAAGAATTTGAACTCTCATCCTCTTACAGTCAGTGAGTCATCTTCAGACATTAGTCCATATCTTCATGGTATCAGGGCCTGACCCACAACTTCAAGATCCATAGAAGTTTCATCTTTCATAGAGAATCTCTGGAAATCATTAAAAATACCTGGACTTCTCTAATAAGAGTCAGAAATCTAACACACAAATATATGTTGATCACAGAAAGTAGTCTCTGCTTCTCACGGCTAGCCAACATATGGGAATTCTTTATGCTGAAGAGATTTAAAAGATACACAAAGAATGAACATTGAAGCATTGAAAAAAAGTACCATGAAGGGTCAACATAACTACCTATTACATGATTTTTGTACTCTAGGAACTGAAGTTGCTATCACATTCTCCATGGGAAGAACTAGCTGCCTGAAAGATCTGTTTATTTCTTTTTCTTTCTATTTTATTCCCACAGTGAAATTCAAGGATTGGTAGCTGGCAGCTGATAACAATAATAGCTGTAAAAGAAAAAAAAATAAATTCTTCACAGAGAGGAAGAAACATGGAGTAAACTATATGATATCTACTGTTTGGGACAAGCATAAATAAATAAAACAAAGATGTCCTAGAAATGCTGTGTCTGGAACTTACCTTTGTTTGGGAGGCATAGGGTAAGACATAAGAAGTGTGTTGGCTATAGTTGGTGGCATTAGGTTCTCTAAAAAACATCCCCCAACACAGCGATTGAATGATGGAATACATTCAATATCACCTAAGCAATGGTGAAAAACAAGCAAAAAGTAAAGCAAAGTACTCACTCCTCAGTATTACTTCAAGATACATCTCAGGTGCTACATTCTACAGAATACCTTTCTAGTTTTATTGGTTGATACATATAATATATTTATCTATAAATCTGATTTTTCCAGGAGTGTAAGCTGCTGAAAGGCAGTGACTGTTTCATTTATTATTTGCCCCCCCACCCTGAAGAGGCAAGAATTGTATAATGAGTTGCCTTAGAGTCAGGAATATATGAGTTCAAGACTTACCTCTGATATATGCTGGTTATGTGACCTTGAACAAGTCATTTAGCTTCTCATTGACCCAGAAAACTAATATTTTAAGAGGGAAACCAGTTTCACAATTCCATTGGTAGACAGAGTTTGCTCACTAGAAGTTCACTACAGCAATAAATTAGTGGGTTTAGATTAATAAATGAATGAGTAAATAAATGAATGAATGAATGAATCAATCAATCAATACCTAGAAGAGTGCCTAGTACATAAACAGTAAATGATGAATAAAGTCTGTTGAGTTGACTTGAACAGAATTGAGATTTGGCCTATGATCATTAAGACCTTCTGATTTTAAATTTTAATGATCAGTATACCAAAAAGGCTGTAATGGGGAGGGAGAATTGTATTTGTTCTACTTGGCTCCAGAAGGAAGAAGAAAAAAAAAAGCAATGAGTGTGTAGGTCAGAATTGCAGGAGGCAAAATTTGATATGGTGTATGGAGAGAAAGTAAGCAGAAAGATTCTCTAACAATCAGAGCATCTCAAAGTTGTTTGGTTTGTTGGTGTTTTTCCTTCATTTTTGAAGAGAACCAAAATGACATCATTATTTTGAAGTTAAGTACAGTGTATCTGACTGTGGACAACATGAGCTCAGAATGCTGTACCACAGGTAAGGCAAAAAAAGTCCATTTGAACATTTGGGGTAGAGATGTCTCTGAATTTGTATATCATGTTTCTTTTGAGTTACTGCTGTTTCGCTTTACTTGTAGAGCACAGTGCCTTCTTTGATGCGGACATGCCATTCTGGGCAGTCCTTTGCCAGCATCTCCCATGTCATGCAATCGATTCCAAAGTTCTTCAGAGAAACACTGAGTGTCTTTGTATAGCTTCTTATGGACACCATGTGAGCACTTTCCTTATGTGAGTTCTCTGTAAATGATTTTTTTTAGGCAAACATACATTTAACATTCAAACAAGGCGGACAGCACATTGGAGTTGTGCTCTCTGAAGCTAGTCTTCCCTTAACACATCCTGCACAACTTTCCCAAAGTGGAATGGGCTACCATCATTAAGTGGTACTTTTCCCCACACTGGGGGCTATTATTGTAGAAGGAGATTTTGTTTAGAGGCAGGATGGACTATATGAGCTCTCACAATCTTCCAAACCAGAAATTTGGTGATTTTGATTCATTCAATGCACTTAAGCCAGCGCCATACCCTATTCCTTACTTCCCAACTTAAATATGAATATAAACACTCATCCTTACCCTACCACATCCTGTACCTCAATACCGTAATTTATACAGTAGCCTCAATTGCTGTCTTCAGAGACATTCAGACAGAGGTCATTGTGGGGGAAGGGATGGTGCATGCAGGACAGTGATTTACAATAATGATAACAACTAGCATTTATGTAGTTCTCCATGTTTTGCATATATCATCTCATTTGTTCCTCACAACTCTATGAGATAGTTATTACTTGTCCCATTTTACAGATGAGAAACTGAGAGTGAGTTAAGTGATTTACTCAGTATCAAATAGCTAGCAGTTGTCTGGTTCTGGATTTGAACTCAGAGCTTCTTGATTACAAATCTATCATTCTATTCACTTTACCACCTAGCTGCCTCTCATTACAAAGGTTGGTGCTGTGATGGAAACGAAGGCCTCCAGACCCAACCCAAGGTAAAGGGTACAAGAGTCAAAGTGCTAAGCTCATCATAATATAAACCATGCTCTCGTGCTCTTGGCTGCAAGCATCAACCATGCCCTATATTCTGGATCATGCATTTATGTTTATATCAAGAATGCTTATTAATGAATGCCCTTCCTAAAGAATTAAGGTAGGAAAATGGATCCTCTGGAAAGATTCCCCATTTAAATTACTAAGAATTAAAATCATGAATTATCAGAGCCAGAACAGATCATCTAATCCAACTTTCTCATTTTATGGATGGGAAAACTGAAGTCCGAAAAGCAGAAGTGCCTAAACAAATAACAATCACTAACATTTTCACAGATGCTAAAGTTCACATAGTGCTTTCTCCACAGTAACCCTGTGATACAGCTAGTCTTTTATTCACATTTTACAGATGAGCAAACAGAGACCAAGAAAGGCAGAGTCACTTAACAAAATGAATGTAGATCACAAATGTCAGAGTCTGGATTCAAAGTCAGCTTTTTTGATTCTTAGGGAACGAGGGGAAGGAAATTAATATTTATTAAGTATCTACTAAGTGCATTGTAAAAATATCTAATTTTTGGGTAACGTTGTTTCAACTATGCAGTGTTGCTTCTCCAGGGCTTTGATAGGGGAAGGGTGTCAGGTGTTATTGTGTCAGTAGAATGCAGCCTAAGTAGAGAGAGAGAGAAACAGAGAGACAGAGACAGAGAAGCAGCAGAACCAATGGGTGGTGTGTATTTGGAATAACAGAGAATATTTTGAGTTTTAACTTAAGATTTCCAAATTCATTTATGCCATTTAAAGCTAAAATCATCAGGATAAAACTAAAGTAAAAGCATAAGCAACATCAAAAGCTTATCAGAGGCTAAATGAAGACCATGAATAGGTTCCCAAAGTAGAAGATATGCCCCCTGGGGAGTGCTGGAACAATCCAGGAGGGCAATAGTAGCCTTGGGTGAAAGTGGGGGCCACTGAATAAAAATAAGGGAGTGAGGAAGACTATGGAAAGAAGATAAGAAAATTTATAAAAAAAGTTCGTTCAAGTTTCATCTGTTGTGTAACAGAGTTAAAGTCATGGTTATTACATTATTTTCTAAATAAATACACAAACTACAATTTATTACCAATCAGTGGCCAAGTCTGCCCACAGATCTTAACTTCATAAGCAAGTGTTAGCAGGCGAGTATGTTGTGCATTCTCGGGAAGTCCAGCATGCACTGGCAGGGATGTGTGTCTGTAACGAGTTGTTTACAGTAGGATACTATACTGTTACATGACACAATATTGTATCATAAAAAATTTCAATGTAGAAAAATCCCCACAAATTTACAATAAATTATTAAATTTAAGATGTGTCATTTAAAAAATATATATTTTATATATTTTTGAAATGATGAAAATTTAAAAAAATATTAAAAGGTTAGAAAAAAGTAGATTTCTAGGGGGGTGCTGAGTAATTTTATTTTGAAAGGGTGTAGTAGGCCAAATAAGTTTGGGAACCTCTGCATGGAGCAAGAGAGTTCTCAGCTATTAATGCACTAGGGAATTAAAAAAGACACAGGAACTTCTGGTTCTTCAGCAAAATGAACCTCTTTCTTTTAGAATAGGGCATGAGTTAAATTGTGGCATATACTGCATATGGAGGAGTCATATTATTTCACTGGATAGAGAGGCAGACTAAGGCTAAAATCCATTACTTTTTAAGGCTCTTTGATATCTCTGGGTAGTTTCAGGATATGTGTGTATATGTGTGTGTGTGTGTGTGTAAATATCTGTTATTTCATCATTATAAGGAAATTCAGTAGCGAAACTAATTCTATTAAGGCAGATCAGCAAGCATTGCCTTACATGAGTGAAAACATAAGCAACATCTCCATAGTTAAATTGTTTTTGTTTTGTTTTTTGGTTTTAGGCAATGGAGTTAAGTGACTTGCCCAGGGTCACACAGCTAATAAGTCTTATGTGTCTGAGGTCAGATTTGAACTTAGGTCCTCCTGAATCCAGGGCCGGTGCTCCCTATAGTTAAATTGTTAAAATTTGTGACAAGCATAATTGAAATTGTCTTCCTTGACCCAGCAATACCACTTCTAGGTCTATTTTCCAAAGAGATCATAAAAATGGGAAAAAGACCCACATGTGCAAAAATATTTGTAGCAGTTCTTTTTGTGGTGGCAAAGAATTGGAAATTGAGAGGATGCCCATCAACTGGGGAATGGCTGAGCAAGTTGTAGTGTATGAATGTAATGGAGTACTATTGTGCTATAAGAAATAATGAACAGGTAGACCTCAGAAAAACCTGGAAAGACTTCTATGGACTGATGCTGAGTGAAATGAGCAGATCCACGAGACATGGTACACCGGAACAGCCACGTTGTGCGATGACTGACTTTGATAGACTTAGCCCTTCTCAGCAATGCAGGATCAAAGACAACTCCAAAAGACTCATGATAGAAAATGCTATTCATACCCAGAGAAAGAACTATGGAGTTTGAATACAGATGGAAGCAGACTATTTTCTCTCCTTTTCTTTTATTGTTTTGTTTCTCCTTTCTCATCATTCCTCCCATTAGTTCTAATTTTTCTTTACATTATGACTAATATGCTTAACATGAATGTGTAAGTAGAGCTTATATCAGATTGCACAATGTCTTCGGGGAGGGGAGGAGAGGAAGGGGGAAATTAAAACTCAAAATGTTCTGGAAGTGAATGTTGAAAACTAAAACTTAATAAAAAAAAAAGAACCTCATTGTACATCTATGATCCTCTATTACAGAGGCAGTGTGGCATGATGTATGAAAACTCTCTTTTAGAGTGAGAAAGTCTTAGATTCAAATTTTCCCTGTCACACATATTAGCTAGTTTAGTGGGGCTATAGAATTGTGTTAAGTCAATGACACTTATTTTTATGAATGAGGAAATTGAGGCACAGAGAATTTGAGTGACCTAAGATCACACAGGTAATAATGTAGCAGACATTGGATCTGAATCCAAGACCTCTGGCATCACATCCAGGACTTTTTCCCATTACAACCTATTGCTTTTATTTGGTCCAAACACACCTTCTCTTCTGTGAATCATTCCCTCATTCCTCCAAGTACAGCTGGTTCCTCTTGACATTTATTGTCTAATTCATTCTTTTGTGTCTGAATCATACTTATTTGGTTACATAATCATGTGAGAAGAGAAAGAGCCTGATTATACGTGCTCCCCATAATGTTCACAAAGTCAAGGAAATTTGAGGAAGGCTATGCAGCACATAACTATTTGGAAAAAATGGATAAGAATTTCACAGGAGGGGCAATCTTGGATGGGTTGATATCTATACCTATGGAAGGGTTAACTACATTAATATCCATTGGAGTATTGAAATCACACCCCTGACAACTGTCAGATGCCATGATCCTTAAGAGATGGAGTAGGGATAGATTCCCTGCTTCCCTCTGTCTCCCCACTACCCAGAACAGGGTGTTTTACAATAGAAGCCATCTGAAGGCAGAGGGTATATACTTTTATCTTTGTAGTACCAGAGCCTAGCCCAGTTAGAGGCACAAAGTCAGGGTTTAATGGAGCCATATTGAATTGAATTCATAAGTGCCTAATCAATATGTGTTGCTGATTTAAATTGTATAGATCACTTACATTGACACACATGAACACTTACAGACTTTTCAGTGGGGCATTGTACTTAGCTCTATGCCAATATTAAAGAACTTTCCAAATTTCTGTCATGTGGAGCATCAGGCAGACATAGGCCCCTGCAAGATGAGCCAAGGATTACTGTGCTCATCCATATCTTCATCCATGACAAATAATTACCAGATTTTGTGTTGGTGATGTGCATTTCACATCCATCCATCTATCATCACTTTTCAGCTAAAAACTGCCAGGATGTTTGTAAATAGCTGCACGATGGTTGATTCGAAATGAAAACAGCCACAGGATTTGGGTAGAAACAAGTACTAAGATGTATTCAATGTGTGAAAATATGTGAGACACACTGCTTTTTTGTGAATAATCAGTTTGTTTTTTGGACTTGTTAGTATTTTACAATATAATAATACATGTATAATGCTTGGCAAAAAAAAAAATAGTGGCAAGAGAACCCACAGATTAGAAGTAAAAACAACTCCCTACGATCCATACTTTCCATCATAGACCATAGCTGCTCTAAAATAGCTTTTTTGTGATGCATTTTGTCCCTAATCTGCATGTTAAGGAGTTGAGAATTTATGGTTTACAGAGCCCCCTCATGTAGACTGTGAAACAATAGATACTAACAGCTTTGAAGGGGCTATTACAGTGGATTGTGTCAAAAATATGTGTTCTGAAAAGGCCCTAAACATGTATTTATATAATTGAAGCTATTATGGTTTATTATATCAATTACACATGTACTGAGGAAGAAAGATCCGACAGCTTAAAACTACTCTCATTAGAGAGGTTGTCAGCTCTGTGTGAGCAAATGAAGTCTGGAGCTTTGGAGGAAGTAAAGGAAAAGCAAATTAATGTTTGGTTGATTTTTTTTTTCCATTGGAGCCCAGCCCGTTAAGTTATCAAGCTGGAAATTAGAATATAGTGTATCATTACAGGATAAAAGCAGGCAAGAACTTGGGGTCCATCAGAGCAAGGAACTACTTTAGGTCCTAGTACTCAACCATGAATACTCAGCGGTCATGGTTCACTTACTTCAAAAGCATTCAGGAAACCCAGAAGGGATGTTTGAAGGAAGGCCGTAATTTGATAGAACCCAGGTTTTGGTTGAGTGATTTTTCTACATTGCAATCTAATCTTTCTTCTCATCAAGTCAAGAAATCTTTACACAAGCTTATGTTAGGCATTGGACATAGAAAAGGATCTGAGAAATAGAAACTGTAGAAGCAGGCCTCAATAAACTTACAGACAAACTGTAGGGAAAAGATACAAATGCACAAAAACTGAATACCTCCAAGTTAAAGGAACAGCCATGGCAGGAATTCAAGAGATTAAAGTTGTAACTGCCCTAGAGTCACTGGGGCTTTGGTCTCTGTGGAAGATTTAGAGGGTGCAAATGTTAATGCATGTAGTCTTTCAGAAACGCATAAGAGTATGTAGAAAATGATGGTCTGAGGACTTAGGAAAGCTGTGGGAATGGTAGTATGCAACCTGGCCCTCCCTAAATCTCTCTTCATCCTATAAAATCTCAAACTCACATTGCTCTATCTTATCTTCTCACACAAGTCGCACTTTTCCCTTTCTCCTTTCCAGGTAAAGCATCTTCTCTTCCACCTCCGCTACAGAGAAAATATCTCCAATGCTATGCCTATGCTTTAAGGGAGGAGATGTTTTTGAAATCTGACATGGTAATAGATAGAACATGGAACGCAAAATACTTTAGGTTTCTTTAGGGAACCTAAGGAGTCCCTTCCAACCAAGTTTCCATTTGCTGTTCCATTATGGTAATTCATTCTCCCTTTTCATTAATTTGTCTTACTCATCTCTTTTTTTTTGGAGGGGGGGAGTATGTCCTATAAAATTCATTAAAGAGCACATTTTATATTATTTTTCTTGCTGGAATTGCTTGTTCTTGATAGGAGATGCTTCTAGTATGGAACTGTAGTCAAAGCTCTGTGAGAGGTACCATGGCATCATAGGAGATTGACTACCACTCTGTCTACAATTGAAAATCATCCTAGAATATAAATAGATTTTTTAGTAGGAAAAACAAAATGTTAATTATGACTGGAAATTGTTTATTGCATTAATAATCAAAGATGCAACTTAAAATAGCTTTGACATATCCTTCACAGATGTCATACTAGCAAAAAAAATAACTAAAGGCTTAGTGCATTATCAAATAATTTATTCATTTAGATCTGCATTTCTTTGGTTTAAAAATAAGATCCCTTCTTATCTAGACATCAATGGGTTTCTATCAGAAATGTGTGTTGAGCTATTTCAAAGGCTTTCTGCACCTATTGAGATAACCTTTTTTTCCAAATCTTTATTTGCAATTGATTAATAATGTTAATTGTATTCTTGCTATAAATTCCAGTTGTTTATATTATTTCTTAATGAATTGCCGTGATGTTTTGACATGATGTTACTTTGAAATGTCTGATCAATATTCATTAATTGAGCTATAGCAGTTATGTGGCACAATGGATAGATCACTGGGCCTAGAGTTAGAAAGAGTCATCTTTGTGAGTTCAAATCTGGCCTCAGATACTTCTTAGCTCTGTGACCCTGGGCAAGTCACTTAACTCTGTTTGCCTCCGTTTCTTATTCGTAAAATGAACTCAAGAAGGAAACGACAAACCACTGCAGTATCTCTGCCAAGAAAACTCCAAATGGCATAACGAAGAGTGTAACATGAGTGAAATAACTGAACAATAAAAACTTACAATTATCTTTTACTTCATCCCTCCCTGGCTTAGCATTAAGATTATTTGACATATAAAAAGAATTTGATAAAGTTCTTAATTTTTAACAAAAATTTATTTACAATTGGTACGAATTCTATTTGTATACTTATTCTTTGTTGGTGGAATTGGGAACTTGAACATATTTGGAAAGTATTATGTCAATATGTAGTAAAAGTTAGAAAACAAAAGCATATTCTGACTCAGTAATTCCATTGTTCTTTATATCATGGACAACATACTAAAAACATTAAAAGTGGCATTATCTTCAAAGAGATTCATAGCAAAAATATTTATAGATTTAAAAATATAAAGTATCTCAAAAGTAAATAAAAGTTAAGGTACATTAACATAACATAATCCTGTAATGTATTTAAAATTGAGAAATAAAATGAAGAAAAACCTTAATGAAATACAACAGCATCCAAAAACTAACCAACAAACAGAACAGATGATCATTTGACGAGTTCCATACGAATGGATAAATGGATGAGCGAGCATGGGTAAGCATGGCAGAGACATTAAAGAAGTGAAATACAAAGTGATAGTACATGGAATTAAATGAATTTCATTTATTTAATTGTAAACTATCAAAAAAAATTTAATGGATTCCCTTAATTATAATCGTTTTAAAATAGTAAAACAAAAATAGAGTAATCATCATTTGGTAGGCATAGACACGTGAATCTAGAGGAAGGTGGAAATGGTTGTAGGCTTAGAGAGCTTTACAGAGAGGACAGAATTTCTAGACGACCTCAACTTCATTCAATTACTTATGTACAGCAAAAGCCCCTGAGTTCTGGCAAGCATTTAATCACAAGACAATGGGTGGCACAAGATAGAGACTTTTCCCAATTAACACCAATGGCTCTTTATCACTTCTAAGATTAAATACACACACACACACACACACACCCCCTCATCAAAACCTTGCTCCTGTCTATCTTTCCATTTTTTCTGCAAATTACTTTGCTATTTCCACTTTTGGGCAAGGTGATCCTCACCTCCGATGCACTGTCTCTCATCTCCATCACTTTGTATTGGGATCTCCCATGCCTGGAATATCCTGCCTCATCACCATTGCTTCTTAAATCCCTCACTTGTGTCAAGACTCAGATCAAGTGACATGTGCCACAAGAGGCCTCTCCCATTCTCCTAAGCTGCTGGTTCTTCTCCCACTCAAGTTATCTTCCATCCACTTCATATGTTTCCTGTATATACACCTATTTACGTATGTGATATTTTCCCCATAGAATGCAAATTACTTGAATCCTTTTTCTTCATAGCCCCATCACTTGTCACATAGCTTGACCCTTGGTAGTAATGTAATGAATATTTATGAATTATTGAGTGAATCATGATGATGATGATGATATTCATGAAGATTTGGATTTCTTAAACTTTTAGGAAATCCTAGACCCCTTTGGCAGGCTGGTGAATCCAATGAACCCCTTCTCTGAGGAGCTGAGTGACTTGCTCAGTGTCATGCCGATATTCTCAAATTCAAACCTATTCTATTTTCCTAACTTCCTTATTATTGTCATGGGCAACACAATCCTTCTGTTCTCCCAGGTTTGCAAAATAAGAACCATCCTTGAGTTCTCATTCTCAATCATTCTATATATCTAGTCAGCTGCTGAGGATTCTAGACTTTTACCACGCAAATTTGTGTCTCATCCATTATCTATCATCTCACACAACCACCAACTCTAGTTCAGGCTCTTATAACTTTTCATCTGGCCTTTTGCGATAGATAACTGATTGAACTTCCTGCCTCCAGTCTCTCTTCTGTCTCATCTACCCTCCACACAGCTACCAAATTCCTATTCATAAAACAGATGTCTGACCATGACTTTCCCCTACTTGCTGATATTCCCATACTAAATGCTATTTTCTTTCCCATTGTTTCACATACATTCTGCCCAAAGAAAATCACCAACCAAAAGTCTGGAATGTACTGTCATCCTCATTTCCCCATCTTAGAATCCCTAAGTAGTTTCAGGCTCATCTTCTAGCTTACAAAGAAACCCTATGTTCAGCACCACCCACCCCACTACCTTCCCTCGTAGTAATTATGTTTGCCTTGTATTTCTTTTCTATATATTTCCTTTATATTTATATAAGCCAATCTTATTTTCCCATAGATAATGAAAGCTATTTGAGGCCAGAAATTATATCGTTTTTCTCCACACAGAAAGCAATAATTGGGACGTGGTATCAAATGTCCAAATCCCAAATTTAAAAATGTAGATGGAAACCTCATTTTTTCTTTGCTTAGAACTGAACAAATTATTTTTGACATTTTGGGTGGAAAAAAAATGTGTTGTTGTTTTTTTCCCTTTCTTCTTGCAGATTATACCTCTGAGGCATTTGGCCTTTCCTTGTGATAATGTAGCTTGATTATCTGTCTAGGGAAAAAAAAAGTCTTCTTTGGCATTTTTTTTTCCTAGCTACTATTGTCATTGCTCCTCTAACTCTTGAAAACTTACAAAGATTGAGCGGCCAAAGAATAGCAACTTTTGTATTGCAGATTCTAGCTGGTGCCATTCAGGCCAATGTTCTATTTCATCTCTTTCTATTGCAGAGACTGCAGTAAAAGGGCATGAAGCTGGAATACTAGCAGAATAGAAGGAGCATTTCATTTATCCTTGCCATTCAAAGATACAAAATAAACGTGCCAAGACATCCAGGTATTTGAAGCCCACCTGCAAAGGAACAAAAAAAGCTGCATTCCCATGTTTTTAAAATAATTTTTAACATTATTTGAAAGCATTCTTTCAGCCCATGTGTGACCAGTGCTTCCTGGATCTTCAACTTGCTGGATCTGTAGTAGACATAAAGATAGGTTAGAAAGGCCGTGTGGGGTTATGGGAAGAACATGTGACTTAAATGTATAAGATCTAAGTGTGAGTTCTGATCAGCTACTCGTTGGCTACATGACGATGAGCAAAACATGATGTCCTTGGATCCTCACTTTGCTCACTCGTGAAATGGGCAGAAGAATGCCCAACCATCTTATGTATTTGTCTCCTCCAGTTAGAGTGTGAGCTCTTGAAAACAGAGACCGTCTTCTTTTTCTCTTTCAATGCTTAACACACTATGGTGAGTTAGAGCTTAATACATACTTATTCCTTTGTTCATTCAACATATTTGAAGTGTTTATCATACATGAAATATAGAAATACCAGTGCTTACTCTCATAAGATGATACAAGTAGAGCAAAAAAGGACCTTCTGCGTGATCTAATTCTACCCCATCATATTCACATAAGGAAATGGAGCTCCCATTTTCTGGTTTGTCTAAAGTCACACACAGAGTGAACAGGACAGCTGGGATTCAATCCCAGGGTTTATGCCTCCAAATTAAGTCCACTTGAACCTGTGCCACCTCACAGGGAATGTTATAGTGAAAACTATAATAATAGAATTAATAATAATAATAATAACAACAACTAGCATTTATATAGTGCTTACTATGTGTCAGGCACTTTACAATTATTTTCTCATTTGACCTTGCAATAGCCCTGAGGTTTTGATGCTATTATCAGTCTCCTCTTACACTTGAGAGAGCTGAAACAGAAAGAGATTAAGTGAATTGCTCAGGGTCAAACAGGTACTAATGTGTGGGGTAGGATTTGAAGCCAGCACTTCCTGATTCCAGGCTCAGTGCTTTATCCACAACACCACTGAGCTACTACTATAGACCTAATGCTAGAAGTGGCTTCAGGCACCACTTTGTTCAATTCCATTGTTTTACAGGTGAAGAAATTGATTCCCGTGGAAGCTAAGGCTTTCCAAGGCCTTGTCGGTTGTCCAAACTGGAGGCAGGGTCTGTAACAGAACAGCCAGTGTAATTGTGTTATAGGAGTTTGAGAATCCCTTGGCCTAAAATTCTGAAGGAAAACAAAACAATTTATTTTCCTCTTTCCTGATTAAAAAAAAAAAACTAATAAGCATTACTCCTTCTTTTCATCCCTCCTTCCTGTCCTCTTTCCCTCTCTTTTTCTTTTCCTCCTTTCCTCCCTCCCATCTTCCTTCCTTCCTTCCTTTCCTCCTTTCTATACTTCTTTCCTTTTTTCCCTTTGGCTAAATGGCTATAATTCAACAGGAGTGAGGGTGGGAGTGGGGAGGGAGGAGGCTCAAACAATTTAAGTAATGGAAAAGATTGTTCTCAACCATGATTAATCCTTTAGTACTAGAAATGGATGGGGTTTGTGCACCACAGAAAGAATTGCAGCTGCACATGTTATAATTGAAGGTTATAGAAATTATAGATTAGAGAAGAAAAACACAAAGCTTTTTCCCCCTAATCATGCATATTTCTTTCATAAAATTTTAATTTCAGCTTATTATTCAGATATCAGCATAAATTAATAAAATGCCACATGAAAAAAAATGGTCAGTTTCTATGACAATTTGTAGAGTACTTTTTCCACCGCATTCCCAGCAGATTGCTTGGAACATCAAGCCTTTACTTCTCCAAACCACCTCTCCCAACATACTGCAATGCCATATTAAATTTTAAGGTTTCCATATTCTGCTTCCTTCCCCCTGAGGAGAGCTACTCTTTCTAAGGCTGTCAAACAAATTGCTAAGGCATTAGATCTCTGATAGCCAAACAGGATGAAAAAAAAAGAAATAGACCGGAAGTATGGAATACAGATAGTTGTCTTAACATTCCTTCCAATGCCTTCTTTTAAACGAAAGGAAGTGAGTGAATGTTTTACTGATATCTAGATCTCAGGAGGGTACATTTCAATGGAAAAAGAAGGTCCCTAGATGAAGACTTTTTTTGGAACGTGACAGTAGATCAGAGCTATCCAAATCTTAAAGATTTCATAGTCACTGATATAAACACATATATACATATATACATGTATACATACAAAATGAATACACACATATACCAGATTTAATTTTGTGTGACAATCAGCTAAAATTCCATACAAAAACTATTTATTTACACTTTTTTTCATGCAAATTTTAGTGAACCAAAATTCCTTTTTCTACTCCTTCTGTGGAAAACCTCAATCTCTTATTGCCTTTACCAATTGTTTTAATTCTTTTTTTCCTCTATCAAAATTATTTTTTTTTCTGCCCCTGTCTGTACCAAACTCTTCTACATGGAAGGGCAAGGCAGTAACCCTGAGGGCCTGTTTCTTATATCAAGATAATTGTTTTAGATTTGAGAGGAATGACATGTAAATGAGTTCAACTCCGTCACTGTATAGATAAATATGGAAATATAGGGAGCTGAAGTCCCATTCTCAAAGCCACTCAGCTTGTAAACATCAGGCATAGGTTTGGAAGGAAGGCCGTCGACTTCAAAATTGGTCCTCAAAGCCATGGAAGGATTCACTGGAGATGTATTCATGTATTGCAGAAATAAGGTCAAGGTTCTTGACAAAGGGTCTTATTCTTTGACCTTACTAGGTTACCCTGCCTCACTTCTGATCACAGCCTTTGCCCAAAGGCTGGTTGACCATTCATTAAGTATGTTACAGAAATGACTTTTGTTTATGCAGCAGTTGGATAAAGTGGCCTCTGACTTCCCTTTGAAACGGATTCTATAATTTTGCTAATATAATATTATTTCAGAGGCTAATATATTTTTCCTCTTCTTAAATCTAATTAAGAAGTGTTAGAAAAGATGACTCCCCCTCCCCCACCAAGACTTTGGTTTACAGAGTAAAAGACAGAAACATTTTTGCTCTTCTTTGACATTTCAAGGAGATTCTACACATTTACAGGGACTGTAAGCCAGGTGGGACAAACCTCTGTGGAATATACAAATCAAAATCCCTCTCTTTTTCTAATTTCTTTCCCAATTCTTTATGTCTTCTTCACATCTGCCTTTGCCATACATAGTACATTTTTTAACCCCCAAGTGAGAAACCTGAAACAGTTGTTAGAATCTCAGGCTCAAAGGAAATAGGACATCTGGCTCTTAAGTTGGCCCAGATGGCAGTCATTTATGGAGGACATTTCAATTTCACTTGTCTTTCGTCTCAGTGTAATCAATCTATGGCATTAAGTTCAACCTGCGAACATTCCATACCAAGTGCTTATGGACCATTTCTAAATTGTTAGATTAGAGGACCACCGGGATGATGATTATCAATGACACATTCCACATAACCGATATTGACTTTTCATAGGGAGATGGCATGTGGATTGTCTCTTTTTACCTTCACTACAACATACGTCTTCATTTTACAGATTTTATATATATATACATATATTATATATATACATATATACATATGTATGTGTATGTGTGTGTTTATAAAATATGTAAAATATATAATCTATAAAATATGTATGTATAATAGATAATCTACATATAATATATAATTTCTATATATAATCTAAAAAATATATATAATCTGTAAAATATATGTGTGTATATGTGTATATATATATATATATATATATATTATATATATATATAGAGAGAGAGAGAGAGAGAGAGAGAGAGAGAGAGAGAGAGAGAGAGAGAGAGAGGGAGAGACAGACAGACAGACAAGAAAATTGGTACATAAGCCATCTTTGGAGGCTATCACATTCATTTTCACAGATTTAAACCACAAAGAACCTACAAGGGTTATGTAGTCCAAGCCTTTGTTTTACAGATGGAGACTGAGAAAGTTTAAATGATTTGCCAGAAGTAACACAGGTAGGAACTGGCCAGGCTTAGTTTTGACTGCAAGTTTTCTGCCTCTAAACCACAAGGTATGTTCTAGTGAAGCTATCTGTCTCTCTACTTCCTAGTTCATAATAATATTTGATAAACATGGATGCATAATGGAAGCCCTAATAATCAAGAACAGTGGATTCTTTTGGCATTCTGATTTACTCTGGTCAATTGAGAATAAAACTTATTCTCAGAAATCTGAAATCAGAAATCTCAGAATCATCTTGTAGCCTGCCCCAGAGTATACCTAAGTTCATGAGACAGCCATCTCTGGTTTATCATCTTTCCTTTCTTGTTTGTTTCCATGGCTTACTGAATATGAATGTTGGCAGAGACTCAGCAAAAGTGTTACCAAATAATACAACTACAAGTCTTGTTTGGACTGCTTTCCTTGCAGAAACATTAGTCCCAGGTCATGGCCTGTTGTATTTTTGAATCACTTCTCTTTAAATTCCTTTTTTTCCCTCTATGACATTGCTTAAGGATAAGCAAAATATATAGGTCATAGATAAATAGGAAAAAAAGAGTCCTAAAATCTTTGACTAAAATAAACAGAAATTCATAAATCTTTGTGAAATTAAGAATTTTTTAGTTGTATGTTCTCTGCCCATTGACCCACCAAAATAGTGTTCATGGTGAGAAAGGAGTAATCTGAAAATGGTCAGTATCAGATATCTTCAGAAGAAAAAAGGGTGTTGTAAACTTATCAAGTTAACAGTGATGCAATTAATGCTGATTTTGTATGTTCTTATACTTCTTAATTTGAAAAAAAAATCATGATACTTAGTGAATAATAATAAAATCATTATTATTTAAGGGCCTTTTTCTTCATGTCAAGAAATAACTATATGCTTCTTCTGGTCCAGTTTCTGTAGTCTATAGTAGTGAAATATTGAAAGTGCTTTTAGAGCTTCAAAGGGAAGTTTTGGCCCCGTGGGACTGGAGTTGAAATCAGAGGCTCCATTTTTCTCTCCTCTGCAGGTAGATACAGAACAAACAGTTGGTATTTCAGGAATCTAAACTTAGAATACGAAAACCTTATTCATTCTCAGGCTAGATATATATATATATATATATCTATCATCCTCAGGATGATAATGATCTGTACTTACCCTTGTAGTTAGCTACATTTCATAAGCTATTCCACAATAACAAATCATTACTCCTTTCATCGACCTTGTATAATGAGTATAGCTATTTTGGTGTTATAGAAATAAAGAAATTGAAGTTCAGAAAAGGCAGGGAAAGGGCTTCTGTAAGTATCTACATAGGATGATAAAGTAGTTCAAACTACTTAATTCTAATCACTCTGGTATAGGGAAAAGAACTCTAACTCTGGTATCAGGGGACCAGGGTTCAAATCCTGAAGCTGACCACCAGGGACCTAGACAAGTCCTTTAATTTCCCTGAGCCCATCTGAAAACTGAGAGAACTGGGCCAAGTGGCTACTGGGTTCCCTTCCAGTTCAAGTTTAATGATCTTATAATCCTATTACTATATTACCTCTCATGTCCTTTTCATTTCTAGTTCCGTACTCCTACAATCCTATTTGATGATGATGATGATGATGATGATGATGATGATGATGATGATGATAAGATAGTAATTATCAACCTACTCTCTGTCAGGCACTAGACTAACTCTTGGAGATCGAAAAACAAAAAGAAAATAGGTTCTGTCCTTGATCAGTTTACATTATATTTTTGAAATATTTATATATATATATATATACACACACACACACACATGCACACACACATTATATACAAGCTAAAGGCAATAAATTTATATATATATACATATATATATATATATAAATATAAACCTTTACAAAGTCTTTTACAATTATTATCTCATTTGATATTCACACCTACCTGTGAAGTAGGTGCTATTAGGCTCAGTTTTTAGATGAGGAAACTGAGGGTGAAAGAGATTATATGACTTTTCCAGGGTCATACACCTAGTAAGTGTCTTAGGCAGGTTTGAACTTCACAGATATGAAATTTGATTTTTATACAAAAACAAAACAACTAAACAAGTAAGCAAAGGTCATGTCATAAATGACAAGAAACCTAAAAGGGAATGAAGGTGCCAGAGACCACTGATGAATAGGGAGTGTATCTGTCATTCAGGGTGGAATCAAGATGGAATTGGAAACCTGACTGCCACAGCAGTTACTCCTTGTTGAAGATGCTTTGTATGCAGCATACTCACTAGTGGTTTTCCCCACTGTTTGGAAACAGTCTTTCCATGCAACTGTGTGTGAAAAATGTCTTCCTACAATCCCACAACAAAGGGTTGAAGAAGTCCCTTTGTCTACTTGGGTGGATTGTAGTATTTAGGTTATCGGATGCAGGTAACTGATACCACACAGGAAATATCTTGTGATTGTTTCAAGGAATCAGTCATGTCTCTTAGGCTTCTAGATAAAATGCGAGACATCCAGCAATTGAAGAATTTAAGTTCAAGAATGGAGGAGATTACAAACTGGGAATTGCCCACCTACAGATGGACCTCTGTGTGTGTATTTTAGACCTCTCTCCTCTCTTCTCCCAATCAATTCCCCATTTTGCTGAGAAGGGGAGTTCTACTGGATGAGGAGACGTATCTAGAAGGGAAAAAGAGACGCACCCAGACTGACCTGGATATAGAGAGATATTTCACCATTAGGAGAAAATAGCTTTGATGAGAATTATAAATTAGCAGCAGATAAGAGACTCCGATTACAGTAAGGCATATACCTGGTACCCCACCCAAACAACCTACTCAGCAGACAGACAACACTCAAGGGAAGCTAAGTGAAGTGAAACATTAGTTCTAGGTATTTCAGTACCAAAATACGTATGTGCCTCATTAATATTTTATTCTAAGTTTCAGCCCACTCCTCCCATAAAGAGTATTTCTGGGAGTGTGCCCTCACTTTTATGGGGGGGATGATTTTTTTTTTATTTTTAACAACTTTCCTATGGAATCTGAGTAAATTTCTTTGCTATGAATTAATTGTTTCCAATAAGCAAACTATTCATATGATGCGTGATTGGGCAGAGGGAAAGTCATGAGCTATAATGTTAAAGGAATAGCCCTCTAGGATGACTTCAGAAATCCAAGGTTTCATTCTTGCCCTGGAAATCAAACCTTTTATGAGTGTCTATTTGGGAATCAGCCCCAAAGAATAACTATACTAAAATTTTGCTATAAATCCAGGTCAAGTTCACCAACTTATTGTTTGAAGAAACCACCTACTTTCCCTTTCTAAAATAATGAATAAAAATTTAAAAAATAATAATCATTTATTTTTCTTCATTCTTTTCTTATTCTTGAAGATTCCGTAGTCACTAATGGTCATGTCCACAAGTTTTTTCAGCATCCAGATATGTAGTTCATTTGGTCCTGTTCAATAAATTTGAACGAAGTTTCTATCTCTTCTTTCTATGGCCTTACCATAAAGTGCTAGGTGCTTCCACGTGGACCAGAAGCCTACTCAAACTGGGCATCATCCTAATTCTTATCCTTCCTCTCACTTTTTTCTTTGGCAATTGCAACTAGCCATGCATTCTTCAATTTTCTCAGGCCCCTATTCTCAGTTAGTAACAAGGGGTTGAGATATTAATGAAGATACAAGGACTGACTACTTTCATATTTTGGAGATCTATAATTTCCGCCAACCTTTATACTAATTGCACTAATGGTGACAAATGAAAACCAGCCACAAAAAATATCCGTCCCTGTCTGGCAAACCTAATTCTGAACTTCTCCAAATTTGACTAGACTAGTACGTCATTCTCTTTTTTTTTTTTGGTGAGGCAATCATGGTTAAGTGACTTGTCCAGGTCACACAGCTAGCAAGTATCAAGTGTCTGAGGCTGGATTTGAACTCAGGTCCTCTGGACTCCAAGGCCAGAGCTTTATCCACTGTGCCACCTACCTGCCCCTAAACTAGGACTTCAAGGAGAGACATACAATCTATACCTAGGCACACACTAGGATGCCACAGTGGAGAGAGTACTTGATTTGAAATCAGAAGACATGGGTTTGAACCCCAACAATACAATTTACTGCCTATGTGTTTCATGGAAGAATAGAACATTTCAAGAAACGGGAATAATATATTCTAATACTACCACAAATCTGGGATCTCATCACTATTGCTATTCCATTTAATGATGCATGTAGCAACCCATCTATACCTGCCCATCCTGTGTCTCTTTTTTATATAGTCCCATCACTTACTACAAGGAATCAACCCAGTATTCTGGAAATATCTCAATTTCTCCTTTCATTATGAGGAAATCAGTGGAGAAAAATGGCCTAATCCCAGTTTTTCCTCATTCTTGTCATATGACCAAATCATTTTCTTTTTCACTGAAATCTTTGTTTAATGATAATCTTTGTACCACTAATCTTTTCCATGTTCTCTTATTTTAATATAATGGGTTATAACATGTACACTTTCTGTATATTAGGTAAACCTCAACTTCAGTGGTTCAGCTACTCATGTGCCATTACCTTCAGCATTAAAAGAGCACTGAAGGAATATTATGGTAAAAGTTGACTCTTTGTATTAGAAAGAAGTTTGAGATTATTAAAATCAAATCAAAACAAAATTTAAAAGAAAAATAAAATTTCCTTCCATAGTTAAATATCTTTTCTTTTATTTTTCAAATATGGACCTGAGTTATTTTCACTTTTTAGTGTTGATGACATCTATCTATCTACCAATTGACTGATCTATCTGGCTCTCTCTCTCTTTTTCCATCCATCCATCACCCACCCATGCATCCATGCATCCATCTATCTATCATCTATCTGTCAATCAATCATCTATCTTCTATCTAGTAGAATTGTTCTAGTAGAATTCTAGTGGAATCTAAAATTCAAGCTGTAGATTGATAGATATAGAAATACCTATGTGGATATAAATAGATCTGGATATACAGATAGCTGTAGTTATAGATGTGTGTATACATTTAGATCTAGAGATATTTACATAGAGTTATACATCTAGATATCTTGATATAGAGGTAGGCATCTTTCTATAACTATTTCCATAGATACAAATTTTATCTCTATATTGATATAACTAGATAAATAGGTATTGCTATATATATATATATATATATATATATATATGTATGTATATACATATGTACATACGTATGTGTGTAGCTGGAGAGGGGTAATTGATAGAGAGAGAAATATAACTAAAATAGAGACAGATATAGAAGATAGCTATATAGTTATAAATGGATAGGTAGATATACATATATGTGCATAGCCATATACACACAGGTATCATATTATTTGCATATGCACATGAGTATAGACATATGTGTATGCATAAGAATGAATACATAAATCACATTAAGTGACTACTATGTAACAAGCATTGTACTGGGCATATGAGTACAAAAGTGAGATAGCTATTGCCTTTCATGAGCCTACGTTATAACAAGGGATACAATGCACATTACACTTTGGTGGCCAGGGAAGGGAATTCTGTTCTGCAAATTAAGGGGCACTCTGAGGACAGCCATTGGCCGTCCATTTGTGCACTCTTTTCAGTGGCAGTTGATTTGATTGTATTTCTCAGAACAATAGATAGAAGTGGGTAAGTGGAGTGCTGGCAGGTGACAAAAGAGAGTCTGAAGAAAGATTACAATGTCTGTTCCTATGCTGTACAGAGTTGAGTGCCTGAGCACCTGCCATGCATGGCCTCTGCTGGACTCTTGAGGAGAAGGGAGACATGTTAGCAGAGACTGCAGCTAGAGCCACATACTTATCCACAGCACAGTAAAGCTAGACCTACAGAGAGATATAAACTTATTCATTGTATGTACAAATTTATAGATGAATATATATGTATATGTATGTATATATATATATATATATATATATATATATTCATTCATACAAGCACAGTAACACACGCAAAATACTATAGAAAAAATTAGCTCCTGCAAATATATTTTCTGCGACCAAAATTTCTTTATTTTATGACGATATATTCTCTGCCTCTGTCTCTGTCTTTCTGGCTCTCTCTGTCACTGTGTCTCTTTTTCTTTGCCTGTCTGTCTCTCCTTCACCCTTCCTCCCTCCTCCACAATGGCCCTAGTTCTGGGCAGAGCTGAGGATGGCTTCTCCCTTCCACTCCTGCTGCTAGTCAGCTTGTGCATCCCCTAGCAACTTCCTCTCCATTGTATTCTCTTTCAAACTACATATTTCTTACACATATGCCAAGAGACTATTACACACCCAGTTGTACATGCACATCCATGGGAATATGTACATGAAAACAATTTACAGCAAGCATTGAGTGCAATTAGAAACAGAAACAGCCTCACCCTTATCCCCAAAGAAATTTTTCAACCAGTAAGACAGTGATTGGTTTTCTGAGAATTCAGAGAAGATAGGGATGTATTACTAACTACAACTACAGTGTCCCATTATCTATGAACATATTTGAATCTACCTAAACATTATACTGCATAAGGGACCCCAACACATATATACATGTGGATTTCTATATATAATTATATACACATGTACCTATATGCATATGTTAAATTCAACCTCAGAGAAAAAAGAAAAATGAATTTGCAGAGGTTGTACTGAATTATTAGTTAGATAGCATTTAAAATATTACTTTTTCCTCTAAATTCACAAAACTTTAGCAACTCTAAATGTTAAGGATTCCAAATATTTCCTGTTGCTTAGCAATTCTTCCCTTAAAATTCCTCAATATATATTTATCAATATATATTTCTGTTTTTTTTAATAGGATCTATAGAAGAGAACCTTTTGTCCCCTGAAAGCAATTAAGATCCATTTCCTCTCACTCTCTTAGAGGTGTGTCCTGAGAATGAATGACCAGCCACCAAGTCGTACTTCAGTCTTCACCCCTAATTGGCTTTGAATTTCCTTAAATTTGCATTCCATTTACTCTGAACATCACTCAATGTGTCACAACAAATCAACAAGTCTATAAAATGCTCTACCTAGATGGATGTCCACATTCGCAGATCATCACTGATAAATCGTATTCTTGTATCAAATTTCATTGGTGGTCCAAGGCACAAGCAAAACCAAAAATGACCCAAATTAAAATTCAAAACTAAATGCCACTTGTGCAATGGCTATGCCTTGTTTGGGTCTCTAGTTGGAAACTGATTATGCAGACAACTGTAACTACATGTCCTTTTGTAGCTGGAATTGCAGAGGGCATATTAAATTAATTCACACAATGTCCTAATTACACTGTTCTTTCTAAAAATGAAGGACTTCTCTGCATGACTATTGCCATCACTGAGTATATGTTAATGCTACCCTTCCAGCTTCCACATTAACTTGTTCAAACTTCAGATAAAACATAGGGTTAAATAACTAAGGAGGAAGATAGCTATGTGCATATATACATTCATACAAGCATAGTAACACACATAAAAACACTACAGAAAAATAGAAATGGCACAATGGATAGAGTCCTGGCCTTGGAGTCAGGAGGATCTGAGTTCAAATTCTACTTCAGACAGTAGTTGTACAACCTTGGCCAAGTCACTTAACCCTTTTTTGCCTCAGTTTCCTCATCTGTAAAATGAACTTGAAAAGGAAATGCCAAACCACTCTATTATCTTTGCCAAGAAAATGCCAAATAGGGTCATGAAGTTTTGAACATGACAAATTGACCCCCAAAATAATTAAGGGTGAATATGTGGGTGAAAACACAGAGCTTAAGCCCTTGGTCTTATTTCCTAAGTCCTTCATCTGATTTTATTAGAGATACAATAATAATTTAATTATTAAATATAATGTCTCACTCAAGAAAGATTCAGAGAATGAGATTCAGAGTGAGAGTGTGAGACATAGGATCTTGGATTCAGGGCTGGAAGGTATTATAGAGGTTCTTGAGTCCATTCCCCTGATTATAGATGAGGAAACCAAAGCACAAAGAATTTCAGTAGATTTTCCAGGGTCACACAGCTAGTAAGAGTTGGTGTGTGTGTGTGTGTGTGTGTGTGCGTGTGTGTGTGCCTGTGTGTGTGTGTTAATCTCTAGATCACAATAAGAATTTGAGTTGATTGTAGTTATCCCCATTCCCATTCAGGTGTAGATATGTTGAGGTCAATCTTTTCAGTTTCTGCTGTGTAAGCACTGCAGCACTGCCAATGGCAGCCAAGGTGACTTGACCTGTCCCTCCTTCCTGCTCACTCTGCTGGGCTGCTAAGCGTAGGGGCATTTAAGAGGAATTTTAGGAAGGGAGAAATGAAAAGACTTGGCAGTCTATTAGATATAGTAAGCAAAAGAGTGTGAGAAGTCTACCTGATGCCTAGATTTTGAATTCAGGTAACTGGGAAGAAGGTGGAACCCTTAACAGAAGTTGGGATGATAGGAAGAGGAAAGGGTTTTTGGGGAAAAAAGAGATAATGTCTTCAGTTTTTGACATGATGAGTTTAAGATATCCAAAGGTCATCTATTTTGGGAAGTTTAATAGGCAGTTAGATATGTGAGATTGGAGGTCAGGAGAAAACATAAGATAGGATTTGTAGATCTAAGAATCATCTGCAGAGATCATACTGTTATCAATGGGAGATAATGAGATCAACAAATAAAATGGTTTCAAGGGAGAAGAGAAGAGGAGAGGAGCCAGGACACAGTCTGGAGAGATGCCCACAGTTAGCAGGTATGGCCTGGATGATGATCCAGTAAGCCATGAAGGAGTAGTCAGATATGTAGAAGTATGAGAAGATGAAAAAAGATATTACTTCTAATTCCTACTGTAGTGATTTTATTCTCTGATTGTTCTTATTCTCCATTTTATCAAGCCACATTTCTCAATTCTGGAGTTAAGATCAAGAGTGCAGTTGTACCTCTGAGCTACTTTAAAGACATGGTTGAAAGGCAATGTTATTATCACTCATGCAGTCAGCCCCTTGGACATCTGCTTATTGTCTGTGAGCTCCAGCTGCCTAAACCTGGTGCCAATCCCCCAAAAGACAAATTATCTGTCCTTGCCTATCCTGTGAAATCAGGGGAGGTTTGCTTTCCCCTGATGGTTCTGGTCTCCTAACCAAGATTCCAAAATGCCAATAAATTCCAACAAGCAGTCAACATTCCTCAGTTGTCAGAGAGGGGTGAGTTTAGCCACACTGAATACTAACTGCTTTCCCCAGTATAGCCAATGGTAATGTTTCCCAAATAACCAGATACCCTCGTTTCCTGAGGGTTAATAGAGGATTATCCTCTTCTTCTGGTCTCTGACCTTACTGAGGTGGCCAGTTTAACCTGCTTTGTGAACAGTTCTATGCATCACTATTAATAAGCTGATTTAGCTCAGAGTATGTGCCTCAGTTTACCTTTATTGCATTTGCTCACATAGGAGGAGAACTAAGAGAGCAATAAAAACAAAAGTACCTAGAGAGAAGAGTCATGAATGATAATCAGTTGCAAAAGCTATAGAGAGGCCAAGAAGAATGCAGATTGAGAAAAGGCCATTTGATTTGGCAAGTTTACTAGTAACTTTAAAAAGAACAATTTAATTTGAAAAATGAAGTCAGAAGCTAGACTGTAATCTGAGAGTTTACTGAGAGTCAAGATGAGAACAAATGGAAAGGAAGTAGTGGCTCTGATTTTAAATGACCTTCTCTGGGAGTTTAGCCACAAAAGGGAGAAGAGACACAGTGTGATAGCTGCTGGGGATGGATGGATCAAGTGAGGATATTTTTTGAGGATAAAGGAGTCATGGATATGCTTGTAAGCCATAGAGTACCAACCTTCAAACAGGAAGAAAGTGAAGATACGTGAGAGAATAATTAAGAGGAGCCAAACTGCCAGAGAAGACATTAAACTTTAGGGTCACTTATGCATTGAGCAGAGTTTGCCTTGGCCAGGAGAAGGGCCAAACTATCACCTAAGACAGAGGTGAAGGAAGAAATCTCAATTTGACAAGAGACAGCAATGATTATCCCCTCACTTCTAGAGATGGCCCATTTCACAGCTGTTGGTCATTATGCATTTTTCCCCTTGTAATGAATTTTAACCTTTTTCTTGAGCTTCTAGGCATTCTAAGACACTATTGTTAATTTATCTTTCTTCCCTTTTCCTGATTCCCACCTCTGCTTTTGCTACTACTTGAGGTTAGGGAAGGAGAAAGAGATTAAGGACCAAATAAGACAAAAATTACAGGTGCTTTTGAGCTTTGGCCTAATTGGAGGTGAGGAAGGGCCCTCACAAAATAGAGAAAGAAAAGACAAGTTGTTAGATATGTTTCTCTCACCATTGCCTTGCTTAGATCCAACTTGAAAGCAGTATTTTTCTTACCTCTCAGAATCTCAGTAGCCTTATATCACTTGCATATGACTGTCTTCCCCCAATATAATATTTATTCTGATATTAAAGATAATGAAACTGAGGCTCAGAGAAACCATAGGATTATAGATCTGGAGCTGGAAGGGTACTTTGTCTTCTACTCAGAACATCATAAAATCCTACAGTTAGCGCTGAAAGGGACCTTAAAGGCCAATTGTCCAACTCCCTCAAGTTAAGAATAAAACATACTAAGTTTGATAGAGGTGAGATAACTTGTCCAAGACCACACATTTAGTAAACATGAAAAATTGGATTCATACATTTGGGAAATTCCCATAGAACCCTCTCTGACATTGTTTCCTAAACAGTATTCTATGGATTTTGGCAGACTGTGTTTTCACATTTGACCTTGCCACCCTCCCATATCTTCTACTTATCCTTGCTCTCCTCCATTGGTTGAAAAAATAAATAGATTGTCATTGCTAGAAACAAGTATGGATCTTAGAGGTCATTTGGTCCTCTTGAACACACTATACATACCATTCCTCTGTGTTGTCTTCTAGTATTAGGATGTAATGAACCTTGATGTTGTGATTTGTTTTCAGTCTTTCCACCCTAATACATCCTTGTGTCCCACCATATTGCAATTGCAGACTCACTTTTGATCTCAGTACTATATGTATGTATTTTACTAAAAAGGCATATAATTTTAAAGCTTGAAGGGGTCTTTGAGATCTACAAGTCCATTTGACTGGGGAGGACACTTGAACTCCAAGTGTTATAGTTGCCAGATCTGGCGTTTGAAGCCAAGATTTGTGAATTGTGGTACAGAGCACTTTCTAACATCACGCTGGCTTGATAAGTTTTACTTAGACTCTAGAAACAGATCTATTCACAAAGCACTTGAGGGCTATTGTCTTCCTTTTGTCGTTTAGAGTAGAAATGGAAGAAGATAGCACTGGATTATGACAGTGTCTCGTCAAACACCTTATGGGGATTGATGAACTTTCTATGTTTCAAATATACCTCAAGAGAAATGGGGGATGTAACTATTTGTCATATGCTTATCTAGTGATGGAATGTGACAATAAAATGATAACAATAATGAAAATAATGATCCAGGGCCTAATGGAGCCTTGTACAAAATAGGCACTTAATAAGTACTGCTTTAATTGATTTCAGAAAATCAGAGTTCAGAGGGAGTAGGGAAATCTTGACTTTTGGGTGAAGAAAGGCTTAGCTGTGGTGATGGGACAAACTGACATCCAAAAAGATTGCCTTCAAAGCAAAGGAGAAGGAAAATTGAGGCAGGGGAATTTGCCCTAGTACAGGGTTTCATTGGCTTTGACCATCAACCTTTCTCATTGATTGTATCATCCTGCTTATTCATTTCTTAAGATAATGGAAGAAATACTAAAGGATTATTCACTGTGAAATATGCATGTGTTTTTAACTGTCAGGTAATTTTGGTAACAGAAAACAAGTCCTTAAAGTTCAAACATGATTGATTATTGCTCTTCTCTGGTTAAAAGAAAATCTTTTTCAGACAGTCTTACACTCCATAATGAAACAAACCCAGGAAGAGAAAATTTAAAGGAGTTTATTTTAGCACCGAAGGCAAAAGTGTGTTGAAAACAGCCAGGCACAAAGTTCAAACTCAGTACTGTTTTTATAAAAGAATTTAATAATGGAAAGGCAATCTGGACAGATACACATTTCTAAAATTGGATGGGCTAGTATCTCATTTCCTCCCTTACTGACACATCATGGAAAAAATGAGATTATTAAGACTAGCAAGTACTACAAAGCACAAGTGAATGGGATCTAAGTACATGTCTCCTTTCCCTACACTGTCACATGCCAGAAGACATGCAAGGCTGGAAACGATGGGGTCACTTGAACTGACTGAGCACAAATTTCAATACTCTCATCTAGTTTTGAGAGAAACAGTCCCAAAATGGACAGAAAGTTTCAGGAAACTAAAAGCTGTCTGAAACAGAAAGTGTTCTATTAAATAAATTAAATTACTGTTTCGAGTTAGGAATTGGATAAGGGCTTCAATGGCATGTGAACCTCAGTGACCTTAGGAGCTTAGGCTACAGACAGAAAGTGATTCCTTGAGCTCCAGAGCCAGATGTTCTTTGGGAATCCTTTCCCTGTCTCTCTCTCTGTCTCTCTCTCTCTGTCTCTGTCTCTCTCTCTGTCTCTCTCTCTCTGTCTCTCTCTCTCTGTCTCTCTCTGTGTCTCTCTCTCTGTCTCTCTGTCTCTCTGTCTCTCTCTCTCTCTCTCTCTCTCTCTCTCTCTCTCTCTGTCTCTCTCTCTCTGTCTCTGTCTCTGTCTCTCTCTCTCTCTCTCTCTGTCTCTCTCTGTCTCTCTCTGTGTCTCTCTCTCTGTCTCTCTGTCTCTCTCTCTCTCTCTCTCTCTCTCTCTCTCTCTCCACTACCCCTTCTATTATTAGAACCACAAACGCCTCAAACGACTTGGGGAGATTTGTTAGATACTGGGGAAACAAATAGTAAAAATGAAATAATTCTCCCCTCCAGGGAATTTATATTCAAATAGTGGAAATAGTGCATATTTAAATATTTACACTATAAATACAAAATGAACAAATGCTAATGAGTGCCCAGTAGTTATGAGAAAGCAAGCAAGCAGAAGATGGTGTCTGAGCTGCATCTAAACTTTGAGTGACTTTATAAAGTACAAATGGGGAAAGTGGACAATTCAAGCAATCAGTTGGAATAGCCAACTGATTTTAGCAGATTGTCATATAGTGGGAATGCAATAAATATTTACTGATTTATTAATTCAACATTTTAAGGAGAATATGTGTGTGTGTGTGTGTATATATATATGTATATGTATATATACATATATATGTATATGTATATATACATATATATGTATATGTATATATACATATATATGTATATGTATATATACATATATATGTATATGTATATATACATATACATATGTATATGTATATATACATATATATATGTATATGTATATGTATATATACATATATATATATATGTATATGTATATATATACACATATACACAAATATATAGGGGGAGAGAGAAAGAGAGCATGAGCCAGAAGGGGTTTAAGTTCTATAAAAAGTTTAAGAAGTTTCAGTTCTATAAATAGAGAGTCTTCATTCAAATTCCAGGTGTCTCTGTCTGTCTATATGCATGTGGGCTAATTATTTACCTTTCCTGGGACTCTTTTTTCCTCATCTAAAAATTAGTGGATCAGACTAGATGGACTTTTAGTTCTCCTCAATATCTTTATCTATGAACCTGCAAAATGAAAAGAAGAGTGACAGGATGTGACAGTGCATATAGATTGGCGGACGTGGAATCAGGATGACTGGGGCTCAAATCCCATCTTGGCATTTATTAGGTAAGCAATTATGGACAAGTCACTTAACTCCACACAGCTTCAGTCTGCTTATCTGGAAAGCAGGAATGCTAATAAGTATAGCTCCTGATTCAATGTGTTATTAAGAGTATCAGATGAAAGAATGTACTTACATAGGGTCCTACATGTTAGTTATTATGAGTAGTCAGTTGAAACTATTGAGAGAAGGAGAAATCATTTTAAATTTAAAGACACAAAAGACTGGGCAAAGGAAGGGAATAAACACTTATTGAGAGCCTACTATGTACCCAAAAACTGTCTTTATTTTCTCATTTGTTCCTCAGGAACCCTGGGAGATAAATGCTATTATTATTACTATTTTACATTCTAGGGAACTGAGGCAAGCAAAGGTTAAATGGCTTTTTCACACGTCTTGTAAGTGCATGAATGCAGATTCGAATTCAGGTCTTCCTGACCCTAGGTCCACTGCTCTTTTCACTGCCCTACCTAACTTACTCTTAAGCTTTTCTTAGATTTTTTGGTGAGGCAGTCGGGGTTAAGTGACTTGCCCAGGGTCACACAGCTAGTGAGTATCATGTGTCTGAAGCTGGATTTGAACTCAGGTCCTTCTGACTACAGGGCTAGTGCTCTATCTACTACACCATCTAGCTGCCCCTTTTCTTAGATTCTTGTTGGCTACGTAACTATTCCCAAAAGAAACAGTTGAGGAAGTGTGATATAATAGGGGAAAAAAAATCACTAGAGTGCTACAGAGTTGTGTTAAGTAGCCCCACTACTTAAGTTCTATATCAGCTGTCAACCAGAGTGGAAATGGCCTCAAACCTGTGGATGACCAAAGCTGAACAAAGCAGTCTAGAGAAGAGAGTAAGGAATGAAACAAGTTCAATTTCAAAGTGAGGAAATAGCTTAAAAGCAAGGAAATATGTGATGGAGCCCCATTCCATGGCGGGGGGCCTAGGGCAGTGCGGGGAAATCTCAATACTTATTACAACAGCTGCACAATGAGCTGTAGCCCTGACAATGAGGGGTGATGGGAACAATGTGGTGAGTTTGATTCATAGCAGTACTTTATGACCAGAGTAGGGGTACTACAGATGCTTATTCAATCTCAGAGACCTGACACTGATGTGAAAAAATTCTGAGATTTTGTTGGGGCTGAGATCATCCAGAGGGTGAGTGCAAAGGATTGTTGTTATGCTAAAGTCAGGGCACAGCTTGCTTGTTGAGCATCAGGTCTGGGAAACAGGGTATCTCCTAATATAGTCACATAGTTTGTCTCCACTGTAAGTCAATTTCCACCTTTGTAAAATTTGATAATCATTTGAAAGTCACTTACAACTCTAGATCATATGAATTAAATAGAGAACCATACCCACTTAGATTTGTTTCAATTTTCATTCAGTTTTTCTGGTTAGAATGTCTTTGTGAGAAATCGTTTCTTTAAAAAAAAAGGTTTTAAAGTTTTAAAAACATATGTTTAAAAATGTTTTCACATGCTACTGGGAAATAAGAAATATAGGAAATGGGGTACAGAAGTCTATCCTGCCCTACAGGAAAATAGAAGGGGAAGGGGAAAAGAGAAGGGGAGAGAGATAGAAGAGAGGACAGACTAGGGGAAGGAATATTCAGAATGCATGACGTCTTGGGGTGGGGGGGAGG
Source organism: Phascolarctos cinereus (assembly GCF_003287225.1). Lineage (NCBI taxonomy): Eukaryota > Metazoa > Chordata > Mammalia > Diprotodontia > Phascolarctidae > Phascolarctos > Phascolarctos cinereus. Next base: position 27,556,756 of record NW_027555736.1, on the reverse strand, counting down.
GGGGAGATGGGGTGAAAATTTGGAACTCAAAAACTTGTGGAAGTGAGTGTTGAAAAGTAAAAATAAATAAATTCATATTTAAAAAAATAAAAATAAAAAGGTTTGATTTCCTGGAAGAATGCATGGAATAGTCTTTCATCTATATCTTCCTCGAAGGGTTCTGGGTTGGCATGTACTTACTGTAAAGTAAGCCCAGAGAGTGCAGTGTTATTTACATGGAAGGTTAGTCAACTGATTTTATGGTGTTTGAGATCCATAATTAATTATGCAAATTAGAGCCAAAGCCCAGAAGAAGGCAAACAGAGCCAGTAAGGAGTTGGGCATGGAGCCAGTAATGACCCTGGAAACTGCAGAAAAGTACAAACCAGGTTCCAATGTTACCAGTCACTGTATCTTTTCTCACATGACTAAGCTCCCCTTTTTGGAGATCCAGATGGCACATCACACGTTGGATAATTTTGGTGGGCTGTTTCTAATAGAGTTTTAGAAACTCTTAGGAAAGTTAATGAGTAAATATGGAAAACAAACATCTTCACTTACTAAGTCAAGAAGTTCCAGACTTGAATGGAAAATAATGATTCTAATCTAACCTCACTGATTGGAAGAGTTGTGCTAACAGTCAGAGGCCCATAGTGGTAAAGCTAAAAGAGACCTCAGAGGTCACTTGGCCTAACTAGCACACATTATCAAGAAGGATATCTGAGGATAAGAGATGTTAAATAATTTAAGGATAAACTAGTAGTAAGTGCTAATAGGTAGTGTCATAGAAATAGCACTGGCTCTGGATTGAGAGGGTCTGGGTTCAAATGCATCAAAGGTAGGATCTGACCCCAGGTCTTATGACTCTGGAAACAATGTTTTTTGTTTGTTTCTTCATTTTGTTTTGTTTTGTTTTGTTTTTCCCTAGAGTCTTACCCACCACCACTTAACACCTGGGTATTTTGAGCAACACAATTAGTCTCCCAGGCTTTCAATTTCCTCATATAAGAACTGAGGGAGTTTTTTTTTAGACCTATTATCTTATGATCATATAAATATACTGCTGTTGGTATAATTGGAAAGTGTTAGTTTTAGAATGTGTGTAAGAAAGCATAGATGTATTTTCTAGTGGATATAATCATTATACTTGGTCATAGAGTTGCCTGGTAGAAGACCTCAGGGGAAATTTCCTTTAGGGGAAAATGCATAGTATGGAATTATCTCTCATTATTTTATTTGTTCATAAGCAATTGAAGATTTGAAAGAAAATTTTGAGAGTGTTTTAAAACATTTTTTTCTTATGCCCAAAATATGTACCCTTAATGGCATGTACACACTTTTCCTCAGAAAACTTTCACTCAATGGGAGTAGTGTCCTACAGCAGAAAGAACAGTAGATTTAGCACGAAAGGCCGTTGGTCCAGACTCAGCTTTGCCACTAGTCATGTGTCACACTTAACTTCAATGGCAGCAGTTTCTTCACTTGTAAAATGGGAGTGGTGGGAGCTGCAATACTCACTCAGATAATTGATATGGACCTCGGCTGAGATATTTGCTCAATCAACAAGCATCCATCAAATTCCTACAACATGCTAGGGACTGGGGAAATAAAGAGAACAAAAAGGAGAAAGCCTTTTTCCTCTAGAGAGATACAAAGTACTCACAGGTAAGACAATGCAGGTAATATACAAAGTGACTGTAAGTGCTGCAATTTTGATAGAATCATGGAGTTCCTGTGGGAAAGGGATTATCGTATTTGTCGAGAGTGAACAATCAAGGTGTTTTTACCTGAGACAAAACAGTGCTTGGGATTTTGGATGTTACGTTTTCAAGGTCATACAGATAATAAGCGGCAGAGCTTTTGTTTTCTTTTTAATTTTTAAGTTTATTTATTGTTAGTTTTCAACATTTACTTTCATAAGCTTTTAAGTTTTAAATTTTCTCCACCTCTCTTCCCACCCCTCCCCAAGATAGTGTGCACTCTGATATAGGCTCTACATATACTTTCTTATTAAACATATTTTCATTTTAGTCCTTGTAAAAAAGAATTAGAACAAATGGGAGGAACCACTGGAAAGAAGAAACTAAACAAAATTGAGAGAGAGAGAGAGAGAGAGTGTGTGCAAGCGAGCAATTAGTATGCTTCAATCTGCATTCAGATTCCAAAGTTCTTTCTCTAAATGTGGATAGCATTTTCCATCATGAGTCTTTTGGAATTGTCTTAGATTCTTGTATTGCTGAGAAGAGCTAACTCTATCAAAGTCAGTCATCACACAATGTGACTGTTACTAGGTACAATGTTCTCCTGGTTCTGCTCACTTCACTCAGCATCAATTCATATAAGTCCTTTGGGGTTTTTCTGAAGTCCACATGCTCATTGTTTCTTATCGCACAATAGTATTCCATTATATTCATACGTCACAACTTCTTCAGCCATTCCCCAATTGATGGGCATCCTCAATTTCTAATGTTTGGCCACCACAAAAAGAGCTGACATAAATATTTTTGTATCAATAGGTCTTTCACCTGCCCCCACTTTTTATTTATCTCTTTCACATGCAGACCAATTAGTAGTATTGCTGGATTAAAGGCTATTCAGTTTTATAGCCCTTTGGGTAAAGTTCCAAATTGTTCTCCAGAATGATTGGATCAGATCACAATTCAACCAATAGTGAATTAGTGTCCCAGTTTTCCCATATACCTTTAATATTTGTCATTTTCCTTTTCTGTCATATTTGTCAATCTTATAGGTGTGAGGTAGAACCTCAGATTGTTTTAATTTGCATTTCTCTAATAAATAATGATTTAGAGAATTTTTTCCTAAGACTAAAGATACTTTTGATTTTTTCATCTGAGCACTTCCTGTTCATATCCTTTGACCATTTATCAATTGGGGAATGACTTGTATTCTTACAAATTTGACTCTATTTATATATAAATATGTATATATATATATATGAAAAATCAGAGATACTTGCTGTAAAAATTGTTTCCCAGCTTTCTGTTCTGCTTTCCTTCTAATCTTGGTTGCATTGGTTTTGTTTCTGCAAATTGTTAATTTAATATGATCAAAATTATCCATTTTATGTGTCATAATGCTCTCTACCTTTTGTTTAATCACAAATTCTTCCCTTCTCTAAAAATCTGACAGGTAAACTATTCCTTGCTCTCCTAATTTGTTTCTGGTATCACCCTGTATATCTAAATTGTGTACCCATTTTAACATCATCATAGTATACAGTATAAGATGTTTGTGTATACCTAATTTCTTCCATATTATTTTCCAATTTTCACAACACTTTTTGTCAAGTACTGATTGAGTTCTTGTCTCAGAAGCTTGGGTCTGGGTTTATCGAACATGAAATTACTATGGTCATTTGCTACCAGGTGTTGTGTGCCTACTTTATTGCACTGATCCACCATTCGATTTCTTAACCCATACAAGATTGTTTTGATGATTACCACTTTAATATACAGTTTGAGATCTGTTACACAGATAGGCTATTTTCATTCATACTTTTTGTTCATTACTTGATGTACATGATCTTTTCTTCTTCCAGATAAATTTTGTTATTTTTTTTCTAGCTCTATAAAATAATTTTTGGTAGCTTGCTTGGTATGGCACTGAATAATTAAATTAACTTAGGTAGAATTATCATTTTAGTGTATTAGCTCAGCCTACCCATGAACAATTGATGTTTTTTCCAGTTATTTATATCTGACTTTATTTGTGTTAAGTATCTTATAATTGTGTTGATATAGAACTTGGGTTTATCTTGGCAGATAGGCTCCCAAGTATTTTCTATTTTCTACAGGTATTTTAAATATAATTTCTCTTTCTGTTTCTTGCTGATGGGTTTTGTTGGTAATATATGAAAATGTTGATGATTTATGTGGGTTTATTTTACATCTGCAACTTTGCTAAAGTTGTCAATTTGTTCAACTAGTTTTTTTTTTTAGTTGATTCTCTAGGATTCTCTAGGTACCATCATATTACCTGCAAAAAGTTAGTTTTGCTTCCTCAGTGCCTATTCTAATTCCTTTACTTTGTTTCTTCTCTATTTCTATAACTTTTCTGTAAACAGTAATCCATTTCGCTTAGATTTTCAGATTTATTGGCATATAATTGGGCAAAATAGCTCCTAATATTCGATTTAATTTCTTCACTGATGGTAAATTTACTCTTTTCACTTCTGATGCTGTTAATTTGGTTTTCTTCTTTAAAAAATGATTTAAACAAAAGATCATCTATATACAATCCACACTAACATTTTGGGTGCCCCAGGGGACAATCACTCCAGATTTAAGTTGCTCTTCATGTCAGTACTACTGAAATTATATCTCAGGGGCTCTAGTTATCCAAAAGACCAAATCAGCTGAGATCACAGGCCATTTACTGTTATGGCAGAGTTAGAACAATAGCAATTTAATGTCTACCCCATAAAACTGGACCCTTTTCCACAAATATATGAAGCAACAATGAAAGAATTGGTGTCCACAGAGTTCATAAGCAGACAGGCATACTTATGAGGAGCATAAAGAGTCATACCATGCTCAAAGAAAGGCAACTTACAATCATGGTATTAAGGGGATTCTAATGTCTTCTATCTGTTCATAGCATATTTTTCAGTGATGACAATGATGATGATGATGATGATGATGATGATAAATATTATATAGCACTTCAAAGCTTGCAAAGCATTTACATATGTAAGTGAACACGGTCTGAGTAACTTACCCAAATTCTATTTGCATTCTAAGAGTATGAGCCCTAGAGCGTGGCTACTACATCTGTTCTTGGCACTAGGGGTAACCTTCACAGAATAAGGTTTTCATTTCTTAATGCTATAGATAGCCAGGTGATACAGTGGATAGAGAACTACACCATGAGTCAGGAATACCTCAGTTCATATCTGGCCTTAGTTATTTACTAGTTGTGTGACACTAGACAAATCATTTAATTTTTGTTTGCCTCAGTTTCTTCAATTATAAAATGGAGATAACAACAGCATTACTCAGTGTTGTTCTGAGGATCAAATGAGACAGTATTCTTGAAGTACTTAGTACAGTGTCTTGCACATATTAGGTGCTTAATAAGTCCATCCATCTTCCTTCTTTCCTTCCTCCTTCCTTCCCTCGCTCCCTTCCTTTCTTCTTTCTTTCTTTCCTTCCTTCTTTCTCTCTAACTTTCCTCTTATAGCTGATAAGCCACCAACATATGCTTTCCACTGTAATTATTAACTCTGAATTATTTAGCCAGACAGACATAATTAGCTTTTCAAAAGAGGTGTTTCTAAGATAGCTGATAAAAAAAAAATCACCTGCAGAGAGAGTTTCTTGCTGAAACTTAGCGGTATCTACATAATAACATTGTGAACTACAGTCGATGAAGGGATCATCACGACTAGGATTGAGCAATATAAGGTTGAAGCACCAACCAGCAAGAAGGATGTAGAAGAGCTCCATTTAATTGGAATTCCCACTTGAAGGGTACTAAGTTAAACAATTTATTCAGTACTTATTTATGAATTGCTTATGAGTCAGACAGCATGCTAGATTTTGGAAATGCAAGTACAAGAGACGTTTTTTGCTCTTAAAGAGGAAAGATTTCATGATTCCATTATTCATTCAGGGTGAGTTCTTTAACATTTGCAATTGCTTTATGCCCACCTGTTGAAGTAGCCAATAATTGCAACAAAAATTAATATTTGCATTTCCTGAAGTTTATGTTTTCATCATCTATTATTTTTTGTTTCATCTACAGTATGCGAAGGAATACTCTTAGCACATTGAGTCTACCACTTCTTGGCAAAATTAAGAAGTAATTTTGGATCCAGCTCAATAGGTGAGGCAAAGCCTATGTAAATGGTGAATTAGGCAGAAATTTTATTTTATGTCTTTCCTCTCTCTGCCTGTCTCTGTCTGTCTGTCTGCCTGCCTGCCTCTCTCTCTCTCTCTCTCTCTCTCTCTCTCTCTCTCTCTCTCTCTCTCTCTCTCTCTCTCTCTCTCTTCTCTCTCTCTCTCTCTCTCTCTCTCCCTCTTTCATATTCCATCACAAAGTCACAAAGGCACCCAATGTCCTTGGCTACTATCAGATGTTGCAAAATTCTCACCAGTCTATAAACAAAAACTGACTAAGACATTTTCTCCTTTTTTTTTTCTTTACCAAACCATATACCCTAGTCTCTATTCATTCATGTAACTATCAAATGATTGGTACTAACCTGCTGAACTAATTCAGATGAGGGTATCAATGACAAATAATGGTACTATTTAAAAAGAAGTCATGATTTATTTCCAAGGAGTGATTGATGGTGGAATTCTGAGTTTTAAGGCAGGTTGTTGGTACATTTATTTTTTTGAAATCAATCCATATAGGTAACTGTGTATTGTCGCCATATGTAAGGTTTATAGAATCAGAATATTACTTTATTTGAAGCAAGTGAACCCTTCTCCAACAGTACTAGGCCTAGAAAAGAGCTATTCATATAAAGGAGATTTGAGAAGCCTTAAAATATACCTCATTACTTGGGGAAAAGGGGATGACAGTTATTTGTAATGAAATCATTTCTAAACGTCACTATATTTGACATATTTTGATGACTTTCCTTTTTCTCTCTTTTCTAAGTCATTTCCTTCCTAATTTTATATTCATCTACCATATGAGCTACTCTGAGGACAAACCATGAAGAGAAAAGCATTTTTGACTTCAGGGGAAATCCTATAGCCTCAAAGAATTTCATAGACGGAAGGGAATTGACCATTTAGTCCAAGAATCTGAAAAAAAATTCCCCTATACCAAACGTAACAACTGGTCATCAAGCTTACTGAAGACCTCCAATGAGGGGAAAACCACACCATGTTTTTAACATGTCACAGTTTGGAACAGATCCAGTGATTAGTATGCATTTTTCCCCCTTAAAGTTTAAACTTCTTTCTTTGCACATGTATCCAATTCTTCTATTTTTTGGCCACTGGGCCACGGAGATCAATCATTTTGTCACGTATCCTTCAAATATTTTATTTCAACTATCATACATATTAATATTTCCTCTATTACCTGAATATCTAAGTTCTTCAATCTTTCTAATATCTATGACCAATACCTCCACTCTGCTCAGGTATGTTTGAAGATTGTTATACTATTCATCTTATCATCAGCCACCAATACTTCACATTCAATATCAATGCCATGCTCCTTAATCCAACTGCAACTTCCTATAATTTCATCTATTACTATTTTTCACTTATCTCAATCTTATTCTCTACTGTTACCACTCCCTGCAATCTCTTTACCCTTATTGATTTTGGCAGGCCAACACCTACCTATCTCTATATAGACTATTTTCCCTGCTGAATCTCAAGTCCCTTACAGAATCATTTCAGCTCTTCAATCTCCTCCATTCCTTGTTCCCTTTCCCTATCTTTACTTGCCTCATCAAATTACTCCCATCATCCACTCCCTCAGCTGCTATTCTGGTGCTGATGCATGGAGCTGAAGAATGTTTCACAAACATGCTGCCTGAATACCTAACAAATTGACATGGGAAACAAAACAGAAAAAACAAAAACCTCTTGATTTCCACTACAGAAATTCAGTTTATATACTCTTCCCTAATATATTTTCTTTGCCCACTCAGGATAGCATTTTTTCCAAAATGTCTCTTTTAAAAGTCTCCCCATATCTCTCCTTGTCAAATCTATTCAGGTCCTCTCTTCACACTTTAACAAAACAACATGACAACAACAATAGCAACAAAACATTTTTCCAAACTCTGTCTTCTTTCTTACGTTTCCCTGACAACCTTTCCTTCTCATCTCACAACTCCTTTTTGTCCTCCTTTAATCCAGGGTTTGATAAGAAGTGATTAGATCCTAACTAGTCTAACTATTCATCTCCTCCCTTTCTTAGCCACTTTCCTGGGGAGATTGTCAATATCCCTATCATTAATGCCTCAACTTTCTTTTCTTTACATTCTTCCTAATCTTCTGCAATATGACTTCTGATCTCATCACTCAAGTAATGCATTTTCTAGAGTTATCAATGACCTCCTAATTGTCAAATCTGATGTCTTGTTCTTACTCCTCATCATTCCTGTCATCTTTGCTATAGTTGGTACTACAGATGACCTTCTCCTCCTGAATAAGCTCTCCTCTCTGGGTTTTTACAACTTTTTTTTTTAACAAAATGTCCTGCCAATTTCTTTCAAAACTGAGGAGAAAACCAATAGTTCATTTGAGTTGACTGATGCAATAATGATTAAAGTTATTTGGCTCTAGGATATAGCATGTGCAGATAAACACTAGCAGCCAGCAGAATCATTTTTCTTTTCTCCCTTTCTTCTATTTTGTTCATTTCCCTAATTTTCTCCATTTCTAAGATCACTTTTAGTATAGGAAAGGGGAAGAGTGTCAAGCGGAACACATTCAGAAGCACCTCTTCCATACATCTGCAACAGCATCTAGAATGCCTAGAATTGCTCATGTTAATTAATTTCCAAAAGATTTAGTGTAGTTTTGAGTTAAATAATATATTTTTCCATATATTTTAAACTATTCATACATATAAATAAGATGGGTTATTTTCATTCTTTTCATTACAGCCCTGAATATTGATGATTATGACTGACAGAATTTACATAGTGCTATAAGGTTTGTAAAGCATTTTCATCACTATGTTATCTCAATAGAGGCCAGTTGCTAACCCACATGCCTTGTTTCTAATCTCTCTAAAATCTTCTTGAAAATGCTCTATAATACATCAGTAATATGTGCCATTTATATAGTATTTGAGCTTTGCAAAATGTTTTTAGGGCTATCATATAGTTTGATCCTCATGATCACCCAGTGAATTAAGGTATTACAAATGTGGTAAATGGCTAAAGTCATGTGTTTTGAGGTTATATAGCTAGTATTTAAACAAGCCACTAAATTCAGTTATTTCCAAATTGTAAGGTTAGTCCTCTTTCCAGAGAATTCTATTGCCTAATTGTGCATACACCAACATGCATTGAAGAGATCTTTGATGAACATGAAAGTGAATACTAAAGGTTTTAATGAAAATATTCTACAGCAGCTCATGTCTTTGTAGTAAAAAAAAATTGAGAAGTCTAGAAAAGTTAAATAATCCTGGATTCATGGTTTCTTGAGTACGTACACATAAACATACACACATGCACACACATAAACATTGGGCTGTTAGAGCAAAGACATTACTTGATGGTTCTTAACATTTGTCTTGTATAATTCTAAAGCTCTTTCAAAATTATTTACTTTACATGAATGCATTTGTTCAACAATCCCTCATACAATCAAGATCCAGGAGATATCAAAGAGCATTAAATATGCTCTATTACCTGAACCTCTCAGTTCCTCAATCTTTCTAATGCTCATGAGCAATACCTCCACTCTGCTCAGCTGTACATACATACTCTTCATTTTGTCATCAGCTAATACTCTACTTTCAAAACCAATACTATATGCTTCTTAATCCAATTGCAACCTTTTATAATTTCATCTTTCGCTATTTTTCACTTGTCCCAAACATTTTTTTTGAGGCAATCAAAATTAAATGTCACACAGCCAAGGCTGGGTTTAAACGCAGGTCCTCCTGATTCCAGGGCTGGTGCTCTATCCACTGTGCCACCTAGCCGCCCCTCCTAAACCTATTCTTTTTTGTTACCATTATCTGCAATCTCACCCTCAGAATATCTATCCCAAAAGTCATCACCATTGTTGTGAAGAATGTACTTCATGGAAAATAAATAGAAGAGAAATCCCTGTTTAATGTGGACTTTCTCCACAAAATCCAAGACCTTGGATACCACTGATCAATTCTTTAGGTCACAGAGAACTTTAGGACCTCTTCCATGAGATCCACTAACACTCAAGAGGTTGGATTAACCAGTCACATTGAAATAAGTTAAATGAAAAAAAAATAATACGTATGGTATGATTATAGCATGCAAATGGGCAGAAAAAAAATTGAGCTATTAAATCCATATACATTGGATAGATACAATGATGGTCAGTGAACTAAACCCAGCCAATTGAGTACAAGGATGAAACTGGATTTGACTGCATATGAAGAATTTTAGAAGATATTTCTTTTAATGATTCAAAACTTCTTGCCACCAATACCTATATATATATATGCTGTTTTGTTTTTTAACACTGATATTCTTGAAATCATTCTCTGTGGTCACAAATACGAATTATCTAAGAATAATAAAAACTTCAGTTTACTGGAAGGAAATGAAAAGGCATATTGTGGGAATAAGTAGGTTAGATTGTGTGATTAGCAATTAGTTCCAGGGGAATTACCATACAAGGACAATAATGAAAATAATAGGAGATGAGTTGGTCATGGAGAAGAAAATATGTTAAGTTATTGATGTATTGTACACAAAAAGAGGCCTTCAGTGCATTGAGAAGAGTCTTTATGGAAATCTTTACATTGCCCCCTCCCCATTAGAATCGAAGCTTCTCAAAGGCATAAGTGTTTATGCTTTGTTTTTCTTTTATTCCCAAGGATGTATCTGGCACATAGCAAGCACTTAATAAATACAAGTTAATTGATTTATAGGCAGAAAGAATGACTCCATAGACAAGATCATAGACATATTACTCTCTCAGACATGCTACCTGTCAGACCTTGAGGAAAGACTTATTGAGACCTCATTTCACTCATTTGCAAAATAAAGCATTTAGGAGGTACATTATAGTTGAAAATCTATGACTTTGTGAATAGTGGCTAACATCAAAAATATACTGAAGATATATATTCATGCAGTATTAGTCAATTTAAGGAGGAAGATCTTCCCAAGAAACATTTAAAGCACAGTTTTCATGATATAAATAATAGGAAGGGGAAAAAATAAACATAATTTCTCCCCAAATTTCAAAAGATTGGAAAAATGGAAACTATGTGGGATTTGCCGATAGGAGGAAGAATATTTGATTCTGGCCTCAGGCCTTGCTAGCTGTAATCTCAGGCAAGGCTGCCAGTGTCAGTTTCTTCAACAGTAAAATTAATTATTTATGTCTTTAACAGTTGTACATAAAGTGTTTTGTACCCCTTAAAACATATAAATAAAAAGGTAAATATTTCAGTTGATTTTATTGTTGGAGTAGGTAGCTTTGAATGGAATAGACTGAGCTCTTACAAGAAGACTTACATTCGCATTATTCTCAAAAGGGTCAGGTTTTTTTTTTGTTTTTTTTTGTTGTTGTGTTGTGTTTTGTTTTTTACTGTAGTAAAAGGGGAGAGTGTCAATGGAATATATTCAAAAGCAACTCTTTTATTCATATATGGTAGTACCTGTAATGCCTAGAATAACTCATTTTAATTCAGTCATTGAAGACCTTTATTGAAATTTGAAAATGCCATCTGGAAGGGGCATATCATTAAGTTATTATTAGTTATTAACAGCCATTAACACCTTATTGTGATTTTAAGGAGGGAGTCATTTTCACATCTTTCATTTTACAACAGTGACCCCATGGATCTGGACAGTGTAAATTTCAAAGTAGGACAGAATAAGAGTCAGGGTGAAAATGCCTGGGAGAAAAGAAAATTATTTGTAGTAAAGCAGGTTTTACAAACAGCAAACTGAATTGGGAAAGGTTTCCTTCAGGATGTGGCATGTGAGCGAAGTCTTGAGGGTAACTTGGGATTTCAACTGGTGAACATAGGTAAGGATATCATTGCTGGCACAGGGAATAACTAATGAACAGGCACAGGGACTAGAGATGAAGATGTATATGTGTGTAATGAGGAGCAAGTAGGCAGGCATGTCTGAATCGTGGGTGGAGAGTTTATGAAACTGGAAGAAAATCAGAAAGATGGCCATTGTGAGTATCTTTAAATGCCAAACAAAGATGTGTGTATTGGATCTCGGAAGCAATAGGAAACCATTGATACTTATTAGCTGGGAGAGATACAATAAGACTTACATTATCATCTTATATTTATATTGTATTCATTCTGCTTATGCACATACATATTGTTTTCAAAACAGAATGTAAACATCTTGAGGGGATAGGATGTTTCATTTTTATCATTGTATCATTAGTGCCTAGCACAACACATAGCACGTAGAAGACAATAAATATTTATTGATTATCAATTGGTTGATTATAAATGTCAAGGGGACAAAAACACATCTCCTTTTGCATTTTGCTATGAAAGGTCCTCATTTAATTAGTGTAAAGATAAATTCTGACTAGACTATCTAGAACTATCAGGTTTTTTTTAAGGCAATTTGGGTTAAGTGACTTGCCAAGAGTCACATAGCTACTAGGTGTTATGTGTCTGAGGCTGGATTTGAACTCAGATACTCCTGACTCCAGGGCTGGTGCTGCATCTACTGCACCACCTAGCTGCCTCATCATTTTAGCTTAAAAAAAGACTCTTATTAGGGAATTATCAAGAAATTTAGCATTCTGAGCTACATCTCAGTTTTGTTTCAAAAATGTAGCTGTCGTTTTCATTTATGAATACCACAAACACAAATGTGGCTCATAATATTATCAGTTCTAAATTAGTTTATCTCATGCATATTGAGGTTATTGCCAAGATCAAAGTTAACATTATACTCATGACTGAAGTGAGCCAAATATCCTGAAATATACCCGTACTGAGAACATGCACATACACGCATGCATGCACTTGGATCAGGCATCAGAAACAGGCTTCATTGCAGTGATGGTTGAAGAATGTTTCTGAGGAAGGAGAGACTTTCTGGTTAACTGAGGAAACTGACAAACCAGATAGCCTTGAGAGGAGTGTGAGCAAGATGCAGAGGGGCCTGGAAATCACATCTTAAAGATTTGCAGTATAAGCATAATCTCTGTTTTCATTTATTTTTAGTGCTGATACATGGGAACGAAGCTAGACTCACCTTCCTTGGCCTCAGGGGTGAGAGCAAAGAACTCTGAGTAAAGAGGTGTATTTTGGCTCAGGAATTCAATTAAAATCTATGAACATTTATTAATTGTCTGCTACTTTCAAGGCACTTTGCTAGGTTCTGGAAAGATGGAGAGAGAAAAAAAAGAAAAGTATCTTCTCAGAACCTTGTTCTCTGTGTAGCTGTTTTTGTGTAGTGACGTGGGTGAATCAGAAAAATCTAGTCTTAACAGTGGGCTGGGGAAGGGTTGTGGTGAGGGTAAGATGTGGTGAGACTTCAAAAAGGAGGTGGAAAATAGAGTGAGACATGATGGAGACAAAAATGCTTTTAGGTGGAGATGATGAGGAAGCCCATTCAGCACATGGGGACCAACATATGTGTCTTATAGCTGGTGAGTCCAGAAGTAAAACATTAAGTTCTATGAAGAGCTAGTAGTAGAGTTCATTCTCTTCATATGTATGAAAGAGGTCTGGGTGACATGGAAAGGTGTGGGAAAAAGGGAAGCTTCCTAACATTTAAAGCTTTCTCAAAGTTGGATAAATGGCAGCTAGGTAGAACAGTGGATAGAGTGCCAGGCCAGGGGTCAGGAAGTTCACATCTGGCTTCAGACACTTACTAGCTGTATGACCCTGAGCAAGTCATTTAATCCCATTTGCCTCAGTTTCCATATGTGTAAAATGAGCTGGAGAAGAAAATGGCAAAACACACTAGCATTTTTGCCAAGAAAATCCCAAATGGGGTGAGTAGAGTTAGACACAATTGAAACAAATAAATGACAAAGTTGAATAGGTATCTCATCACTGAACATCTTTAAATGGTATGTGATGACCACTTCCGGGGCATATCATACAGGACAGGCCAGATTTGATGAGTTCTGAGGTATCTTCCTTTGCTGATATTTGGCAGTCTGAATAGGCCATAAAAGTTCCCTTGGACGTTAAGACAAGGTTAGACAAATTATTTTATTGAGATAATTTAAATCTCCATCATCAAAAAAGAATGGACTGAATGATTTATCGTGTCATAGACTATTTGAATAAGCACTTTAAGGATCATTCAGACCAACTTATTAATTTCGCATATGGGGAAACTGAAGATCAGAGAGAATGAGTGACTTCTCTATCATCACTTACACAGCAATAGCAAAGATCATTGCTAGCATCTACATCACCTAACTTACAATTGAGCCATCTTTGCAAAATGCTAGTTTCTTCCATTTGACACTGAAGCTGCTGGTACCTGAGAGAGTAGGGTCTTGATAGAATAAAAAAAAAAAAAAGATGTGATGTATGGGGATTCTATCAGGAAGAGCAGGACCGTGGGAAACTCAGCCTACATTATATAGACTCACTGGATCACAGATTTAGAGGCAAATGGAACCTTAGAAACCATCTACATAGGTCCCTGGTTTTAGAGATGAGGAATCTGGCCCTACAAGATATCAAATGAGTGGCTAAAATTCATATACATATTAAGTGGCACAGCTGAGGTCAGAACCTAGGTCCTCTGGCTCCAACTTATGGCTTTTCCCATTTTGCCACACAAATATGATATTTAGAATACATACACACTCTATCATTACTACCACTACTACTACTACTACTACTACTACTACTACTACTACTACTACTACTACTACTACTACTACTACTACTACTACTACTACTACCACTACTACTACCACTACTACTACTACTACTGTTTTTGTCTTTTTCAGTTGTTTTGGTCATCTTCGTGACTTCATTTAGGGTTTTCTTGGCAAAGATATTGGAGTCATTTGCCATTTCCTTCTCTGGCTCATTTTCACAGATAATGAAACTGAGGAGAACAGGGTAAAGTGACTTGCCCAGGATCAGATAACTTGTGTTTGAGGATGGATTTGAATTCATAAAGATGTCTTCCTGAATGTAGGTCCAGCACTCTATCCACTGCACCATCTACCTTCCTGACTACTATTAATATAATAATAACTAGCATTTATATAGCAATTTAAAGCTTGTGGAACACTTTACTTGTTACATTATTACATTCTTATTATAATAATTTATTATGAGTTAATATATCACCAAAGCAGTATTTGGAAATCAGGCCTATGAAACATTTAGCCTTAAAGGTGGTAGTGTAATCTACTGTAAGAGTACTACGTTTAGGCTCAAGAAGACCTGAGTTAAAATTCCATCTTTGATATTTTCTAGCTCTATTACAAAGGGGAACTCATTGAACTTTTCTGAGCCTGAATTTTCTCATTTGTGTAAGGAAGATTTTCATACCTGCAGTCACTACTTATGTCACAGGGGTTCTGTAAAGTTCAAATGAAATAGTGTCTCCCAAGAAAATTTAACCAATTTAAGTGTAAGAGAGAAGATTCCAATGGGGAGAGGCAGCCCATTCCCCAAGAGCACAAATGTCAGTTACTCCTTAAAATGGCAAAGGACTCATCAAATTAGTTTGTCATGATATTTGAGGACACTTATATCTTCCTAATTGTTTGCATTACCAATTTGGAAACTGATATAGAACCAAACATTTTATAAGACAGGTTTTTTTTGTTGTTATTGTTCTTGGCTTTAGCAACAGGAACACCAAACATTTTCCTGGTGTACAGTACCAAAAGGTTTCTCCTACCTAAACATCATACTTGATTATATCACTGAGTTCCTTCACTTGGTACTACCTCCGCTGGTATTTTTCCATCAATCTACAGCTTATCTTGTATGATGCTTATTTATATTTTATCAGGAATCTTCCAGAGAGTTGTCACCCTGTACTTTAGAGACCTGATATTTAATATTTTGTCTAGGTGGTCTACTGAATAAAGTGCCAGACCTAGAGGTACAAAGAACTGGGTTCAAATCATTGCCCCAGACACTTACTTATCTATGTAACCCTGGACTAATCACTTAGCCCATTTGCCTCAGTTTCCTGATCTCTAAAATATGGATAATAATAACATGAATTACCAGAATTGTTGTATGGATAAAACGAGGTAATATTATTAAAGTGCTTGGCAAACACTAAAGTGCAACAAAAATTATCATCATGATCATTATCGTTGTCATCATCTTCATCATCTTCATCATCATCATCACCATCATTTCATGGATACCATGGAAATGCTCATATACTTCATCTATTTCCTAGCACTGTGCTACAGAAGATTATCTTACTTCTTTTTCATTTCATTCATATCCTTGATGAATTTCTTCCATGCTGCTTCCATTTATACAAGGTATTATCATTCACATCCTATATGCATTCTTCTATGGCCTTTTGAAGAAATCCTAAAAACACATGTCCCACGACCTTGTTCTTATTGGTAGAAGAATGATTCTATCTTTAAATGGAAAAGGCCTTGAACTTGTGACGCTGAACTTGGATGTAAGGTGCTTCAGACTGAATCCTATCTCTGCCTCTTTGTTCCCTGAATACTCATAGGCAAGTCACTTAACCACCTTAGGTCTCAGTTTCCTCATCTGAAAAACAAGCAAGTTGGACTAAGTAACATCTGAGGCCCCTTTCAGCTCCAGATTTAGGATCTTTTGGTCTTTAATTGTTTGTGTGTGTGTGTGTTTGTGTCTGTGTCTGTGTCTGTGTTTGTGTGTGCGTGCACATTTGTTGCTGCTATTTAATTGTTACAGTTGTGTCTGACTCTTCATGACCCAATGTAGGCTTTTCTTTGGCAAAAATACTGGAGTGATTTTTCATTTCCTTCTCTGGCTCATTTTACAAATGAGGGAATTGAGGTTAACAGGGATATGAGACTTAGCCAAGGTCACATTGATGGCAAGTATATGAGGCCAAATTTGAATTTAGGATAATGAGTCTTCCTGACTATAGGTCTGGTGCTCTATCTACTGTACCACTTAGTTGTGTGTGCATACATATGTGTGTGAGTGTGTGTAAATATGTGTGTATGTATACACACACCAGATATACATATGTGTATGAGTGTGTAAATGTGTGTGTGTGTGTGTGTGTGTGTGTGTGTGTGTGTACACACACAGATACACCACCAACAAATATACACAATATGTATATAATACACACATATTTTGAGGGCCAAACAGAGAAGGAATGCCCCTTTCAGGACAAGTGATTTGAAACTTAGAGACAGTAATAATCAACAGAATCTAAAAGAGAACCTGAGACTATTACCCATTTTAATAATTCAAATTAATCACTGGACAATTAGGGAGATACGCACAGTGCACATGCACTCCAAACACACAGCCCTATACATCCACATGGGTGATTTAACTTTTCACTAACTTGGTGATATAAAAGCTTGTAGTAATTAATGTTGAATGTAGAAGTGGTCTGGCAAAGATAGTAGTCTGCAGATTTGCTCTTTTAAACTGTTAGCATTTCAGTTTGTATTTAAATATGGGTGGCTCTTTCTTCAATAATCACATTTCACTGATAAGTTTCCTAACCTGGATAGACTATAAGTTTTTATGTTAATTCCAGCTATAAATCTGATAAACTTCCTATTATCAGTGTAACTGGTATTCAGAAAATCTACAAAGTAGGCACAGTTGATATTGAGATCCTTCCCTTCCTGACTCTTATTCTTGCATGCTCAGAGCAACTAACACTCTATGCCTTCCCTGACCAAGGATGTCTGAAGGTCCCCCTGACTCATCCTGTGGACATGGGATAGAGAGAAACTCCTCACTTCAGGGACCTGTCCTATGCCATGTCCAAGTACCCCCCACCTAAGACAATGAAAGATCTGAATCCCTTGGGTAGGGCCTTTATGTTTCTCACAGCGGAACAGAATGAAGCTAATGGGCTCATGCAGGGAGCTTGTAACTTTAGCCTCATTAGCACCAGGCTCTAAAGCAACAAACTAATGTACCATGGGCATAATAGAGGAAACGAGGCATCCTGGATAAAGTGTCAGGCTACTAGGGCACAGAGAAGAGAAACTGGGTGCCAAGAAGTCATTGACCTCTTTTCCTGGCAGTGGTTTAAACACCAGTATTATTCTTCTCTGTTTTAGATTCTGAGTTGTTATGGATCAGTCAGGCTCTGCTCCAAGCAGAACACTGGGAGGAATTGTATTTTTTAGAAAGTCAATTTCAAATTCATCAAACATTTATTAAGTATCTACTATATGCAAGGGACTGAGCTCAGGCCTAGGGACACAAAATGTAAAAATGTTAATCAATCATTCAATATGGATTTATTAAGCACCTAATACATGTCAGGCTCTATCCTAAGCATAGGGGTAATGAAGACAAAATTGAGATCTTCTTTACATTCATATATGTGTACGTGCTTGTTTATCCATAAATCTCTATGCATCTATGTACATCCATGTACATATATGTGTGTGTGTATGCAATAAGGTTGTATACACATGCATACACATATATGCATGTTCACATACCCATACTGATACCATATACATACATGCATATATATACATGCAGATACTTTCAAATATACAAATAACAAATACACACACATAAACATGTATACCACATATCTATATGTATATATCCACATACATATATGCATGTATAAACATTCAGACATATACATTATATATATGTCTATATGTATGTATGCATGTGTGTATACACACATCACATACCCATATGTGTACACTCATACATGCGCAAATACATAGGCATACATTTCACATTCACAAACACAATATATATAGCTGCAATACACATACACATAAATGTATAGATACATGCACATATACATATATGAATACAGTGCCTATACAATTAAAAAAAATTAACTTTGGAGCTGTTACTACCAGAAAAAACTTGAGTTTTGAAGAGAAGTAGGCCTTCTGGGAGGTGGGGTTAAGAGAACATCCAAGCCTAGGGAATAGTCATTCATAAGACACAGAGATAAATGATGGAGGGGGTTGTAATGGAAGCAGGACATAGGCTGGAGGAACTGCAGCGTAGAGCCTGAGAAAAGGAAGAATAAGTGAGAAGCTTCAAAAACTTGGAAGGGACCAGGTAGTGAAGATCTTTAATGACCAGTACAGGAGTGTGTAATTTATCCTGGAAATAATAAGGAATCACTGGAGTTTATCGAGTAAAAAACGATATGATCAGATCTGCACATTAGGAAAATCATAGTCCCAGCCTTAAATAATCATACTTTGTACCATGGGGATAGGTACACAAGTATATAATTAAGGATAAAACCAGGCAGGGACAAATGGGGGAAAAGAGAAAGATTAGTCAAAAGACTTTATTTAGCATCTGCTACATGTTGGCCACTGTGCTGGGCAATTGGGAAAGAAACACCAAAAAAACAATAACGAGAACAAAGAACAAAACAAAACAGCCCTTACTCTAGAAGGTTACATTTTATTGAGATATAAGGCAAGTGCTCCGGTCTTGCTTAAAGAGAAGAATTCTATTTGTTTGGGTGGTTCCAGGGAAAGACTGTGAAGTGAAGACTTGGAACACGAACTGGATGAATGCAAAATTGAAATCATCTTTACATTCATATATGTCTGTACATTTGGGCACCTACATATCATAGGTCTAACTATATACACATATATACATACATATGCATATACATTTGTGTGTGTGTGCGTGTGTGTGCGCGCACAAACATACATTGACATCAAAGACTCCAAGGTCATCCACTACATTCTGGGCCTTTTGTCCTGCCACAAGATTTTGATGACTCAAGAAGAGAAAGTGAGGATGATGACTTTGCATAAGTCTGCCTCACTTAAATCTAATTCAGGAGCAAGTCAAGATATCACCCATGATGGCATTGGTCTTTTGCAAAAATGAAGAATGAACGAAACCAGCTGTGTGAACCTGAGCTAGTCACTTAACTTCTATTTGCCTCAGTTTTCTTATTGGTAAAATGAGGTTAATAGTAGCAACTACCTCCTAGAATTGTTGTAAACATCAAATAAAATAATAATTGTAAAGTACTTCGCACAGTGCCTGGAACATAGTAAGCACGATATAAATATTTATTATTGTTTTTGTGAAAAACAAACAAACACACAAAAACCCACTAGTTCTGGAGTCAGAAGAACTCTTGTCATAAGGAAGAGATTAAGGAACTTGGATTCAGGAATGCCAGAGTTTGGAACCTACTATCCATGTGTGTCCCCCAAGTTGTTAGTGCCTCCCTTAACCCTACTCCCACAATAAATTCCTGTTTAAACTGAATTGATTTATCTCTACACATGCTCTTATGCATCAAAGGAATATATGCTCCTTGAGGGCACAGAATTTTTTTTTCTCTTGGAATTTTCAGCTCTTAGGAGATTGTCAGGAACACAGTTATGACTTTGTAAATCATCAGTGAATTTTGATTAGATCATCTCTAAATTATATTCCAGCTGGAAGTCTTATTATTTCTATACCAAATCGAGACAGATGGTCAAATGGATTAGTAAAATCCATCGGGCCAGAGAAAATGAAAAAGCAGCACTTATTTATTTAGAAATAGAAGCGACCTTTGGCACCTAGGCCTCTTCCTAAGCTCAAATCTAGCTCCAGACACTTCCTAGCTATATGATGCTGAGCAAGTCACTTAACCCTGTTTGCCTCAGTTTCTCCATCCTTAAAATGAACTGGAGAAGGAAATGACAAGCTATTCCAGTATCCTTGCCAAGAAAACCCCAGACGGGATCACAAAGTCAGACACCCCTGTAAATGACTGAACGGCAGCAACAACGAAGAAGGGGCCTTAGAGGTTATATAGTCAAATGTCTTTATTTTACATATGAGGAGAGGTAATGTGACTTACCAAAGATGACATGAGTTATCCCTTCTATCCTTGGGAGTTCATTCACTGGGAAAACTCTCCAATAACCCAAGCTCCTCAGGAGGTTTTGATAAGTTAAGGTAGCTAGATAAGTTAATTCATCTGATGAGGTAACTTAACCTCAAAATTAATGAACGAACTGGACTGGCTGTGGGGAACTTACTAAGCTTCTACTACCTTTTGATGCTAATGTACCCCAAAATCAATCAGGGTTCAAGGATTCTTATGATTCTAGATTTCTATAAATGTCAGTTTGAAGTGCCACATTTTATGAGGCTTTTGCTCGTGTTCCCAATTGCTAGACCCTTCCCCCCCCACATGCTTACTTTGTATCTGCTTCGTACATGTGTTTTGCACCACCATACATGGATAAGTACACACATACATGTATGCCTTTAGAATATAATCTCCTTGAAAGCAGGAATATGAATTTTTTCCCCTAGCCTTGCCTTTGCCTTCCTTTCCCTTCTCTTTCCCCAGTTCTAAGAACAATGCCTACACATAGTATGTGCTTTATAAATATTTGTTCATTAGGGAATTCTTCATTTCAAAAAAAAAAAAAAGAACAAGCCTATCTCATATGTGTCAGCCTACCTCTTAGGACAGTGCCAAGCATGCAAAAAGTGCTTAGTAAAAGCTTCTTGACTGACTCACTGATTTACTATCAAGCCCATGGTCCATGACCCATCTGGGGAATCTTTATATCAATAATGCATAAATCTATCAATAATTTTCTCTATATAGTGCACAATTTCTTTTAATCCTATAATCCAAGACCCACTCTAAAAGAACCACATTTCTATAAAAAGGATCACATTGAGTAACCTCTCCTAGGTTCAGTGAGGCTTCCTTTGATTTGAAGCAGATATCTCAAGTCTAGACTCAAGAGGAAAGAGAAGGAGCAAGAAGGAGGGGTTTGACAGAGCAGAGAAGAAAGTAAGAGGGACAGAAAGAGAGATGGAACAGGGACAGGCACAGACACAGAGACAGAAAGAGTCAGACAGAGAGAGCTAAATGAGCTGGTACGAGAGCCTGTATAGAGAAAAGCAGACAAGCAGAACAAAGCCACATCTCTGCTTGTTGGCTCAATTCCATTCATAGGAAGTCAGGATGACCCGGAGTTCTATTAAGGGGAGAAAAGGAGGAGCAGAGCTAATTGTCTCTTGCTTCTGTGGTCAAACTGCAAGACACCAAAGGAGGAGTAGTCAGACCCTGGGTCCTTTCACAGGGAACAAGAAAGAAAGTAGAAAGAAGAGATCTATTCCTTCCTAGCATCCAACAAGGGAAAAAGTATGGACAGAGCTGGCAGATTCCTGCTTTCTTAGTAATCCGCCAGTAAGAAAAGGAGTAAAGCACTCAAGTGCCTGCTTCCTTCATGGCTGGGAGTACAGAACAACATGATTTCAAGGAAGGTCACAGGCAGATCTCCTGCCTATATCTGGCCAAACTGGTTTCCAGACTAATCCACATGTCTCCTCTCAGCTTTGTCCCTGTTAGAAGAGATACAGTGTCAATCTGTATCTTCATCAATTCATGTCCAAATCAAAATCTCTGCTGGCAGAGACAGATTAGATAGGAATCTCATTGCCATTAAATGGGGTGGGGGAGAGGTAGAGCGAGAAAGAGAGAGAGAGACACAGAGAGAGACAGAGAGACAGAGAGAGACAGAGAAAGAGATCTCATCAAGGACTGTGATATTGAATCAAAAATCCTTGCCAGTACCTATGTCAGGAAATATCTTTAAAATTTTGACCCTTTGGTGAATAGCCCCAATAGCTAATGTGTGTGTGTGTGGTTTTGGGTGTGGCCAGGTTTTTTCTACTGCTCTATTCATATTCAAATTGGTAGATGGCATTAATTATTAACTATCATATTGCAGTAAATAGTGGACCTGGATAGACCCTAGAAAGTCACTAAGGGGCATACCCTGAAATATTTGGATCCAAGGATTAAAGGCTGGGTATGCATAATTAAGTCCTAAAAAAGGGTGAGGTGCTCTCTTAATGATCATGTTAAGTACTTAAGCCATTGTCTTCCACTTTCTACTCATATAAACCACACCATAGTTTATTTTCCAAAAATTCTTGTTGGGTGGTAGAGGATAGGGGTACAGTTGCCCTGTTTCACTGAATAGTTTTTATCCTTAATCAAAAAGAATGGTTTGCTATTACTCATCTATCTGCAGTCAAAGTAGAGCTATTTATCACCCACCACAAAGATTTTGTTTTTATAAATGGTGACCATGAGTGTGATTAATAGGGTTTGGTTTACAAAGGAAATGCCTTTGAGAAGTGTGGAACTGACAAGTTTAGCTTGAATTCAAAGGAGACACACACACACACACACACACACACACACACACACACACACACAAACACACACTCCTAACAATGTGAGCTCTCCTAAAATGGAATGAGCTATCTGAGGAGGTAATATGTATATTTTTTCCAACCACAAAGATTCTTCAAGAAAAGGCCAAATTTCCACAAGATAGCTACCCTGTCTAGACCATAAGTAGTAATTTTTTTGCTGGGGGCAGATAGCACAAATAATTTGGAATGCCTATCCAAGAGTGAGGAACATGAGGTCACATGTGATCTTGAGGCTCTAGGTTCCCCAGCCCTGGGACTCTGTCCCCATGGACTGAGGCCTTGAGACACCAACACTGGGAATTATCGGCAAAGGATGAGGAAAGTAAAGTGGAACTGAGCCAGGAAATATTCACCCAGGCTAAAGCCATTGTAGAGTTTGGAGGGGAAGGAAATAGTCTATCTGTTATCATAGCTTCCCATTTTAAATCACTCTTCTTACTAATTAAGTGTTAGGATCCATTGCTTTTGAGGAAGAACTACAAATGATTTTAGTACTCTGTAAACTTGGGCCCCTGGACAAAATCTTAGCTACTCTGCTTTAGTTATAACTCCATGTACTGAAAAGGTAATATTTGTCCAGGTAAAGTTTAGACTACATTGTTCTCCACTGTTCCTTTCCTCTTTTTGATTCTATGACCTAGAATAAACCAAACAGTTCCTGGGATGAATGCTAGCATTTGGAGAGTGAGTTTCAGCAAAATCAGTAGATTGTGGAGTGGATGCTGCTGATACTAATGGGACCAAATGCAGGAGTCCTCCAATTCCAAATTAAATGTGAGTCTTTCCCATGTTCACTGTAGCAGCAAATTACGCGACGCCTTATAAATCACCATTAAGTGATGTTTTTCTTTTGGAAGTACGATATAAGGAGAACAGCACAAGAGCTGCAATCAACATCCTACTGTGTTCTACTTGTAGGAGGATTGTGTTTAGGGCAGCTCCTGCACTCTGGGGATGTCCCTGACTTCTGACAAGCCCAGCTACCTGCTATTTGCTAGTTCCATATCCGATTGCTTCGCCAGAATTTCATTCAACGTCTAATACATATTTTTAAAGTGCTTAGCACACTGGCCTGTTGTTCTCCTACCAAATGATCTCTTTCAGGGCTGCTTATTGAATGATCCATTATACCCCATCATTTCCCTTTCCAGCAACCTTGCACCACATTCCACTAAGTAGACATGATTCCATTTTTGGACATCTCTGTGTGATGAACAACTAAATCCATTTAGAACATGTCTGTAGCAAATTCATGTGTTCTGAAAAAGTATCCCCAAGGAGATGATGCAAAAACACTTTCTTTTGTTTTATATGTGTTTTGTATTTAATTATCAGTGTTCTTATTGTCTAATAGTCCATAATAGAATATAAGCTCCTTGAAAGCAGGGGCTATTTGGATTTGTCTTTCTATTCCCAGCCATTAGCACAGGGCCTAGAGCTTTTGTCAACAAGCAAGTGCTCATTGATACCCGATAGTGAATAGTCTTTTATAAAGAGATATCATCCCCGAGATATAAAAGTTAAAATAGAATAAAGATAATTTTAACTGTTGATTCAATGAAAACTTAATTGTCTATAGTTTATGAACAGACCAATGGGCTTTCACAATACTGATATGTCCTGGACTTCAGAATTACAATCATATTTGTGTTAATAGAAATGAAAAACAATAAATCCAGAAAAGCTGCTATTTATAATGTAATAAAACATAAGAAACTTAGCCCTGGGGCATTGGAGTCAATCACCCATGAGATATTGAAGCTATGAATTTAGTCTTGGACAAGGGGTTAGATAACTAAAATGAAAAACAAAAAAGAATCTACTTCAAAAAAGGAGATTCTGAATGGGGTCTGGTGTTTTTAAATGTTCAGTAGGATAAGAACTAAGAGGCTAAACCATTGTTCCAGTGAGAAGCAAGAATATTACTATTTTTTTCTATCTGATGACATTAACCTTGTTCTCAAATTTTACATCAAGGCTTAGGAATTACTCTTTTTGGCCACCAACCATCATGAGCTCCAGCAGACTGAGAAAATTATTATTATTCACAGATGATTTGCTTCTCAGATGTACAAGATGGGCAGTGCCCTAGAAAGAATGCATTTGAAACAAGGCAAAAGATCTTAGAACTAGAAATAGGTAAGAGAAACCTGCAAGCAGAATTCTGCCAGAAATGGATTATCAGGAATTCATAGCCTGCTAAATTGGTAAAAATATATATACAGAAGATGAAATCACTTGACATCTTGGGATTTTCACCATCTAGTTGGATAAAGTAACACAAAATACCTTTTGTAATCTTTAGTTCTGCCTTGTGGACAAAAGAGTTAAAAAAAAAGATAGGTAGAAATGAAAAATGGAAATGGGGCAGGAAAGAGAACAATTGTGTATGTAATAAAATTTGTCTACCCGTAATAGAATATGGACTGGAAACTTAGTTTAAAAATGTGTATTTGTAATAGCAAGTAAAATTAAAAAAGAAAAAAAAATGAGTATAATAGTGTTTGCAAAAAGAATGGGTGGTGAAGATATTGAGGATATGGCTTTAATTAGCATTTTTAAGGCTTCCAAAGCTATTTTCACATATTTACTATATTTGCTACATTATATTCCCCATTTTCCAGAAGAGAAAACTGAAGGTCTTAAGAGACTTTCAGGAAATGTCAGAGCTAGTATTCAATCCCAGGTCTCTCCTCACACTAATGATGACACTATCCCATATTTCTTCTATCTCTTACTTTTTATTTTTGGCAAGGCAATTAGGGTTAAGTTACTTGCCCAAAGTTACACAGTTATTGTTATGTGTCTGAGGCCAAATCTGAACTCAGGTCCTCCTGATTCTAAGGCCTATGCTCTACCCACTGCACCGCCTAGCTGCCACAATTTCTTTTCTTTTCTTCCCTGAAATGTACAGTGAGGGAGGGTCCAGTTTGAAAACTCAATCTGAGCATTTCTTAAGCACCTACTATGTAGTAAGTAAAACTAGTAAGGAAAAGAACCAGACAGCCAATTTCTAAAGCCAACTCATGTCATGGCCCAATGGCTAGAGATTCCTGTCATAATGCAATCCTCTTCTTAACTATCTTCTGCAGAGCTGGAAGGGAGCATCCTGATACTTTGTCAGAATTGGTCAGGGGAAGTCAAGGTATTACCTATCCATGAGTGACCAAATTAGAACAGAGAAAAAAGTCATTGCAGTTGAAGAGATTGAGGGACTAAGAGGAGGTCAGGCTTTTACAGGGAGTGCAGAGTAGAGGAAGAAAAGAATGTTTTAGGTAGCAAACTAATTGGGAAGGGTTATGAGAAACCTGGAGGTCCATAGATAATGACAATGAGGAACTGGATAAGACTGAGGCATTTTACAAGGAGGAAACATGACTGTTAAATCCATAATTGTAGAGGAAGTAATAAGTAAACCGTAAATAAGTAAGATGTCATTTTTTTTTCCTTCTGGTACAAAGTCAGAGAGTGTAAAAGAAACAGCTGATATTGGAGAGAATGACAAGAGGGATGGCATTCTGAGGGAAAAGTTAAGGATCAGTGAGCGTGGGGAGAGGGAAAGATTACAGCATCTTAGATCTAGAGGTAGAAGGAATCTTACCTCATTTAATCAAGGAGAATTCTAAAGCTAGAAGCATTTAACTGACTCAAGGTCACACAAATAGTGAATGAATGTGAAAGAAAGAAATGGAAGATGTGGGGGTATTTATTAAGGGGAAGAGATTGTTTCAGAGGACATAGCAGAAAGGAGTCTGGAGGTTGGTAGAGTCAGGTGGGAGAACACTGAGTTCATTGTAGCAGGAGCAGTCAAAGGCCTCCTATGTTTGTGATCTGCCCCCTACACCTGTACACACACTTAGTTTTCCTTATGTACAATGTGCTTTGTATGTCCAGGTCAGACAGGTTGTTAGGGCAGTGTTGCAACAGGGAGGTGGGGTCCAGAAGGCAGGGCACTCTTAATGTATTTCCATTGGACAACTTTCTGGGAGGTTGGGGAGTGGGCTCAGGGGGACAAGTCATAAAGAACATAAAGAATCTGGGAATTCTGTGGAGGAAGGTAAAGGTTAGGATCCTCACATTGGGACAACTCTGAAGAGTGGTTAAAGGAGGGAGAGAGTATATAAAGCCAGTATATAAATGACATTCCACATGGGAAAGGAGAGGAATGTGAACATGGCAAAAGGAGGTAGTATGAGGAGTGAGACAATCTTAATAAAAAGAAAGTGGGACTCTCATGTTGAAATAACACTTGGAACCCCTTGGGAAGAAGCAGAGGGCAGAAAGATTTGGGCAGGACTATGTAGTGGTACATCCAGAGAAGAGTAGGAACCTTGTACCACCTAAACCCTCTAGGCGACCAGAGTACTCAGATTGGCTAGAGTAATCAGAAAGGAAACTTGACAGATGATGTCCCACTTTTTCCCCATTAGAATTCCACCTTCTGTAATTCTAGTGGTTTTTTCTGTGTTAATTGTTTCCTATTTACATTGTATATAGCTTCTTTTTGTATACATTCACTTGCATGCTGTTTCCCCCATTAGAGCATAAGCTCCTTCAGGGAAGGGCCTATCGTTTGCCTCTTTTTGTATCACCAGGGTGTAGTACAGCATAGGTGCTTCATCAATGTTTGCTGACTGTTATTGTTGAACTGGGTTAATACCCTGGTTGTGCCACCCTCATGACATCCGAGGAGGTGGATTTAATGGAAGCGTAACAGTGCAGCGAAAAGAACAATGGGTTTGGAACCAGGAGTCCTGGTCCCCAATTAAAGATTGATTCTTACTAGCTATGTCATCACAGCCAGGTTTCTGAGCTCTCTGCTTCTCAGTCACCTCATGTGTAATGTGAGCCTGATGGTAATTTCCCTATTTCCCACTACACGGTTAATGTTTGGACTATATTTTGTTAAGTACACAGTAACATAGACCCATGAGCTATCATCTTTTTTATTGTCTGAAACCCCTCCCCTTTTATCTGTTACTTCACAGCTCATGACAAATATTATTAATTTAATTGAAATTGCAATCATTTGTGTTATTGAAATATGTGCAAACATGCAATACAGTATAACTGCTACCAGTATGTTACTATTGCTATTCGAAATAATGTGATAATCGAATCTCCTGTCTCCACTCATAATCATTGCATCCTTTTACCCTGGACCCTAGCTTCCTTTTCTGGAGCATTACTCCCTTATCTCTGTTGTCTTTCCCCTTAGAATGTAAGCTTCTCAAGGTTGAGGGCTATCCCATTTTTGTATGTTTACCCTCAGCACCTAGAACAGCGGACAGAACAAAAGATAGGCATAGGGACTAACTTGGGATTTAATTGGTCCTGGAAACTGCCTTCACCAAAACAAGTTTGTAACTTCTGTACAGCTTGTAATTTTAAAGAGTTACCTAGAGCACATAGTGGGTGACAGATTTGTCCAGGGCCAAACAGCCAGTAACTATCAGAGGTAGGAATTAAAGAAATATGTTCCTGGTTTTAAGTCTGGATATCTGCTCCATCATGCTGCCTCATTCATTCATTCATCCATCCATCTCAATTATTCAACACACATTTATTAATTACTTAACATGTGTCAGGCCATGTGATACCTACTGGGAATACAAAGAAATGACCTGCTCTCACAAAGTTCACACTCTAACCCATTTCACAGATAAAGAAACTGAAATTTAGAAAAATTAACTGGCTAAGGCAATGTCATAAAACTATCAAGAGAGAGATAGAATTCTCACCCCAGCCTTCTAGGTTCAATCCCAGCGTTCCTTTTCACTACATAATAGCTCACACCCACTTTATAAGATTGACTTGACCTGTAAGTAAAGCTATGTCCATATATATATATATACATATATATGTATATATATATATATGCATGTGTATATGTATGTGTATATATGTATATGTGTATGTATATATGTATGTGTATATATGTATGTATATATGTATGTGTATATGTATATATGTATATGTATATACACATACATATATACATATATATGTATGTATATGTGTATATATTACTATTAATGAAAGATCATAAGGCACAAAGTAATACTAGCAAATCAACTACTGAGAAAACACTCCCAGATCGTGGAGACCATTTGAAATTCTGGACAAATAGGAACAGAGCCAAGATAGTAGAGTAAAAACAGTGACTTGCTTGAGCTCTCCCCCCAAACCCCTCCAAATAACTGTAAAAAAATTACTCTAAACAAATTCTAGAACAGCAGAACCCACCAAAAGATAGAGTGAAACATTTTCCAGTCCAAGACAACCTGGATGCTTAATGGGAAAGGTCTGTTTTGCCAGGCTGGGACAGGAGCACAATTCAGCTTGGGCCATGCAGGCAAAGACAGGGCCTCGGTGAATCTGGAGCAGCCCTCAAGGGAATGAATCATTAGCAGCTGTGGTGGATTCCAGACGTCTCAACCCACAAATGCCAAAGACAGCTTAGAAAGTTAATAGGAAAGGTGTGTCAGACCTGGGTGACAGAGGAGCATGGTCTGGCCCCAGATCTGGAGCAGCCCTAGGGCAGCAGCAGTAGTCGTTTCTGGAGTTCTCGACCACAGATGGTAAGGCAATCAAGTGGCTGATCAGAAGGGAATTACAGGGATCTTATTACTAGTTCTGAGACAGGATTCTCTTGCTTTACCTATGCGTGGACCTGTGTCATGGTCCTAGGTGATAGTCCTGGGGTGAGGAGGAGTGCTGGTGTGGCAGAGCATATGGTGGCAGTGAAGAATGAATCCTCCTCATAGTACCAAGGCAGAAAAGAGTACTTGTGGTCACTCATAGACCACAGCAGAGGCCAGGAAAGGAGTAAGCAACCTTTCCTTTTATCATACCACCTTGGAAGAACTGAAAATTTACAGGTCCCTAGAAGTATCTTTGAAAACAGCTGCACAAAACCCCTGAAACTTGGGACAGTACACCCTCCACACTTGAAACAGAGCCCTACCTTAAGAAAAAATTAAAAAGTCAAATAACTGGCTGGGAACATGAACAAACAGTGGGGAAAAAAACCCCTTAAATTATAGAGTCTTACTTTGGTGACAAAGAAGATCAAAACATACAACCAGAAGAAGATAACAAAATCAAAGCTCCTATATCCTAAACCTCTAAGAAAAAAATATGAATTGGTTTCAGGCCATGGAAGAGCTCAAAACTGATTTTGAAAATCAAGTAAGAGAAGTAAAGGAAAAATTTTGAAGAGAAATGAAAGTGATGGAAGAAATCATGATGAACAAGTCAACAGCTTGCTAAAGGAGAACCCAAAAAATACTGATGAAAATAACACATTAAAAATTAGATCAACTTAATTGGCAAAAGAGGTCAAAAAACCAAGGGGGAGAAGAATGCCCTTAAAAGCAGAATTGGCCAAATGGAAAAGGTGGTCCACAAGCACACTGAAGAAAATAATTCCTTAAAAATTAGAATGGAGCAAATGGAAGCTAATGACTCTATGAGAAATCAAGAAATTATAAAACAAAACCAAAAGAATGAAAAAAAAATAGAAGACAGTGTGAAATACCTCACAGGAAAAACAACTGAACTGGAAAATAGATCCAGGAGAGATCATTTAAAAATTATTGGACTACCTGAAAGCCATGAAGAAAAAAGAGCCTAGACATCATCTTTCAAGAAATTATCAAGGAAAACTACCCTGATGTTTTAGAACCACAGGGCAAAATAGAAATCGAAAGAATCCACTGATGACCTTCTGAAAGAGACAACAAAAAGAAAACTCCTAGGAATATTTTAGACAAATTCCAGAGTTCCCAGGTCAAGGAGAAAATATTGAAGGCAGCCAGAAAGAAACAATTTAAGTACTGTGCAAACACAGTCTGGATACCACAAGATTTTGCAGCTTCTACATTAAGGGACCAGAGGGCTTGGGATATAATATTACAGAGGTCAAAGGAGATAGGATTATAGCCAAGAATCACATACTGAGCAAAACTTAGAATAATCCTTCTGGGGGAAAATGGATATTCAGTGAAATGGAAGACTTTCAAGCATTCTTGATGAAATGATCAGAGCTCAATACAATATTTGACTTTCGAATACAATTCTTAAAAGAAGCATGAAATGGTAAATAGGAAAGAGAAATCATAAGGGACTTATTAAAGTTGAACTGCTTACATTCCTACAGTGGCACAAGGTGAGTTGAATATGAAGGGATGATATATAAAAATAAAACAAAATTAAGGGGTGAGAGAGGATTGTACTGGGAGAAGGAGAAAGAGAGAGGTAGAATGGGGTAAATTATATAAAAGAGGTAAGAAAAAGTTTTTACAGGGGAGGGGAAGAGGGGGAAGGTGAGAGGGAATGAGTGAATCTTACTCCTTTGGGGTTTCACTTAAGGAGGGAATAATATACACACTCAATTGAGCATGATAATCTAGCTTACCCTACAGGAAAAAAGAGGGGAAGAGGATAAGAGAGGGGAGGATGACAGAGGGGAGGGCAAATTGGGGGAGGGAGGAAACAGAAGCAAACATTTTTGAAGAGGGACAAGGTCAAAGGAGAAAATAGAATAAATGGGCAGCAGGTTAGGATTGAGGGAAATATATTTAGTCTTTCACATGACTATTGTGGAAGTGTTTTTGCATTACTGTACATGTATGCCCCATGTTGAATTACTTGCCCTGTCAATGAGGGTGGGTGAGAAGGGATGACAGGAGAGAATTTGGAACTGAAAGTTTTTAAAATGAATATTAAAAATTGTTTTCACATGCAACTGGGAAATAAGATATATGACAATGGGGTATAGAAATCAATCCTGCCCTACAGGAAAATGGAAGGGAAAGGTATATGAGAAGGGGTGGGGTATGTGATAGAAGGGTGGGCAGATTGGGGGAAGGGGTTTTCAGAATGCATACCATCTTGGGTGGGGAAGAAGAGAGAGGGGGAGAAAATTTGTAACTCAAAATCTTGTGGAAGTGAATGTTGAAAACTAAATACAAATTAATTAATCAGCAACAACAAAGACAAAGAAAAACAAACAGAAAAGAAATTCTGAGCAGATATACTTAATTTGCATTGTAAATGTGCTATGGTTGGCAATACTCTGTAATTTGAAAGACATTCAAATATCCCCAAATTTCTCATTGGGAAAGGGACCTAAAAATCCATGGATTTCAAAGGCTGGCTGAAAATGGCCAGCCAGCCCTCATTGTAGCATAAATTTTTAAAAAGATGCACTGAACAGTAATCTGGGAGTCACATGGTTGTTCACATGGAGTGGAAATTTGCAAGTTTCTATGAAAACATGCCTTTTCCATGTGCTGGCACTGGGCCAACTTGCTTTCTTTATTTTGATAATTCAACTACAAATTTATTTTCTAAACTCAAGGCATATTGGTAAAAAAAGGAGGAGAGATATTTCCCAATGTAATTAACTTGAAAGTCAGGAAACATACTTTTGGAAGGCAGGAGCGCCTGATTTTGTTAATTGTCTTGAAGAAAACAAAACAGGAGGTAAAGGATTGTGAACCAGGAATAGTTAATTAGACTAGATGATCTGTTTTTGGTGGTCAGCCAACTAATGTTGCAGCTGGCCTTTGCTATATAACTGTGAGGTTTGGTTAAATGGAATTGACACATAACATATTTAGAACTGCATGAATCATTAGAGAGTCCAATCTCCTCCTTTTATAGAGAAGGAAACTGAGGTCCTAATGTGAAGTATTTCTAGAATTTGAACCCAGGTCATCTTACTCCTTAGCCAGTAATTGTTCTAGTATACAAGTTGTCTCAAGAATTGTTAAATGGTGGTGGTTAGAGCAATATTACATAGACTCTGATACCTTTAGGAAATTGGTCATCCCG
This sequence comes from Phascolarctos cinereus, assembly GCF_003287225.1. Lineage (NCBI taxonomy): Eukaryota > Metazoa > Chordata > Mammalia > Diprotodontia > Phascolarctidae > Phascolarctos > Phascolarctos cinereus. Next base: position 27,523,885 of record NW_027555736.1, on the reverse strand, counting down.
GACAAACTGAATTTCACATGATCACAGAATATCAACATGGAAATGAACCACAGAAGCTGGTTATCTACTCTACACCATACCTGAGCAAGAATTCCTCGTCTAACATTTCCTAAACATGGTCACGCTATCTTTTCTTGAAGAATTCTAGTGACAGGGATCACTTTACCTCCTAAAGTGCCCCATTACTCTTTGTAGCACCTGCTATTTTGGAATGTTTTCCTCCATGTACACTAATTTGCACATCTCACATTGCTTCTAGTTTTGCATTCTGGAGGCCAATAGATCAAATCAATTTTCTCCCCCCAGTGATAAACTTCCTCATATATGGTTCTGCCTTAATCCCTCTCTTTTCTAAGCTAAATATAACAATTTCCTTCAATTGGTTTTTGTATCACATGATCTGGAGGCCCTTCATCATCTTGGTTGCCCTTCCATGAATGAACTTGTCAATATTGTTGCTAAAATTTGCTACCCAATAATAAATACAGTGTTTCATCACTGTGCAAAGTACAGCGTGACCATATTCTCCCTAGTTCTAGAAACCATTCTTTTGTTCATGCAGCCTACAATCACATTAGCATTCTCAACTGCCATTATCACACTATGGCACAGTCACTCATGCATGAAATTCCAGGGGGAAAATAAAGAAAAAAAACCCCAACCCGACAACATGTCCCTTTTAGATAAACTGCTTTGTAGATTCTCTTATCTCCTCATCAGTTGCCTTCCCACATCTGTACTAAGGCCCACTCTTCTTATTGGTTACTCCTTTGCCCTTACTATCATTTCATGTTGTGCCCCAGGCATGCTCACTTCACTCCCAAAGCGTCTCACTTATCGCACTTCATTTCCCCACCAATATCTTACCTACCCTGTACCACAAGCTTCCCAGATATTATCTGACATTTTCCCTATTGTGTTGTAAATGTAAGTTTTTTCTTACATTTGTATCCTCATTACTTAGAAGAGTACATCACAGTGCTCAATAAATTCATTCTCTCTCTCTCTCTCTCTCTCTCTTTCTCTCTCTCCCTCTCCCTCTCCCTCTCCTTCTCCATCTCCATCTCCCATCATTTATGAGTATCTCACCCATCTTAGATAACATCTAAGTTCTCTTATAACTCCACAAACTATTTGTGCTGCTAATTTTTGCAACCTAAATACCCATATCAAATTGTATTTTTCTATTTTGTACCAAATTCTCTAGCCTATTACATATTGTTGCCATCTTATTTTTGTTTTCAATATTTTGATATCAGTCTATAGCAAGCATATGTCCAGAATAAAATAAGAAAACTGTATTTATGAATACCATACTTTAAAAAAAAAGTTCATATAAAAACTTAATATAAGAAGTTCTCTTTCACTGTTTTTGTCATTCTATCTCTGTCTTTCTGTCTCTGTCTCTCTTCCTCTCTTGCTCTTGCATTCTTCTATTGTCCCTCACATACCACTCTCTTAATATTATCTTCCCACAGCAAATCTTTGACTTCCAAATGCAAATGCATATTCTCACAACTCACTTCTTAGGTACAGACTAGTATTTCTCTCTGGCTCTCCTATTGACACTTGAAACTGAAGATCTTCCCTATACAACATGTCATTTTCTTCATGAAATCATTTTTTACCCTCTTGATATCTTTATTTAATTAATGGCATCATCAAGTAACTTTCCACAAACACTTTATAGTCATGTTTGACATTTTCTACCTCGCTCTCCACACTGTCAAATCTGTCTCTGCAGGTATTTGAACCATTTTCTTACCCCACTACATTCACTGAGTTCATACCTTCAATTTATCTTTGGTAGATTTCAATAACTAAACAAGCTATCTCCCTGAGTCTGGGCTCAAATCACTCCCGTATCAGGAAGAGCTTTCCACTTTTTCCTCCCTCTCCTTCCTAAAAGTCTTAAACTCTATCACTTAGCAATCAATTTTCTCTTGAATCTAGCCAAGATGAATCTTTCCAGGTCTGGATCTTCTGAATCAGTTGGTGTAGCTTATGTGATGTTACATCCATTTACCATCTTAGTTCAAAGTGCTTCCAAATCAAATAAACTGATTGCCATTAATGGAAATTCAGAAAGAAGACTTCTTAAACTAAGGGCATTTTTTCCCTAATCCTCCACATCTTGAATAGGTAAAGCTATCATTCCCAAAAGTTTGTCAGTGAGTTAAAAATAAGAAAAAATTGATTATAAAAGAAATTACAAGGAAAGAGTTAATAACATCACTGATGATTCAGTAATTGCTGCTTCCTCTAAAAATGATGATATTCTCTAGAAGCAAAAAGATTGTTATAATGTTATTTAATATAGAAAGGACTTCCAGCAAGACAAGTAAGGGAAAAGTGGGGCATAAACCCAGCACTGACATCAGCAGTGGGTGACTGAAAGAGAAAGAAAAAAAAAACACTGCCCTATCCATTATTCCATACTGCCTTTCCCATACACATATAGGTTGGGTCCATGCTATATATAAATGTTTTTAAAACGTGTACAAATGCATTCATTAATCCAAGTGCCTTCAGCATAGTAGGTAACTAATAAATCAAACAGCCTCTTTGCAATAGAACGGAAGGATGTGACACCATGATGAATCACTTCTTTTCCAGTTGGCAGGGAGAGCCTTGTCCTTGTACAATATCCTCTCCACTCTCCACCTCTCACCCACAACACTGCCTTGTAAAGAACTCTAAGGCAATAGGGTGACATTTTCAAAAGAAAGAGAGAAAACATCCATACTGAATTCTTGAGACCTCCATTCAAAGTAATTTTGGACATTGAGACAAAAGTCTTTCTCTCAATGTGTGGCTCATCTTCTGTCAGTTATATTTATATATTGCATGAGTATCTTGATGACAGGATTTTCATCTATCTTCATTCTTATTTTTCTTAGATTCTGAAGTATTCTTTACCTTGCATTTTATAAATAGTTTCTCAACTTTGTGCACCTGAAATGCCATTCTTGCAGCAGAAAGACCGTCTGTTCTACTCATAAATTCTGAACATTCCTTTTGTACACCTGTGTAAGCAAATACTGAATATATTGCTTTTATTTAGTTTTATGCAAAAAAACAAAACAAAAAAACCATTAGTTATATCCAAGAAAAGACAAAATTCAGATATTCTGGGTATTAGGCAAATAATAGATGAATTAAGGACAATACCTACTTTTGAGGGTCAGATCAAAGGTAGAGTCTGAATACAAAGAAAGAATATACTAATTGCTGGGTCAAATCCATATCGTTATTTTTTTGGCTGAATTTGGTATTATTGTTCTTATATAAGTAGGAAAGCCAATTGGCGGAGCCCACATTCAAACTGGGGTTATGGAAAAGGGTACAGTAGATAACATCAATGGAGTTATCCAAACAACTCTTTCTTTCAAATGGTTTATTCAAAGTTTTAGGTTGTTTTCAGGTGTTTGCACTCCCAATGCTCACATTGTACTGGCATGTTGATATGGTTACCATTGTGGCTATCTGTCCTACTTCCATTCCCAGAGTTTGATTTAATGAGAATGAACCTGGCTTTGAATCCCACTTTTCCTACCTGAATGCTACTCCCTTTCAGACCAAAAATGTATGCCAATTCTGATTTGCATATAGTGTGTGTTGGCTCTCTTTGGGCACATATACTGGCATTCTAGTCGATATTATTGTAGGCAATGTCATTACTTGCTTAAGCACGGGAAATAAAACTGGAGAACATGCTTTATAAAATTGGTGATGGGAATCAAAATGTTGACTTTGCTATAAATGGATATCAAGGTGAGACCTCTAAAAAAGAGATTTTTAAATGTGGGCACTTTCCCCCAAGATGAGAACAAGAAACAGTGATTTGAAGTTGCACAGTCACATTCTGTTCCAAACTGGGGACAAGGTAAGGTGTATTTCCAAAACATGAGAATTATTTTAGAGTGGAATTGGCTGCCTCAGGAGGTAGATAACCACCTATCGGCAAAACAATGGAAAGGGGTCTGATTCAGACTAGATGGCTTGTGAAGTCCTTTCAAAATCTGAGATTTGGTGAATTCCATCCAGATGTTGGTTGCATTGAAATCACAGTGATTTCAATGTAAATGCATTTGCATCTGGAAATATATATATTTACATAAATGTTAAAAATATCTAGACCATTAGTTTCTAAAAGTTGAATCCTAGACATTGTTAATTTTATAATCTTCCTTCAAGCCTCAGCTCTTGGTGAATGCCACATATGAAGAGTATATCACAGTCCCCATGGTTGACAAGCTTTGCTTTCTCCTTACTCCAGCTACTCACTGCTTTGTATATTTCTCTGTTTCTAATGTATTTTGTAACAGCATAGTGTTGGATTCTGGTTTATAATCCATTCTGCTGTCTGCTTTTGTTTTATGGGAAAGTTCATCTCATTCACATTCACAGTTAGAATTTCTAACTATGCCTTTGCCTCCATCCTATTTACTTTGATTTACTCTTCTTTATACATTTTTATCCTGTCCTCTCCTCCTAACATTTTCCTCTCCACTGTAAACCTCTTCCTTGTGTGCTTCTTTTATGTGAGATAATTTTCCTCCTTAATTCTCTCACTTCTCTGAGGGTGTCCCTTTTTCTTCTCACTCCAATTTTTTTCATTATCCCAACATAATCTAATAACTACTGCACCCTGTTTCTATGTAGACTCATTCTAACTGCCCTAATAATGATAAGGTCTTTTAAAAATTACATATATCATCTTCCAGTATAGAAGCATAAACAGTTTAACTTTATTGAGTTCCTCATGACTTCTCTTTCTTGTTTATCTTTTTTTCTTCTTCTTTTTTACTCTTCTCTTGAGTCTTGTATTTGAAAGTTATATTGTATATCCAGTTTGGGTCTTTTCATCAGGAATGCTTGAAAGCATTCTATTTAATTAAATATCCATTTTTTAAAGGATTACACTCAGTTTTGCTGCGTAGGTGATTCTTGGTTGTAATTTTAGTTCTTTTGCATTTTGGAATATTATATTCCAAGCTCTCTGCTTTTTAACATGGAAACAGCAAAGTCTTATGTGATCCTGACTGTGACTCCATGAGATGTTATCATGTCTTTCTGACTGCTTGAAGTATTTTCCTTTCTCCTGGGACCTCTGACATTTGGTTATAACATTCCTGATGCAGAGTTTTCATTTTGGGATCACTTTCAGGTAGTGATAGCTGGATTTTTGCAATTTATATTTTGCCCTCTGGTTCTAAGATAATAGAAAAGTTTTCCTTCATATTTTTTAAAATCTGATGTCTATTCTCTTTCTTTGACCATAGATTTTTAATACTTTTTAAATTATCATCAATCTATTTTCCAAATCCTTTCATTTACTGATATTTCAAATTTTCTTCTATTTCTTTTTCATTACTTTGACTTCTTTTGTTCTTGATGACTCATGTAATTATTGCCTTCTATTTTTCCAATTCTAATTTTTAATGGAATTATTTTCTTCACTTAGCATTTGCACCTTTTTCCATTTGGCCAATTCTGTTTTTATGGTCTTATTTTGTTCGGTTATTTTGTACCTCTTTTACTAAGCTGCTCATTCTCTTTTCATAATTTTCTTGCATTTTTTCATTTCTTCATCTAATTTTTCCTTTAGTATTGTTGTTTGATTTTGAAAATCAATTTTTAGCTCTTCTAGGAATTACTGTTAGACTTATTTCCAATTCACATTTTTTCTTCCCTTTGCATCTTTGCTTGTAGCTGTTTTGAGTTCATTGTCTTCCTGTGAGGCTGTGTCTTGATCTTCTTGGTCACTATAGTAGCTTTTAATGGTCAGGGTATTTTTTTTTTGTTGTTATTTGTTTACTTCCAACCTTATTCCTTATTCCTTGGATTTTATGTTAAAGTTGGACTCTGTTCTTGGCATGAGATTGGGAGAGGCATTGTCCCAAGATACAGATTTTTTTATAACTTCATTGTTGTCTTGACCTGGAAGACTGTGTAACACTCACCCTTTGTCAGCTCTGCAACTCTATAACTCAATTTGAGGCATTATTTTAAAGTTGATTAGAAGGGAATGTTGGGAGAATGTGGCTTAGTGCTTCCTCTACTCCACCATCTTGTTTCTTCCCCTACCCCCATGCCAAGACTATTTCTTTTTTTTTTCTTTTTGGTGAGGCAGTAGGGGTTAAGTGACTTGCCCAGGGTTACGCAGTTAGTAAGTGTCAAGTGTCTGAGTTCATATTTGAACTCAGGTCCTCCTGACTCCAAGTCCAGAGCTCTATCCACTGTGCCACCTAGCTGCCCCATGACTGTTTCTTAATACAACATCAGAAATATATGAGATTGGGTCCCTTCACCATTACCCTGTACTAAGAGAAATGATTCATTCAGGACTCCTGCTCAAACTCTAATCGATATTAGTTGGTTCATTATGTCATTATGAATCTGTAAGTGGTAATGATTGTTAGCATTATTTTGATATACTCATCTAGTAACACATATTTAGGAAATCATCTAATAATAAATATAAGAGTAGGAAATATATTAATCTGTATTTTGCATAAGTCATATAGGAATGTAGATTTTAATAGGAGGGTCCTATAATAGGCCTCAAACTTTAATGTAATGTTTATTACTAGTTTACCAGCTATGGATATATCTCCATACTATTTTGACCAAATTCCATAATCAAACTAACATGGGTAGTGGCATGGTGTGGAAAGTCCTCCCCTCCCCCAAATATGTTCTTGGAGTGTATATATAGCTTGTAATGTCTCCTTTCATCCAGCCTAAGGAGTAGCCCATCCATTTTATGAGCACCTCATTGGTGGAGATATTCCTTGCTTCACCCAACCTGTGACATTGCTGACATACCATTTTTTGCTTATATTAGCTTATGTGTCACATGTCAAACAATGGGATTGTGTATTTTGTATAGTCACTTTAGAATGTTTAGGTAATAAATATGGTATCAAACCCTGTAAAAAGATCACTGGAAGGAAGGCTATCTCAGATCATGAGGTAGGTCTGTTGTCCACTTCATTATAGGATGCCAGATGTCTTTGCTAAAGTGCTTTGGCTCAGAAATTTGCCACAGTTCATATTTTAATCATTTGGGTGATTTTTGTCTCCACAGTGTTTTATTGTGATGTGGGGCTGATTCCAGGATCTCAAAAGCTAGGTCAGCATGGCACAAGCTCAACAGGAGAGAAACAGGGCTGGTTTATTGTATGTGGGCTAGTTGTTTTTTTTTTTTCCCCAAAGGGCTATCCTTGAGATTGGCTTGGCTGGGAAACTAGGACTTAAATTATTGATTTGACTTCACTGACCACTGAGATATAAAAATGTCCAGCTTATGAGTGGTTGGTGATCTAAAAGTTTTTGTATAACCTCATTAACCTGTGGGATGCCTTTCTGTCCTAAAATTGTCTATTATGGGAATATAGATAATTATATATATTTTAATATCTTACAACAAGTAACTTCTTTAAAAATTGAAATGTATGTCCCATGAATGTCTTATTGCTTTCTAATCTTGAGTCTTCCTCATTATATTGTGGTGAACTAAGCCTGGTCCAGATGAGTCTGGAAGTTTCTACCAAGATCTTTGCAGTATTCTAAAGGAAGTTTTCAAAGTTGATACCCAAACCAATTACAGCCATTTTAAAGTCCAACAATTCAACATGTTCAGATTTTTTTAAAAATGGCACTATTGTCTAATCTGTATCTATTCATCTCTTACTAACGAATATTTTGAGAAATCTATCATTTTTCAAAAAATGCAGGTAAACTGTTTTACCAAAATCCCTAGACCTAGTGTTTTAGCAATTCTCTCAAAAGATAAATAGGATTAATCTGGATTGACTTTTTTAGGTGCATACATGGTGGTTCTTTTTATCAACATTTTCTCTTCTAGATATTCAGAAACCATCTTCAAAATAATATATGTATACACACACACACACACACACACATATAGGAGAAAAAAATCATTACCTCTGCTTTATTGATTGCCAACTGTGTTCTGTCTCTGTCTGTCTCTGTCTCTATCTCTATCTCTGTCTCTCTTTCTCTTCCCCCCTTCTCTTTTAATTTGTCCATCATTCATCCTTATGCAAGCTTGAGTTTCCTCTCCCATCATCTACCACCTTTCGAGCAGCACTGACTCAATTGGGTATGGGAACTTACTGGATTTCCCCAGTACTCAGCACCCTATGATATAAGAAATGCCTAAGCAAAAGCAGTGAGCTTAATAAATCATAGTATCTTTTAGGATCCTACATCTTATAAAAATGCATTTATTTAAAAAATAGGAATAAGTGTTTGGGAAGGAACATTTTTGAATACGGTAGGGTTATATCCTTTGAATTCCTTAGGAATGTTGCTCCTCCCTGTTTTCAGCATCAATACACTATAACCCTTACACTAAGTTAGATCAAGGAAGAAAGGAATAAGGGGGTAAGGCAGTGGCACAGCTTAAGGATCCAGAGAGGTTAGCTTTCTTTCCTGTAAAACTCTCATATTCCCTGGATATCTGCTGAGTTTTCAGACAGCTATATATCACAATGTCACTTTTTCTTGCTTTCTCATGACACATTAAAAGGTTAAGCAGGTGGCATAGAAAATGCTAGCCTTTTAAAACTTTTCCAAGTGTGCTTGCCAAGACTTTTTTTTTTAAAGCAAGGGTGATGAAGTGGTCCCACATACCAACAAATATAAAACAATTTAAAAGACGATTGTAAGGGTTTGGGAAAACACTGATTTCCACCCCCCCCCATACAATCCATCCTCAGTGGTTGATGTCAGGTTCAGGATGCCTGTTTTGAAGTGATACTCATTTAAAATTCTGCATGATTCCTCACTGAATGGTCATTCTTTTTCTAGCCCTACTAGTGATATATAAATCCCAGAGCAAAAAAACAAAAACAAAAACAAACAAACAAACAATAACAATTAAGGCCTGAAGTGAGATAAATCAAGAATTCTCTAAAACCATATAAAAACGGTTTGCAATTCTCCAATATCCACAAGAGATGTTAAAATTGAGTTTTCAAGCAGTGAGTCCCTTCAACTCACTTGCGTAATGGGAAGGCACTCAAAGTCTGAGGGAGGGGAATTCTGACACATAGTGTGGTGTGTTTCTCTTACTTCAGTTTGTAATTATTATCATGGTCCAGACAGTACACTGGGATTCACGATGCTGTAATCAGGAGGGGCTTGAATACTGCAGTAAAAGAAGGAATGTCTCTGGAGTAAAATTCTTTATGCAGAAATCCCATTTCTGATATTGATTATTTGGATAGAAATGGCTAAGTTCTTTTTTTTCCCTAACATTCCTTTTTTTCATCTGAAAATGGAGGGAAGTAGACTCTGGCCTCTTTTCCAAATCTTGATCAATGATCCCCTGCATCTTGCCATTCTTATTAGCTTGAGAACAGCTCTTGCTTTCCCATCTCCTTTCTTCTATACCCTTTGCATTTTTAGGAGTAAAGGTCTGATGTATTATAAATACTTAAAATGAATATTGGTTAATTGATTGATTGATTGGTATGGTGATATCACAACACTGTGGCCTTATGTACAGCCCACATATTATAGCAAATAAAGTACTTATATATTACCTTTTCACATACAATCCCAGTGATCAGGACATTTTCTCTTTTTTAACTCAGATAAAAGGAAAAGGTAGTTTACTATCCCAAGACTGAATATAGAGCTCTTTATCACAACATGGCTTCTTCTTGGCTTAGCGTCTCTGTGCATTTTGGCAGGGAAAAAAAAGAATTCATTTTGTGAGACAATCTTTTCCTAAACCTTGTCACCTTCTAACAAAAAAAAAAAAAATACAAGGAAGCCAGCTGTTCACAGTCTGCAATTGCTCATCTCTCCATCTTTCTCTGTTGTTGTCACTGTCATTCTCTGTCTGTCCATCTGTCTGTCTTTCTCTTCTCTTTGTCTGTCTCTATATTATCAATCTTTGAAAAAACATAGGGTATAAAGGTAATCATAATGTCTCCATTATGATTCTTAGCAAGTCTACCAATTATCTTATATACATGAACACATTCGTTACTCATAACAACCCTGTAACGTAGGTACTATTTTATCCCCACCTTGAAGATGAGGCAATTATAGCTCAGGAAATCTAAAGACATAGCTAGGAAGTATCTGAAGCAGGACTCAAACCCATTTCTTCCTGTTCCCATGTACAGCATAATACATATGTGGTATACCATGTAGCCTCAATGAAATTGTACAATTCAACAGGATAATAATAAATTATATTTTATAGTTTTGTAGGGTTTTTTTTGACCTGCTTTCCATATATCATCTCTACTGAATCTTTTATATCTATTCAGCAAGGTGTATTCCATAGTCTTTATTATTCTCATTGTACGCATGGGGAAACTGAGTCTCAAAAAGTTTAAGAGAGTTGCCCATGTTCATCATTATATTAAGTATCAAAGGTGAGATTTTAACCCACACTTTACTGATGCCAAGTTCAGTACCCTGTTCACCAAGCCAACTGCCTCTCTGAATTCAGAATTATGTACTTGGAATACTTCTAGGCTATAAGGGAATATATAAAATCAGATGTCCTAAATGACATTGATATTTAATTCAATGGAGAAAGAAGGAAGAAGGGAAGGAAGGAAGGAAATAATCATTTATTAAGCATGTACTATGTGCCACTTACAGTGCCAAATATTATCATATTTGATCATCATAAGAACTTTGGAAAATAAGTATTAATAGGTTAAGTAACTTGCCTAGGGTCTCATAATTAGTAAATGAGGCTGGGTTGGAAGTCAGGTCCTTCTAACTCCAGGGTTATGACTCTGCTTAGCATGCAGCCTAGCTGCCAACCATGAATAGTTAGTTAAACATGGGCTAACAGGACCAGGTTCAGTATTGAACGGGAAGTATAGGTTTTTCAGTTTTACCAGCCATCTCACGCAAGAAACATTTTTCATCAAAGGTATCATCACATACTTTTCCCAAAGGATATCTATTCTACTAATGTATTTGCCCTTCAGTTATACTTATCAGTGAGTTTGTTTCAGATTACAAGACATTTATACTTTGATATTTTTGAAGAACCATAGAATCCAGTATTCATTATTAAGAGAAAAAGATGTAGCAGGCATTGGGGAGTACCAAGTAGTGTCAATTATGACCTACTTGGCCCGGCATTGTGTAAAGGACTCTTACACTCCTACAAAAAATAACTCTGAACTCCATTTTTTTTTTGGTAATTCAGGTTGGAGAAGTTCCTTATTGAGGGCATCAGAGTTCAGAGATCATTTGGACATAAAAGTTGAGAGGAGACTGTGCAAACTGAGACTTATAAGCGGACCACATTGGTTTTAGAGAACTCTCTTCTTTCTTAACTTTTTTATTCATCAGCATTTTACAGTGATAGAAGATTTTTTCCCCTAGCATTTTAAGTGAAGATTACGCATGCAAATATCTGGAAACAGATTGGAAGGGTCTACTTCTACCATTCAGGGGGATCTGGCAGCAATAATATTTCCCATACAGTGGCAGGGACTCCAAAAATATTTAGGGCTTTAAATTCCAGTGACTAAGTTAAAGATTTTTCAAGTTTATTGCTACTATACTCAGGCAAAGCTCAGAAGTCAATTCTAATTTTAGTGGCAGCCAACAGTGCAAAAAAATAGTAGGGATGTATAACTTTTGAATGTCAACAGATGTGACCTGTAGCATCCTTTCATGTGACAAATGTGAAGCATGAAGTTGTGCATAAATTTCTAGACTTGGGCTTGGGAAGAACTGGGTTCAAATTCTCTTTATTATTTGCTTGTTACTTGACTCTAGGCAAGACACTTTCTCATTTTGTTCATCTCTAAAATGAGGATAAGAAGTAAGATGCTACGGTTGATATAAAGCTTATCTTGGAAATGGGAAGACAATGGTGAAATTCTTATCTTTGCCACAAGTAGTTCTGTGGATAAGATGCTGGTCTTGGAGTTAGAAAGGTCTGAATTCAAATACTATCTCTGACATTTACTAGCTGTGTGATCCTGGGCAATTAACCTCTCTTAGCTATAGGTTATTCATCTGCAAAATGGGAATAAAAATAACATCTACCTTCTAGAGTTGTTGTCAGGATAAAATGAGATAATATTATTAAAACATTATCATTAAAATCTATTGTTTTAGAAATTCTATAAAACATAGAAATCAGTGGAAGTTTTCTGAAATTGATAAGTATTATCTATCGAAAACCAAGATCAAGCATTATCTGTTACAGAGATAAACGGAAAGCCTTCACAATAAGATTAGGACTGAAGCCAGGATGTCCATTATCAGTACCATTATTCAATATTGTACTAAAACACTAACTATAGCAATAAAAGAAGAAAAAGAAATTAATGAAATAAAAAAAGGCAATGAAAAAATAAAACTATTACTCTTTTCAGATGATATGATAGCATATATCGACAATCTTAGAGAATCAACTTAAAAAAAACTAGTGGAAATAATTAACACTTCAATAAAGTTAAGAGAATATCTGAACAAGCCGTAGATACAATTGTGATGTAATTATATTATATTATTTTAAAAAAAGGATGAGTAGGAAGCTTTCAGAAAACCATGGGAAGACTTACATGAACTGATATAATGTGAACAGAGTACAATCAGTTGAATATTGTACACAATAATAGTGTTATTGTATGATGATCAATTGTGAATGACTTAGCTCTTCTCAGCAATACAATGATCCAAGACAATTCTCAAGGACTTATGATGAAAAGTGTTATCTACTTCCAGAGAGAGAACTGATAAACACTGAATGCAGATTAACACATTGTTTTTTTTTTAAATTTATTTTTATTACTTTATTTTGTTTGTGTTTTCTTTTGCTATGTGGCTAATAAGGATATATGTTTTGTATGTCATCATGTATATAATCAAATTGTTTGCCTTCTCAATGAAGGTGAAAGTTGGGATGGAGGGAAATAATTTGGAACTTTTTTTTTTATTATTGCTAAACATTGTTTAACATATAATTGGTAAATATTTAATGAAATAGATAAAAATTTAAAAAAAACCTTAAAGCTCTATATAATTTTGAATATAATAGTAGTAATATTAATAGAAACAATAAAATTCCTCCTCCTCCTCCTCCTTCTACTATTATTACTACTACAACTACTACTACTACTACCACTATTGCTTATTTATGTACCATGGCAAGTCACTTGATCCTATTACCTTAAGCAACTCTCTAAAATGGTAAATTTCAGAATAGTTTCCAGTCTTCATTTGTAGAGAGGATTTTCCTCTGAGTTTTCCATACTGATGAAATCATATGTTGAGTTTAAAAGGGCATGTGATAATAGCACCAGTACTTCATGCTGCACAGAATGGTTGTAAGATTTACTTGAGCTAAATATTTGTAAAATAGGTACAAACTTTAAATCAAGTAGAGATGCTGGTTATTATTTTACATATGAGATAAATGAGGCCTCCACATGAGAAATGATGCCATGAACAGAGGGTAGCAGAGCCTGGATTCCCATGCTGGTACCTTTTTCACTCCACAAAGAGGGATTTTTTTTTAGTTACTGGTTAGACTTGACCTCTGAGACCTCTACTAAGATTCTATTATAGTCTACGATAGTCCTTCATCATAAAAACAAAAACAAATACACAAAAAGGCTAGTGCTTTGAGCTAGAACTACAAGAAATAAAATAAAAAAAATAATATTTGTGTTCAGGGAATTTACATTCTATAATTCTCATATTCATAACAATACTTCTTTTGTGCTTCACCTCATACTTATGAAAATTCCTTCACATTCTTTTATTTGTTCTTCCTAACAACAATGTCCAGGAGGCAGAAGTGAAGACATTGGCAGTTTGTAAATTTATTTGTTGAGAAATGTAACAATAATAGTACAATAACAATAATAATAACAACATAATAACTAACATTTCAAGTTTGACAAAACATTGTAGACGCATCTCATCTGCTCATTTTGACAATTCTGCGATGTAAGTGCTCTGGGAACTACAGTCTCTATTTTCCAATGTGTAAATTGAGATTAAAAGTGCTTAAGTGATTTTCTCAAGATGCCAGATCTGTAAGTGCCTCCTGCAAGATTTAGCCCTGGTCTCTTTGACTCTGAGACATGATGTGCTTTATTGCATGGAGGGCCATCCTCAGGGTCAGAAAGGCCTGGGATTGAATCTAGTCTCTAATGACAAAAACCTCTTAGTGCCTCCATCAGTTCTCTAACAGTAAATAAAACACGAACAAACTAAAACCTTAATTCTACATTCAGTGACAGGGATTTGCTCAGAAATGAACAAATATGCATACATACATACATACATACATACATGCATACATACATACATACATACATATATACATACATACATACATATATATGTGTATGTGGGTGTAGGTATGGGTGTGTGGGTGTGTGAGTGTGTGGGTGTGGGTGTGTGTATGGAAAAGGGGATAATTTTGTTATAACATCATTTATGTATAAGTGTTATGCTCTTCTATTTTCAGTACTGCAACTCAATTTACTTCTGGCTAAATATAAATATCTTCTGCCCATGAAGGTCACATGATATCTAAACCCATGCTATCTGATTCCAAATTCATCATTTTTCCATCATACCTCAGAGGGGAGCTATTTTGAGGAGGAAATTGGTAAATTCAAATTGGAATAAATTGAGTTTTAGTGATATCATAACTTTTATGTGAGGCCCAGAAAGACAGTTTGAAATTCAACACTAGATTTCAGGACTTGATTTGGGAATCCAACTCATAGAAATGGTAATGGAAATAATCAGCAAATCATGAGATTATTTGACACAAAATATGTATTTGGTATGAGCTCCATTAATCAGAATCCACTTTCAAATACCCATTGAACACTAGGGGCTACAGCTGGTTTTAATACTGACCTCAAAGTCACAGAAAATTATTTATTTAGCTATGAAAACCAGGAGATGATTTTTCATCTATTGCTAGAGATTGCTTTCATAGATTTTCTTACCTTGCCTTGCTGAAATTATTCAGGTCTCAGTGTTGCCTAGTTCACTCCTACCAAAAACAAAATGTGATTGCTTGACCTAAAAGTGGCTATACATGATCGGCCATTCTTCCCTTGTTATTTGAGTGATAAAATAGCCAGGAGATATCATCACTGGTACAATAAAGGGTTATCTTGTCTTTCATCATCTGTGTTCTTGGGAGAGTGAAAGCCCATGTATCTCTGTTAAATATGAATTGTTGGGAAGTAAAAATATTCATTGATGAAACAGGCTTTGTTGTTGTTTATTTGTGGTTTTTTTAATGAAATATTCATCAGAGGCTGGTGGCCTATGATTATTTTTTTTTCTGCACACATTCTAGTTTTTAATATGATGATTTAATTCTTCACATTCACTTGAAAAGTCAGAAATATTATGGGAGAAATAGTCACCCAAAATATTAGTTATAAGGGTGAGGCCACAAAAAGAGAGACTAGATAGAAAAAATAGAGAGTATTGGATAATATACAAAATAATGAGAAATGAAGAGGAAGCCAATGAGAGAGAGAGACAGAGAGACAGAGAGAGAGAGAGAGAGAGAGAGAGAGAGAGAGAGAGAGAGAGAGAGAGAGAGAGAGAGACAGAGAGAGACAGAGAGAGAGACAGAGAGACAGAAAGAGAGAAAGAGATAACCTTTATGAAGGGGGAAAGAGATCCAGAGAATTTAATGCTATAGAAATGAATGAAAGAGAATCTTCTAAGAAGAAAAGGATTAGCCAACAGGAGAAAATTCTATAACAAAGTTAAGGAGGATGAAGATGGAAGAGTTTAAAAAGAAAAACTTAACTTTACTGATTTGGTGGTTTAATGTCTTCAGATAGATGTAGACAAATGGTGGGGATGATTTTGAGAATAGCTGAGCTCTATAATTGTACTGGGACAGTGAAGATTCCTCTTGTTTATATGGTCTGGGGCAGGTATACTTATTCAGTGGAACCCAAATGTTCCACAGCCTCCATTATTTATTTATAGCAAGTACAAATAAATTAGTCAGAGGAAAAGTGACCTCATGGATGATCACATTGAGCAAGAGACAAAGCAAGGGTTGTTCTGATACCCTTAAGGACATGATGTGACACTGCATCTCTGCAGTCTTCAGTCAATGTTCCCAGCAAACTTTGTGAGGCGGATCTGGCTGTTGCATAAAGAAGAGACTCTAGAAATGTTTGTTAGCCCTTTTGAAGTTTATGTGATAACAACAAAGATGAACACTGAACTGTCATTCTTTATTTTATTGCCCTCAGCCCACCAAGTTCACTAGTCCTTATCACATTGCATGCTAGTCTCAAGAAGCAAAATCATGAGAATGAGGATTGGAGTGAAGGGTCATTGTCAACCAACATCCAACTCTGTAGTCTTGCCAACAGCCTATAGTCTTTCAGGGTAGTTTTCATTTTTAAGGCCAGTCTAATTTGTGTGGTTGTACTGTCTTTCACCACCCTCTGCAGTACTATTGAGTACAACAAATCAGTCATTGTCTAAATGCTCCCTTAGTAGCCCGGAAGAGTTAATTTGGAGTGGAAAAATAAGTACAGTATTTTTATTTAAATAACATGTTCAGGGTTCCATGATATCAAGAATTTTTCTCTAAGTTTCAGAGGAGGAATTTTCTATACACATCTGAATTTAGCAAAAGTCAGTGAATTGGGCTCAGAGGAGGGTTCTGATCCTAGGTCTTGGTGTTTGGCATTGGTATCCATAAAGAGGTTTAGGAGAGATTTCCATTGCCATGTAGTTTTTTTTGGCATATCTCATAAAATTACAAATATGTATGAATGAGGATTTGTTGGGATAAAGGCTCAGAAAAAACTCTTGGCAGTCCTTGAGGAAAGCTGCCTTAAAATGTTGATCATTACATTTCCTTGCTGTCCCCCCCAAAAGGGGCACTGAAGATGTAAACAGTTTCAAAAAGAAAGAAAATCCTAGAAGAAAATCTCCTTTTTGAACCAGATTGGGGGGTGTATTTAAAGAACTAGAAGGACACCTGAGATTTCTCAGCAGTGGTAGAGGGGAAATAACAGTAATCACACATAGCAGCTCTCAAGAATTTACAAGTATTCATCCTCAATTTAAATGATTAAACTGGTACTGCTCTGAGACATTCCATCTCAAGTTCTGTAAGTGCTGGATAGGACAACTACATGTCAAAGAGGTGCTGCATGTCAGTCTTGAAAATAAGAGGTTTTGTCTCTTGGACTAAAATTGCATTTTCTGGAATAATTGCAGAATAGACAGTAGATCTCGCTTTTATATGAAATTACCAAGTATGAAGATTAATATCTTTTTTGGAATATCATCCGTAGAGATACAGAGCTACCCTCTGTGTTAGTCTGTTAGTTTAACCCTGAAAAGAGATGATTTCACTGTTTTGAAGTGTTTAAAGATCTATCACTTGGGTGAGGGATTAGACTTTTCTGCTTGGCCTCCAGGGGCAAAACTAGGAGCACTGGAGTGAGTTATAATGAAGCACATGTAGGCTTGTTGTAATTATTTAGTCATTCAGCCATGTCTGACTTTTCTTGACCCTCTGGGTCATTGCACACCAGGCCCTTCTATCTTCCACTTCTTTTTTAAATAAATAGTATTTTATTTTTTTTCCAATGACACGTAAAGATAGTTTCCAACATTCATTTTTTATAAGACTTGAGTTTCAATTTTTTTTCTCCTTCCCTTCCTTCCAATCCCCCCTCCCCAAGAAAAGAAGCAATCTGATATGTTATACATGTACGGTTATGTAAACATATTTCTCCATTAGCATGTTGTAAAGGAAGAAACAGAACAAAAGGGAAAAGGTATACGCGCACACACACACACACACACACACACACACACACACAAGTGAACGTAGTATGCTTTGATCTGTGTTCAGACTCCATAGTTCTTTCTCTGGATGTGGATAGCATTTTGCATCATGAGTCTTTTAGAAATGTTTTAGATCATTGTATTGTTGAGAAGAGTTAAGTCATTCACAGTTGATCATCATAGAATGTTGCTGTTACTGAATGTAATGTTCTCCTGGTTCTGCTCATTTCACTCAGCATCAGTTCCTGTAAGTCTTTTCAGTTTTTTTTTGAAATTCACCTGCTCATCATTTCTTATAGCACAATGATATTCCATTACATTCATATTCCACAACTTTTTCAGCCATTCCCCAATTTATGGGCACCCCTAAATTTCCAATTTTTTGTCACCACAAAAAGACCTGCTATAAATATTTTTGTCCCTCTTTTATGATCTCTTTGGGATATAGACCTAGTAGTGCTATTACTGGAGCAAAGGGTATACACAGTTTGAATGCTCTTTGGGCGTAGTTCCAAATTCCTCTCCAGAATGTTTGGATAAGTTCACAACTCCACTAACAATGTATTAGTGTCCCAATTTTCCTACATCTCCAACATTTATCATTTTCCTTTTCTGTCATATTAGCTTATCTGATAGGTGTGAAGTGGTACCTCAGATTGTTTTAATTTGTGTTTCTTTAATCAATAGTGATTTAGAGCATGTTTTCATATGCCTATCAATAGCTTTAATTTCTTCAATATTTCTTGAAGTCTGTTCAAGTTTATGTTCATTGTTTCCATGATAGTATCTATCCATCTTATCCTCTGCCATTTGCTTTTCCTTTTGCCTTCAATCTTTCCTAACATCAGGTTTTGTTTGTTTGTTTGTTTTTTTGAGTCCAGTCTTCTCATTATGAGGCCAAAGTAATTGAGTCTCAGCTTGTGTTTGACCTTCCAATGCATACCATAAGGTAATTTCCTTAACTATTGACTGATTTGACCTCCGTGATGTCCAAAGGACTCTCAAAAGTCTTCCCTAGCACTGCAATTCAAAGGATAAAACAAACAAATAAGCAAACAAAAGGAAACCAAACTTCCTAACAATGAAAACTTCCTCAAAAGAGAACAGTTTCTCTCTTCATTCAACAAAGATCTCCAAGAAAAATCTGAGTGTTATCTTACATGGAATTCCGTGGAGGGGCTTTTTATATACGTCTAGGTGATACTAGATGGGCTCTGGTGATCCTTTTATACTCTCTGACCAGATACTGATTTGTCTCTGCTCTCTGATTTGCTCAGCACTTTATTGGCCTACTAGGACTTAAAGATGGTGGCTTCCTAGGAAGTGAGGAGAGATGTGAAGAACAGGCCTGAAAACTGAGAGATTGATGAGCTTAAGAATGGTAGTTTATCAGTCTTACAGAGAGGTTGTGGCTGTGCTTCCTCAGGAAACTCACCTGATGTTGTAACAGACAACATGCTGACATTGTGAATGTTAAATGGTTGAATGAATGGAAACCTTTCTCAGTGCTCATTATGTGTCATACACTGTGCCCCTCATTGGGAATGATAATGCAAAAATGAGACAACTCAAGGACTTTACAACCTAATAGGAGCAGGTAACAATTATTGGGAAGACACAATAAGGAAAATGAATTTTGGTCTGGAAAGTCATGGCAATAGAGTCGGTTCATTGCAGAGTCTGTTAATGTGCCACTTCTAAAAACAAGGGCAGTGTCAATTTAGTTTCTATGAACAATAGGAGGTAGAAAGAGAAAGCATACCTGAAACTTCAGGAAATATACAGATGGCGAGATATGGTAGATGGCTGGATGGGATATGGAGTGTTGTTTAGTTGGAAATTAGCTAGATATGGCGGACAAGTCAAAAATGCACATGCTTATGTACCAGCCACAATAGCTCGGCCCCATAATAATCCAAAATTGGAAGGATTGATTTACGCAGGGCTGGGAACATGATTTCCAGAGGTGTATTTTGGAGACTGTGTTTTTTTTTTTTTTCCAGGTGGAGAGAAGCAGGGCAGCAGCAGATTTAATAGAAAGATGGTCTGTAGATCTGTAGGTTGGTTTATAAAACATTGTCTGGATATAGTAAGTGAATTGTGGGATAATATTCATTGAGAGGCCTGAGATGTATTTACCTGAGTATTTCCTTTTGAAAGCAAATTCTGAAATCATAGGGCAATTGGAGGAGTTAGGAGTCCAGGGAGAGAGGGGAAGTAACACAGGAGATAGGGATTATATTCTTATTAGAGCCTTAGAGAGAAGTCAGTCTTTGAAACTATGGAGGTAGAGTTTGTATTTTTATTAACTTTCAGAGCTTGCATTTGCATAAATTTCTTCTCTGGACATATGCAGATTAATGCTATGCAGCTCTGAGATCCAAAATAGATTTTATCATAATGGCTGGGTATTTGATAAATTCTCCTTTATAAAATGGAAATGGGCTCTGATATGAATACTTAGCGCTGAGCCTTTCACAAGGTGAAATGCTTTAGAGAAGTGTGAGTTTCAAGGAAGTTTCACTCCCAATAAGTGGATTGTAAAATATACTATATATTTCTCTTTTACAGTCTGGCAGCTCAAAATTGTACTTTCTGAAATTATTAGCCACAGGCAATATTTGCTGTCAGAGAGAAGGCAGGGCAAGGTCTCTCTCTCTCTCTCTCTCTCTCTCTCTCTCTCTCTCTCTCTCTCTCTCTCTCTCTCTCTCTCTCTCTCTCTCTCTTTCTCTCCCCCTGTGTCTGTGTGTGTGTACAAACTGAAACTGAGACAGAGAGAGAGAGAGACAGAGAGGGAGGGAGGGAGAGAGGGAGGGAGACAGAGACAGAGAGAATAGATGCATAATGATAGAGACAGAGATAAAGAGAGATAAAACAGATGGAGAGACCAGAAATACTGACAGAGACACACAGAGAGCGACACAGAGACAGAGGTAGAATCAGAAATATATTGACAAAGAGATATCTAGGAAAATACTGGTTAGATGAAATGAGATAGAAGGGGATGCAGAGATAGAAAAGCACAGAGAGATAGAAGTGGATAGATATAAGGAGAGAGTGAGAGACAGAGAGATAGAGTAGAGATAACATAAGCTGAATCCAATTATATTGAAGTTTACTGAACATTTCACTTTATATGCTGCACTGAGTGCCTCTATTTATATTACATTTTCTCTCCAGGAATTCAAACTTCAGCCAAAGTGACTGAGAAGCAAATTTTAGAGCACGTTATGAGTGAGATAATATGAATAACATTTCTTTTCACAAAGCATACTAATATTTCAATTCATAACAGACTAGATAATTCAAACGCCATAGGAGAAAAATAGTTTTGTTTATTCAAATTAAGCTTCTCCTCCTGAAATCTGATAATAGGATTTTGGGGATGTTTCTAAATAGACCATTTTTACATGCTTCTTCCCTATCAAAACCATTTATGCAGTCAGGTTCCACCTGTCAACGTTACTGGAGAGAATTTCAGGTGTGTATCAAGAATAACAAATCACTCCTGGTCAGTGCACCTGTCACGCAGAACAAACTCTATAACTTCTGTCCTTCCCTGGATGTCTTGGAAAATGCCTTGGGTAATTTGAATAACCTAGACCACACTGTATGAGAGAAAAATGGACAATTGGAAACAAAAAAAGTGGAATCCATCCTCTGAGCCCTTAGACACAATAAGAAATGATGATGTGAATGGGAGACACTTCGTACTTGGGGAGAAAATACACATATTGGGAACCCCTTCAGTACAGAGTCCATTTTTACATTTCTTAGTATCCCTAGTACAGTGCCTAGCATACAGTAGATGCTTAATAAATGCTTGTTGCTCTGAATTTATTTGACAATAATGAGTCACTGTGGCACCACATGGAATTGGAGACAATAGCTCCTCAGGAGGTATAAAGCAATATTATTTTTCAGGTTGTTGAGAAACTCTTCATGTGGGTGAGTCCTGGGACCATGGGGACAGATATACAAAATAAGTCTGAGAATTAAAAAAAAATGGCTCTGGTTTGGGAGTGTGGCATCTGGAATATTCTTCCCGTAAGTGCTAATTGTGAGAGACCAGATCCCCTAAGAAAAGGAATGAGCACCATCTGGTAGAGGTTGAAAAAGAAAAATCCAACTATAGATTTGTAGGACACAGAAGAGTCTGCAATGAGATTACAGCCAAGAAAGGCTGCAGGACTTAGAATCTTGGAGTGTAATGATGAGCAACATTGAAAGACTGTGGCTCCTGAGAGCAACTGTAGGTGGGAACTGACCATTAATGGGGCATCAATGCAGCTGAGCTAAACCAAAAGGGGTCTTGGGGTGACTGGTTAGGGAAGTAACTGAATATTTACATCACAGGGAAAGTCACTCAGTGATAGGAATCACCGATTTCTTTAGGCTCAGCCACAAGTTCTGTTTCCAATGAGTAAAAATAATAAAATATTGTATGTTGAGTTATTTGAGCTTCTTCATTTATAAGACAATCTAATCACTTGCTGTTAGGTGTGCTTATATACTTATATTCCCACCTCAAATGATTAGAGAATGTGAGGCAGAGATATGAATTTACTGGTGTGACCCAGTAACTTTGGGTCAAGAAGTAGGCACACATGGTGGTAATACGTAAATGTATAGGGGTGTGTGAGTATAGGTATGTATATGTGTATTTTTGTGGTTGTTGAGTCATTTCAGTCACGTCCATCTCTTTGCGATGTTTTTTTTTTTTTTGGTAAAGGTACTAGAGTGGTTTGCCATTCCTTCTCCAACTCATTTTGCAAATGAAGAAATTGATGCTAATAGGGTTAAGTGACTTGACCAGGGTCATACAGCTAGTAAGTATCTGAGGTCAGATTTAAGCTTAGGAAGATGAGTCTTCCTGATACCATGTCCTGGGCTCTATGTACTATGCCACCTAGTTGCTCCATATGTATGTATATATGTGTGCATATATTTATATGTATATATGTTCTACATGTGTCAGGTTTGGGCACATACATGTACAAGAATACATGCACACATCTATACAGATATACACATATACGTATATATGTATATGCATGGGTGTACTTCCCTTTTGAAGTCAGTCAACTTCAAATGCACTTTCTAAAATGATTGTCCAGTATAAACACACACACACACACACACACACACAGACACACACACACACACACACACACTCTACATCCTGGACAGAAGAATATGCAAATTCTGATTAAAGACCTCCAGTTATGAAAGGAGCCATATTATAATTGGAGGCCTTCTATTCCAATCTGGGACAGTTTTAAGTATTGGAAAGATTTTTTTTTTCCTGTTTTACATCAATCTTCAATACAATACTTTGCAAATTCCAGACATTATTCTCTCTTCTATGAGATGGTCCATCAGATATTTGAAAGCAGTTGTCATGTTTTACCAAATCTCTTCTCCTAGTTATACAATTATAATTTTTGACCGTGACCTTGACGTAGCACGATTCTTCTCCTCATTGGAATTTTGGATCTCTTTTGCCATTTGGGTTAGTCTATTTTTTAAGATGTTATTTTCTTCAGTATTTTTTGTGTCTCCTTTAGCAAGTTATTGACTTCTTTTTTATGATTTTTCTTTTTTGGCAGTTAGGGTTAAGTGACTTGCCCAGGGTCACACAGCTAATATGTGTCAAGTGTTGCATCTGAGCCTGGATGTGAACTCATGTCCTCTTGACTGCAGGGCCAGTTATCTACCCACTCTGCCACCTAGCTGCCCCTCATGATTTTTTTTTATCACTCTCATTTCTCTTCCCAGTTTTTCCTCTACTTCTCTTACTTGCTTCTCAAAATCCTTTTTGATCTCTTCCCTGGCCTGGGACTGATTCATACATTTCTTGAGGGCTTTGGATGTAGGAGCTTTGACTTTGTTGTCTTCTTCTGGTTGTATGTTTTGATCTTCTTTGTCACCAAAGTAAGATTTTATGGTCTGACTTATTTTGTGCTGTTTGCGCATGTTCCCAGCCAATTACTTGAATTTTAAACTCTTGGTTAAAGCAGGGGTCTGATTCCAGTGTAGAGAATGTACTGTCCCAAGTTTCAGGGGTTTCGTGCAGATATTTTCAGTGATATTTCTATGGACCTGTAAATTTTCAGTTCTTCCAAGATGGTATGATAAAAGGTGAGGTATTTACTCCTTTCCTGGCCTGAGCTCAAGTCTGAATGACCAGAAACACTCTTTTCTGCCTTGGAACTTTGAGGAGGATTTCCTCTCTACTGCTGCCACAAGCCCCACTACACCATAGCTCCTCCTAGTCTCAGGACCACCATCAAGGACTGTGATTCAGCTCCAAGCACAGGCAAAGCGAGTGAATACTGCCTCAGCACCAGCAAAAATATCCCTGCAATCTCCCTCTGATCAGCTACTCAATACCCTCTGCATCTGTGAGCCAAGAGCTACAGAAGCAGTCGCTACCCCAAGGCTGCACCAGGACTGTGGCCAGACCAAGCTCCTCTCTCACTCAGGTCAGATAGGCCTTTCCTACTGACCTTCTAAATAGTCTTTGGTGTTTGTGTGTTGAGAAGTCTGCAAACTACCACAGCTCTGCTTGATTTAGTCCCCTGAGGCTTGCTCCAGGTTCACTGAGGATTGGTCTTTGCTGGTGTGGCCCATGCTGAACTGTGCTCCTCTCCCTCCCTGGCGCAACAGACCTTTGCCATCAACCATTCAAGTTGTCATGGGCCAGAAATTTCTTTCACTCTGACTATATGAGGGTTCTGCTATTCTAGAATTTGTTTAAAGACAGTTTTTTACAGGAATTTGGAGGGGTTTTGGGGACAGCTAAAGCAAGTCATTGCTTTTACTCTGCCATATTGGCTCCTCCCCCTCGATATTCTTCATAATATTATCACAAGTGATATTGAATTTCTTGGAGTGGTCCCACATAGGCCATAGATTGAAGGAATAACTTCCTATTATCAATAAGGCAAAACCCCCTTGATTCACAACTTTGGCTTATAATAGGACATGTTGATGGAATGTAAGAATAAGATTTATTTTTATTAAAGGAGAATACCCCTAAACATGATTAAAAACTCAATATTTCCCTTTAAAAGGGATACTGCTTTCCTTGATCTTCAGAAATGCTAAAACAGCTATTTATTTCACCTCGGGAGACATTTGGACCTACCTCTTTCTACTCTAGTAATTGTGCTTTGGAGTTAGGCTCAATAATAGCTAGAAAGTTATGTAGGATGAACATTAATATGGTCAAACTAGTGATCGTCTTTGGAGTCTATTTCTGAGCTAAGAAAGTAGATCAAGATCGATCCCCTCTAGTAGGGTATCTCTATGAGCTGTGTTTGCAATAATAGGTTACTTTTGAAGCACCACAGCTCTATCTATACAACCACTTTACTACTTTCAAAGGAAATTTTCAGGCAACCTGATTTGGGGTGTGTGTGTGTATGTGTGTGTGTGTGTGTGTGTGTGTGTGTGTGTGGTCTACTCCATAAATATGGTTTGGGGGAGGAGAGGGTATAGGAACTTGAGCACAAGCTGAAAGATCTGGGTGCAAATTCTGGCTCTGTTATTGGGTAATCTTGGCCACATCACTTTACTTCTTGGAACCTCAGTTTCCTCAATCTAAACCTTGGCATTTGGACTGCTAGGATTGTAAAGTCCTTTATGGCTTTAATTCTTAGGACTTCAGTGCATTACTTCTCCCAGAACTAACTGAATTTTTTTTTCCATTGGGCTTATTGAATTGACAGTTGTTTTGGCATCTTCTGCATGCAGGTGTCTGGTGCATGACTGATTGAAGGTAGGGGAGGTGATGGGGACAGGCCTTATGCAAATTTTTCGGCCTGAGAAATGTGGGCACCCAGATGATTTTCTAAAATGCTTTTCAAGGCTGTCATCAGATATCCAGGCTCATCAATCACTTTTGAGTGAGAAGGACATCATCTTCTCACCTCTGCTGGGCTCTGTCAAGTGTGTGGGATTGGTATTCTGCCAATCACGATGCAACATTCAGAAACAGTATCATTCCTTCATCTTGATTGCAAAGGAATAGCATGAGGCCATAGGTAAGCTCTGATCCTTACTGTATTCCAATGTGAATGAATGGCTCAGAGCTGTTATATAACAAGAGACTTTTGGTATGTTGTGCATGCTTCTGTGTGTGTGTGTGTGCTTGTGTGTGTGTATGTGTGACAGAGAGACAGAGAAAATGAAAGAGATAGAGATGAAAAGAACAAGAGAGATAGAGACAAAGATAGAGAGGAAGACCGAGACAGAGAAAGATGGACAGAGTAAAAAGGAGAAAGAAAAGGAAAGAGAGAGATGATGATAAAGGTGATAATGAATCTTATGCAAATGTAAAGTGAGGTAGGGTTAGGACTAAGGCCCATGCCATACAAGGATTAATTGAAGAAAACGAATGTAAAACCTGGAAAAGACAAATGTGTTGATACAACAGTGAAGGAGGGAATTCTAGGGGACTTCAGGTACCTGAAGAACTGCATTGGGGAATAGACAATTCAGTGGCGCAACTATGTAAAAGCACAACCATGTAAAGAAGGTAGAGATTACAGAGACAAAGTCTGCAGAACATAAGTGAAAGTGTTTGTAACCAAAAAAGATACAGGAAAGGAGATTTGGTTGCCTCTACAGGTGGTAGGACCACTGACATTGTGGTCTTCAAGTTAAGGCTTGGAGGCCAAGCTTTGGCTGTGAGATAGCAGGTACGCTTGCTCAGGTTTGAATTCGATATGGCCTCTGCCTTCCAGTGCAAAGAATGAGATTATTTGTTAATATTTGAGTTTTCAATATTTCTTCCCTCAATACATTCCTTCCTCCCTCCCCCCTTTCCTTCCTTCTTCCATCTAGACTTCTTTCCTTTTCCTTTTTACTGTCACTTCCTGTTCTCTCCTCAACTGTCTTGACTCCACCTACAGACCATCTCCATACACCACTGGAAACTTAGATTTTACCAGTGGCTCCCGCAGCTCTGATAGGTGAGCCATTTGCTTTATCTTGAAGAAAGCTAGGCATCCTCATTAATTCTTATATTTTCCTATAAGAAAGCCTTAAGAAGTATTGAATAGGAACCCTTTCCCTTTTGTCTAGCATCCTTCTTCCCTACCTCCCTTTCCAGTTTATTTTTAAGTGTTTTTTGAGGGCTGTGGGCCCATCTTATTTATTTATATTTGTATCCTCAGTACATAGACCAGGGTCTGGTACATAATAACTACATGAATAATCTCTCTCTATCCATCCAATTCTCTGTCATCAACACCATCTTTGTCTATTCTATCTACCCATTTTCATTCCTTATTTTTTCAGAGGATGAGCAGTCTAACAGCAGATGTAGCACATATACATACAATTTAAATATACAGAATACAATACAGTATATTAGAATGCTAATGGGATGGATAGGTGAGAGCATAGTTCCAATAAGGAAGGTATTCTGGAAATGGTAACATTTAAACTGAAGTTTAAAGAAGTGATAAGCTCTTAATAGGTACATGACAGGAAGAGAGGGCTTGGGAACAAACAATATTAGCAAAGCACTGAGATTTGTTTGCTCAGCAGACTGCCTCATTTATCTTTATTCTTTCCCTGTCTAAAGGCAATTTCTCTATTCCCTGATAATATATTCTTATCTCTCACATCTTCAAAAAAACAAAAAACAAACCCTTATTAATTCTGCCTTTCTTTATTACCAATCATTTTCTCTCATCCCTTTCATTGGTAAACTCCTTGATAAGACCATCTACAATCATTACCTATATATCTTTTCCTCTCACTTTCTTTTCATTCTGTACAGCCTGCCTTCTGATAGTATCATTCAATTGAAATTGTTCTCTTCAAAGTTACTAAAAGATTCATAATCACCAAATTTAATGTGTTTTTTTTTTCTCAATGATCATTATTCTAGAATCCTCTTTAGCCTCTCCCTTTCAAACACACTCTTTTCTTGGACATACCCTTTTCTCTAGTCTTTTCATGACTTGGGACTCCTCCTAACTTTCTGATTGGTCCTTTTCATTCTTTGCTGGATCTTCATACAAGGTTATGATTACTAATCATGAGCATTCCGAATGGTGCCTTATAATAGGCTCAACATTAAATCTAAGGCATATAAGCCTATACTAGTCCCTTTTGTTTTCACTACTTCATGGCAAACATTCAGATATAGTAATAATAATAATAGCTATTATTATTATTATTTAGTAAATCATCTGTTATTAATCTGATTTCAAAGACTGTTCTTAAAATATATACAACAAATAAACAAAGTTTAAAGAAAACAAAATTATCTCCAAAGAAAGCAATGCAAATTTTCCAGATTGCTCTACAATAATATGGACATACAATAGTCTAAAAGGCATACCTGGGGTAAAAACCATATTGATTGAGAGAGGAGATAATAGGGAAGGGATAAATTTGCCAGGGCCTATTAGACAGGATCAGTGAATCATACAATTTTGACTAGTCAGATGCATTATCCCCAGGATCAGGGAGCTAGATAAGGGACTCAATATCAAAGTAACAGATAGGAAGTGTAGTGTTTTGCAGCTAGATGTAGGACCTGAATACGACAATTGCTCATGATTATATTCAGTCTAATGCAGAAGTGCCCTGTCCTCTCCTTGGGTCTGAAAGGTTTCCAAGCTTCCCCACCCTTGGAATCACTCTTTTGTTCTTACGTGTAGTTGGAAAACAGTACACTTCTCATCAGCCCCATTGAAAAAAAGAGATTTCACCTGCGAATACAATTTGTAGTCTACTCTGAACATAATCTGTACAATATGCACAGTTATTCACATTAGCCAGTCAGTATGCTTTCAATCCCAGGTATGACTCCTAGACTTGAGGGTGCCCACAATGTCATGAAGCAATCTTAAGATATTTTCTTTTTCATAATCTCCTATTTTCATTTTTTATTGCAATGACTGCATGATAATTGCTTTGTAGATAAAATGTAGTAAATAGATGCTTGCTGAATTTATTTGCCCTCGCTTGCTTGTCACAGCCATATCCATTATTGACCTCGTCTTCCCAAGCCAAACCTCTGTTAGTACAACCCACCATTTGTTTTTAAACAGCAGAAGTTCATAGGACTAGAGATCTAGGAATAGAAATGGATTCTGAAGGTATGCAGCCCAAATTCCTCCTTTTACAAATTAGAACACCAAATCCTGAATGAAAGTAAGTGACTGCCCCAAGATCACACAAAATGTTCATCTTGGGATTATAGATCTAGAATTGGAAGGGAATTCATAATCTCTTGCCCACCCCCTTCATTTGCAAAGGAGGAAATAAAGGCCTGGGTAGATTAAATGACGTGTTCAAAGTCACATAGGTAGTAAGTACTGACTCCAGAGCCATGACTCTTTCCTTCACAGTAGATTTTCCCCTGTTAATGCTTCTTATTTTCTCATGCTCTTTTGTGTAAAATAAAGAAAGAAATCAGCAAGTGGCCAGGTCAGGATATTGTTTTATTCTTAGTAGCCATGCACATTGGGAAATCAATGAATTGTGCTCACGTGAATACTTTTCTTCCTTCCAGGCTGACTCTGAAAACTCAACACACCTATAAACTATAACTGTGTATGTGTGTGTATATATATATGTGTATATATGTGTATATATATATATACACACATATATACACACACATATACACACACACATATATATACACACACATATATACACACACATATATATACACACACATATATACACACACACACACAATATACACACACATATATACACACACACACATATATACACACACATACACACACACACATATACACACACATATATACACACACACATATATACACACACATATATACACACACACACACACATATATACACACACATAAATGTATATATGTACATGTACTTTATATATACATAGATGCATACTATTATATATACATATATAGGTATGTGTGTGTGTGTACATTTACTTATAAACTATAAGGAAGGAAAGATGTCTTTTTTTTGAGAAAAATAACCTGTTTGGGAAAAGAAATATAAACACTAGCCCAGTTCATGAATTTTCTAAGTGTCCTCTGTCATTACTTGTGTTTTCCTTAATTTTATGCTAACAATGTCACCCATAAAAGATTATTATTTAAAATTTGCTGTGATTGCATAATGAGTTTCATGCCATCCAAAATATGTACAATTTTTGGAAAGAATCCATGTGTCCTAGGTATGTGTGTATATGTTTGTGTGTGATCATTTCAAGCTGTAGCTGTCTATGAATTTCCTTTCCCTTGTTCTAAAGTTACTCAAATTGGTTGATGATAATAATGATGGTGATCAATGAAAACAACTGATGTTTTATGGGATTTGACAGTTACCAATATTTTCTAGCTGTGTTATTCCAGGTGAGACTCATAGAAAATCTATGATATTAATAGGCATTGACAATGAACCTGGGATTCATTGGTACAGGAAACTCCCAAAAGAGAAAATGTCGTTTACTGATATGGGTCAGCGCCTTTCCTGAAAATTAATGTCTTAGGACAGCTAGGTGGCACAATGGCTAGAGAGCTGAGCCTGGAGTTAGGTAAACTCGTATTCTTGAGTTCAAATCTGGCCTCAGACGCTTGCTAGCTGTGTGACCCTGGACAAGTCACTTAGCCCTGTCTGCATAAGTTTTCTCATCTACAAAATAAGTTGGAGAAGGAAATGACAAACCACTCCGGTATCTTTGCCAGGAAAACCCCAAATTGGCTCATGAAGCATAGGACACAAATGAAATGACTGAACAACAATAACAAAGTCTAATAGATTTGCCTATGGCACTGAGAGGTCAAATTTCCCAGGCTCATATGGCCAGTATGTGTGAGAGCATGCTCTTGGACCCATTTCTTTCTAGCTTCACAGTCAGCTTTCAACCCAGGACTCCTCAGTGTCTCTAATTTACTAGATACTATACTTAATCTCTTATATAGATAAGGAAATTGAATCTGGAAATGGTTGAAATGCCTCAAGTTGGAGAGCTAGTAATTATTAGAGGGAGAATGCCAACCCTGTTCTTCCTGACTCCAAGTCAAGTGATTTGGAAAATGTATAGCTTTATAGCAATGACAGTTATAATTGTGATCATCGTTATTGACAGAGACAGTGTGGCATAGTTGATAGAGAATAATTCTGCCTCAGATATATAGTGCCTGAGAGACCCTGGGCAAGTCACTTTTTCCTCTCAATGACCCAAGCTGCTTTCTACCACATTAGGCTACAGAACAGTTACATATTTGCTCTAATAAAGGAAATGTATCCCCATCACTTCCATAAAACAATCAAATCTCAGGCCCAAAAGGCACCATTTCAGTGATAGAGATCATTTGTATTTCTCAAATATTTCCACACTATTTTAGGCAGATAGTTCCAATAAACTAACTTTATTATTTAAAGCTGATCCTTCTTTAACCATGTATATAATCACCATCTATAGTGGAGGGGGATCATTCAATAGCTTACTGTATGTTTTTACACGCACACGCATCCTTGCAAACTACAAGTGTTAGCGTTATGTCCAACCAATTTGACCAAGAAATTTTGGTTGGAATCAGGATAGCATTCCCTTTAGAAATGAACTGGTGCCCACCCTCCCCCATATCTTTGTCAAAAGGCATAAATACAAATGAGAATATTGTCTTAAAGGATTTATCTTTTAGGCAAGTAACTGACACCATGCCTTTGTTTTAAAATAGCATCATAAATCTTTTATTAGCATAATTGTTGATGATATACACACCATTAATTAATAAAATCTGACGAACTCTCCACACTTCAACTGCATCAGTATTTCTCTGACTGTTTTATGATACAGCTAGAGTAAGGAGGCCAGTCTCAAATTCCAGTCTTAAAATGATAGTATGGGGGGTGGAGCCAAGATTTGGAGTAAAAGAAGTGACTTGCTTGAGCTCTTCCCCAAGCCCCTCCAAGTACCTGTAAAAATGGCTCTAAACAAATTCTAGAGTAGCAGAATCCACAAAAAGACAGAGTGGAACAAGTTTCCAGCCCAAGACAACCTGGATGGTTAATTGGAAAAGCCTATTGCACTGAGGTGGGAGAGGACCACAGTTCAGTGTGGGCCATGCAGGCAAAGACCAGGCCTCAGTGAACCTGGAGCAGGCCTCAGAGGACTGAATCAAGGGTGGCTGTGGCAGTTTCCATACTTCTTAGCACACAAATGCCAAAGACAACTTAGAAGGTCAATAAGAAAGATCTGTGACTGTGGTAAGAGAGAAGCTTTGTCTTAGAAGTATTTCTGAAAACAGCTACACAAAACCCCTGAAGCTTGGGACAGTACATTCTTCACACTAGAAGCAGACCTCTACAATAACATAGGGTTTAAAACTCAAGTAATTGCCTGGGAACATGAGCAAACAGCACAAAATAAGTCAGACAATAGAATCTTTCTTTGGTGACAAAGAAAATCAAAACATACAACTAAAAGAAGACAACAAAGTCAAAGCTCCTACATCCAAAGCCTCCAAGAAAAATATGAATCAGTCCCAGGCCATGGAAGAGCTCAAAAAGGATTTTGAGAAGCAAGTAAGAGAAGTAGAGGAAAAAGTGGGAAGAGAAATGAGAGTAATGCAAAAAAAATCTTGAAAAACAAGTCAACAGCTTGTGAAAGGAGACACAAAAAAATACTGAAGAAAATAACACCTTAAAAAATAGACTGAATTGCCAAATGGCAAAAGAGTTCCAAAAAGCCAAAGAGGAGAAGAATGCCTGAAAAAGCAGAATTGGCCAGATGGAAAAGGAAGTCCAAAACTCACTGAAGAACATACTTCCTTAAAAATTAGAATGGAGCAAATGGAAGGGAGTGACTTTATGAGAAATGAAGAAATTATGAGATAAAACCAAAATAATGAAAAAATAGAAGATGATGTGAAATATCTCATTGGACAAACAGTAGATCTGGAAAATAGATCCAGGAGAAATAATTTAAGAATTATTGGACTCTCTGAAAGCCATGATCAAAAAAAGAGGCTAGACATCATCTTTCAAGAAATTATGAAGGAAAACTGCCCTGATGTTCTAGAACCAGAAGGTAAAATGGAAAGAGATCCTGAAAGAGATCCCCAAAGGAAAACTCCTAGGAATATTATAGCCAAATTCCAGAGTTTCCATGTCAAGAAGAAAATATTGCAAGCAGCCAGAAAAAAACAATTCAAGTATTGTAGAAACACATCAGGATTAACACAAGATTTTGCGGCTTCTAAATTAAGGGACCAGAGAGCTTGGGATATAATATTCCAGAGGTCAAAGGAGATAGGATTACAGCCAGGAATCACCTATCCAGCAAAAGTGAACAGAATCATTCAAGGGAAAATGGACATTCAGTGAAATAGAGGACTCTCAAACATTCTTGCTGAAAAGACCAGAACTAAATACAAAATTTGACTTTCAAATACAAGACTCAAGAGAAGCATGAAAAGGTAAACAGAAAAGGGAAATTATAATGGACTTATTAAGGTTGAAATGTTTACATTCCTGCATGGAAAGATGATATTTGTAACTCATGAGACCTTTGTCAGTATCAAGGTATTTGGAGGAAAAAAAAACTATGTGGAAAGAGAGAGAGAGAGAGAGAGAGAGGGAGAGAGAGAGAGAAGAGAGAGAGAGAGAGAGAAGAGAGAGAGAGATAGAGAGAGAGAGAGAGAGCAAGCACAGAGTGGGTTGAAGATGAAGGGGTGATAGGTGATATCTGAAGAATAAAATTAAGGAGTGAGAGAGGATTATACCAGGAGAAGGAGAAAGGGAGAGGCAGAATGAGGTAAATTATCTCACTTAAAATGATGAGAAAACGTTTTTAAAGTAGAGAGGAAGTAGGGGAAGATGAGAGGGAATGAGTGAATCTTATTTTCATTGCATTTGGCATAATGACGGAATAATATACATACTCAATTGGGTATGGAAATCTATCTTACCCTACAGGAAAATAGGGGGGAAGAGGAGAAGGGGATAAGATAGTGGGAAGATGTTAGAAGGCAGGGCAGATTGGGGGAGGACCTAATCAGAAGCAAACACTTCTGAGGGGGAACAGGGTCAAAAGAGAGAATAGAATAAATGGATGGTGGGATAGGATGAAGGGAAATATAGTTAGTTTTTCACAACATGACTACCATGGAAGTGTTTTGCATGACTACACATGTATAACCTGTATCAACTTGCTTGCCTTCTCAATGAGGGTGGGTAGGGAGAGAATTTGGAACCCAAAGTTTTAAAAACAAACATTAAAAATTGTTTTCACATGCAACTGGGAAATAAAATATATAGGCAATGGGATATAGAAATCTATCCTGCCCTACAGAAAAATAGAAGAGGAATAGGATAAGAGAAGGGAAGCAAGATAGAAGGGAAGACAGATTAGGGGAAGGTTATTCAGAATGCACTCCATATTGGGGTTGGGGGAGGGATGAGATGGGGAGAAAATTTGGAACTCAAAATCTTATGGAAGCAATTGTTGAAAACTAAAAATACATTAATAAAGTCGCATTTAAAAAATAATAATATGGTGAAACATGCTCTGTATTTTAGTCCCTGGAGCAATGAAGCTGGAAAAACTTATTAAAGCACATTTTATTTTTTTCCATCCCATTCACAGTTTCAACTTTAAATGAAAGGAAAAAAAAAAGAACCAGGGATACCTTTTGTTTTTCTCTTTAGCATGTCATTGAGGTAATTATTTTCTAGATAGAAATCTAGTAGAAATGGGAAGTTAAGTTAGGTATTGCTGGTTGTGTACTATCGAATCTGATAATTGACAGGTGAGGGATGACATGTATTCTTAATTGCTAGTTCTTCATTATAATAATGTAAGATATGGCCCACCTTACCTGCTCTGTTCCTCCAATAACTGCCGTTAGCTACTGCTCAAGGTGAACAAAAAATAAGCCTCAGGAAACTTCTGGAATATCTGTCTTTGGACATTTGATTTTTTGGGGGGGCAGTGAAAATCACATAAAAAGAAACTCCACTTTTGCAAAAATTAAGGAACTAAAAATAATGCTGTTACTAGTGCTGAATCATAGCCAGGGATAAGCTTTAAAAGAGGAAAAGATGAGAGAAGCAATAGAAATCATTTTTAGAGTCAGGAGGGATGAGTTGGGGGAGAATTAATGGAAATAATCCAAAGATGAAAGGGGAAAAAACATTTCAATTATTTTAGGAATTGTTCCTTCAAGGTAGACAATGGGAGTATTTTAAGTTTTCTTTGGAGACCTGGTGAGCTTCTCACCAGAGAAGGGGACTTTTTGAGGTCTGCTACCTATTAAATGGAAGAAATTGATTTGGTTGCCTGGGTGAAGACTAGAACATTGGAATGGCCACAAGAGGGAAACACAGCCAATTCAACTCCCCTTCCAAAGAAACATGGGAATAAATACAAAGAGTCCATGTGATTTTGTGCGCTAATAAGTAAATTAAAACCTGATTAGAAATTGGGAGAGAAAGAGAGAGATTAAGATTTAGAGGGGAATATATCACTTGGAGACAACAAAAAAAGTGAGTGATAGAAAGGGTAATAGGAGAAACAATTTTCACTTGATAAGAACTAGACCCTCTTGCTTTGAGGACTGATTAAAATTCTAATAATACCCTCACTCATTCAGTCTGTAAGTCTTAGGAGGAACTTAACTCCGCTTTACAATTCGCTGCATAGTTTACACTTTATGGTTACTCATTCAGTTGCTTCCTTCCCTAACCCTCAATCAATCAATCAAACAGGCCACATAACTTTGTGCAGGGCACAATGGGTTCAAACAAACAAAAATGGAAAATGATCCTTCAATTTTGTTGTTGTTCATTTGTGTCCAACTCTTTGTGATGCCGTGGACCGCAGCATGCCAGTACTGTTAATGGGCTGTTCTTGGCAAAGATTCTAGAGTAGTTTGCCATTTCCTTCTCTAAGGGATTAAGATAAATCAAGGTTAAGTGACTTGTTCAGGGTCATACAGCTGGTAAGTGTCTGAAGTCAGATTTGAACTCAGGTCTTCCTAACTCCAAATCTAGTTCTCTATCCACTGAGTCATCCAGCTGCCCCCTGCCCTCAATTTGTTACATCTCTTTAAAGGAAACATAGAGACATGTCTCAGACAATACACATTTATTACACACAAATAAAGACAAAATGACTCTCATTGAATCATTGAGTGATTAATTGATTCATGTTACAGTTGTCATTCATTTATTAACACTGTTCTGGGGGCTAAAGACAAAACATCCAAAGGGAAAGTTCATGTCCTTGAGGAGTTTCCAATCTCAGGGAAACAAAATGGAAAGAACATCGAAGGGGGAGGAAGGAAAGGAAATAGACCCAAAATAATATGAATTGATATGTGTGTATGTGTGTGTGTGTGTGTGTGTGTGTGTGTGCACGTCTGTGTGTATTCATTAACTCAGGAAAAAATACCAGTAGACACCATCAATAAAACAGTATTAACCTAGTAAAGTTAATTTAGGTATTGGATGTAGGGGATATGCTCTTCATATTAGAACCTGCTAGAAAAACCAGCATTGTCAGTGCAGTTTATAAGCTATCATTCTCTAAACACAACAGAAGGCAATTCAATTTAACTCAATCCAAAGAATGGATTTATTAAGTACCTACTATGTAACATATACATACATACATATGTATATATATATATACATATATATATTCTGAAAAGTCTACTTTTTTAAAAGTCAGATGGCCTACTCAAAAGCTCTTTTAAAACCTTAAAAATCTAAACATGCTGATTTTTTTCCCAAAACTTACTTACCTTTAATGCACTTAAGGTACATGTGCCAGTCCCAGGATACTTCCAACAGTATAATGGTACAGGGCCAGAGCTAAATTAAAGAATTCTGATCATGACAGCTCATTAGCTTTGGAAGCTCAGCTACTATGGAAAACCTATGCACTACTCTTGCCCATTAGAATATAGGTGCCCAAAGGTAAGGGTATATTTTTGGATTCATGATTTTAGTCCTAGGACCTAGCAGTTGCTGGCTCATAGTAGGTGCTTAATACATGTCTGCTTTGGATTAAATTCAATTAAATAGAATTGCCTTCTATTGTGTTTAAGGAACTCTGGCTTATGCAATGGACCACCAATACTGGTTTCCCAAGGAGATTCCAATGCAAAGACCACATCCTCTACTACCAGTATCTCAATTAATCTTCCCGGTGAGTGATGTTAAGTTTTATAGATAATGCCCACTGGCTTCTTTCCTGAGTATATCCAGCTACACCATCCATCATCATCATCATCAACAACAAAATAGTAAGAAGGAGAAAGATGTTTTATTCATTTCATAAAGGATATCATATTGGGAATATAATATTGATTTGTGGTTGCCACATTTTAGTAAGCACATTAAATAGTTAACACTCAAAGCAAGGTGAAGGAGATGAAGAGAATGAAGATTAAATCATAAGACTGCATTTTAAAGAGGGTATTAAAGGGTATATTTACCTTGGAGAAGAGAAGTCTTTGGAGAGAGTGAGGAATGATAGCTGTATTCTAGTACTCAAAATACTCTCTTTTATAAGACAGATTAGACTTGTTCTGTTCATGCTAATGAGTCAAACCTGGAGAAAGATTTAGGCTTTGTTCAAGCCAAATTAGATTCAAAACCATCTAAGGATATCCAAATGTCAAGTGAACTTCATTGAGACATAATGTTCTCATCATCAAGAGTGATAAAGTAGATCCTGGATGACAATTTGGAAGGTTACTATAGAGGTGATTCCTATACAAATATGCTTTTACTTGATGGCTCTGAGGTCCCTAAAACATAAATTCTATAGAAGGACTACAACCTGATTTTGATTATGCCTTTAGGGTCTCATTTCTTCTACACTCTCATAATATGTCAATTCTCATCTCTCTCTCTCTCTCTCTCTCTCTCTCTCTCTGTATATATACAAATTTATATACATGCACACATGTATACATATATATGTATATGTCAGCTATCTATACATATATAATATATATTTACTTTGTGTACATATATTTGTATATGTATGTAAATATGTATATTTACCTTTTTGGCTACTTTTCATCATTAACATTATTGGAAATTTCAAATTAAAAATACAATCTATTTTTCTCTGATGAACATAGATGAACATAAGAGACTTTACTAACTTGCCCCATGTCACACAGCTATTAGGTGGCAGAACCAGGGATTTGAATTCAAGTCACCTGGCTCTAAATCCTGTGCTTCATCTGCTGCACCATGTAGCCTCCCAGGCATCTCCCATTTCCCATGCAAAAATTAACTTTCGATATATAAGGAAGTATCTCCAATAGAGCAGAGACCAATCTGTTAATGACTAATTATTAGCAGAGTACTGCATCATAGGAAGAGTAAGGAATTTTGTAGCAAAGGCCCTATGTTTATTTCCTGGCCCTGTAATTTTCTCCTTGTATGACCTCGAACAAGCCACTTGCTTTCTATGGGCTTTACTTTCCTCAGTTGAATAATGAGGGAGGTTTTCCAAATTCCCAGCTCAGCACTTTATCAACTACATCTCACTTTTTCTTCTATGTAGAGAAAACATTCTTATATTTCCATTTACTTTGCCTTGCTGTGTTGATTCATTTCAACACACTAGATCATAGAATCATAGAGTTAGAATGGGCCCCAGAGGTCATCTGGTTGAAAGGCAGCTAAGTGATACAATAGATAGAGCACTGGACCTGGAGTGAAGAAAATTTGAGTTCAATTGGGGCCTCAGAAATTATTATCTATGTGATTCTGGGCAAATAATTTATCCTCTATTTCTTCTCATTTTATTCATCTGTAAAGTGGGGACAATAACGGCACCTCTATCCTAGGGTTATTCAAGAATATACAATGAGATAATATACCTCTGTTGCTTTAGAATCCTTAAAACCCTATGTTTTATCATTGTATTATTATTGTTACCACCATCATCATTATTATTAACCATTATGGATGCAAGTATGGATTCTTATTATAATGAGTGACTATTTGCCCTATTTGAAGTCCTCCAGTACTGAAGAGGGCTTCTTCTTACTTAGATTAGCCCATCCCACCTTTGAACAATCCTAGAGGCCAAGACATCCCTCCTTATAACCAGCTAATATGTACCTGCTTCTGTGTAATTTCAGACCATTTGCCTAGAATTCCATGAGCTTCCAGAGGGCACAGACTATAGTACCTACTTCTTCCTTTAGCAATACTTGGATATATATGAGCAGGAAGCCAATATATTGTAATTACACAAGAAGATAAGATGCGACATCAGAAAATGTGTCATTGAATTATACGGTTATAGATTTAAAGCTTGAAGGAATCTTAGAGGACATGTAGTTCAACCTTTCCCTACCCCATTTTATAGATAAGAGGACCACGGGCCAGAAAGTTTAAGTAACTTTCCAAGAGTCACACAGCTAGCAAGTGCTTGGAGTTAAAAAAAGGATATTAGCACTCTGAAGTTAACA
Organism: Phascolarctos cinereus; assembly: GCF_003287225.1. Lineage (NCBI taxonomy): Eukaryota > Metazoa > Chordata > Mammalia > Diprotodontia > Phascolarctidae > Phascolarctos > Phascolarctos cinereus. The sequence goes on along the minus strand of NW_027555736.1, from coordinate 27,484,569 downwards.
TGAATGATTTATGAATACCACATTAAGCCCAACCCACCAGATCACTTTTATCACGAGGAAAAAAAAAAGTAGTCATTAAGCAGGATGCAATGGAGCATTTGATATGGTGCTGTTTTATAGAACAACCTCTTTATGAGAAGGAAGAGGGAGGAAATGCTAATGAAATGTGCAGATGATAATAAATTTTAAGGTGTGGCAAATACAAGTGAGGACAAAAAAATGCATATAAATAGATCTAAGGAGGTGAAATTTATATGCAGTGATAAAAAGTAAATTTATTAGGGAAAATGCAAACTTAATACTTCAATGGGAATTTGCCTATGAATCTCCTATCCTTTTGCATCCAGGCAGCTGTTAACAGTGAGCTTGAAAAGTAGACAATACAAATGCCTTCTTCATATATATTTTCAACATAGAGAAATAAATTCTTTTCCCCTTATAATTATGCTGCTATGGAATGTGACAGAGATAGGAGGAAAGGATGCCAATTCAAGAGGTGATTTCGTTTTTTAAAAATTCTGTTCATCTGCTAGATTATGAGCATTTCAGATTTCCCTTTTATCTCAGTTATACATTGAAAGCTAACACATGGAAGTCTGACAACATCTTTCACTACAGTCCAGCTTCAAAATCTTATCATAGCCTAGTTGTAAAACCTCAGTTCTCAAATCTGTGCTGGTGTGTCCAGAGTTATGCTAGACTCTATCAAGTGGTTATAATCTTTTGGGATGTATAGCATTGATTACAAAAAGGGTGTTCATCATACAAGGAATAATATACAAAAATTCCAAGAAATTCCTCAGTACATTGGCCACTGATTTGTCAAACATAGCCATTTGTGAATGCTACTGACCATTTTCTAGAGCAATCTGCTGAGTAAAAGCCTCAGCTCATATGACTGATCAGTATAGATGAAGATTATATCAAAACCAAGAGAAGCACAGATCACCAAGGTGTTTAATTATTCTAACATTTAAATAGTAAATTTTGTCTTGTTTTCTGTAACAAATATTCTTAAATTCCTTTGAAATCACTAAATTTTATCCTTCGGACTTAGACTTTCCTGAGTTTTCTCCCTCAATTTGTAATTTTTTTGAGACAGATATATCTTGTAAAGAGTTTAAGAGAACTGTCCTCATAATTGACTAATCAGTCTGTCCAGAATTCAGACTAAGACCTTTGAAAATTTGCCTTAGGCACAAATGACAATATTTCAAATTCAAAGAATTTGAATATTTCCTCCCATTTGACTTTATATGGTCATAGCATCACAGATTTAAATTGAGGGGGAGGGGGTAGAGTCAATATGGCAGAAAAAAGACAAAGACTCACCTAAGCGCTCCCTAAAACCCCTTCAAATACATTAAATAATGCCCCCAAACAAATTCTGGAGCATCAGAACCCACAAAAGGATTAAGCAAAACAATTTTCTAGCCCAAGACAACTTAGAAGGTCAGCAAGAAAGGCCTGTCACACTGGGGTGAGAGTGGAGCACAGTACAGTGAAGGCCAAGCTAGCTCAGACCAGCCCTAGCAAACCGGGAGCGGTCTTTGGGAATGACTGAATCAGCAGTAGCAGTGGCTGCTTCTGAAGCTCTTAGCATACAGATTATAAGGAGGTCAAACAACTGGTCAGAAAAAGATTACATAGGTCTCTTTGCTGGCACCATGGCTAGGACTCTGTTGCTTTGCCCATACTCAGATTCTAGTTGCAGTCCTGGGTGACACTCACAGGGCAACGAGGAGCACTAGCACACTAGAGCTTGTGGCCACAGTGAAGCTGGGACCCTCATCACAGTTACGTGGCAGAAAAAATAATGTTTGTGATTGTTCAAATACCAGAGCAAAGGCCGGGAGAGTAGTAAATACACACCTCTCCTAATACCTTGGAAGAACTAAAAACTTACAAATCCCTAGTAGTATTTCTGAAAACAACTACACACACACACACACACACACACACACACACACACACACAAAAGCAAACATAAAGCTTGAGACAGTGGGTCCTCTACCCTGAAAGAAGAACCCCACATTATCAAAGAGTTAAAAGCCAAGAAATAGGTTTGGAAAATGAGAAAACAACAGAAAAAAAAATTCTGACTATAGAAAGTTACTATGGTGACAAGGAATATCAAAACACACAGAAGAAAATAGCAAACTCAAAATTCCTAAATCCAAAGACTCTAAGAAAAATATGAGTGGGTCTCAGTTCATGGACTAGCTCCAAAAGGATTCTAAAAATCAAATAAGAGAGATATAGGAAAAATTGGGAAGAAAAATGAACTTTATGCAAGAAAATTATGAAAAAGGACTCAACAGCTTGTAAAAGGCAAAAAAATACTGAAGAAAATAACATCCTAAAAACAGAATAGGCCAAATGGCAAAAGAGTTATAAAAATCCAATGAGGAGAAGAATGCCTTGAAAAGCAGAATGGCCAAATGAAAAAAGATGTACAAAAATTCACTGAAGAAAACTCTTTAAAAAGCAGCATTGGCCAAAGAGAAAGAGAAACACAAAAATTGACTGAAGAAAAGAACTGCTTAAAAAATAGAATGGGTCAAATGGAAAAAAGAGATAAAAAAGCTCACTAAAGAAAATAATTCCTTTGCAATTAGAATGGAACAAGTGGAAGCTAATGAATCTATGAGACATCAAGGAACACTAAAACAATATCAAAGAATAAAAAAAAAATGAGTCAATGTGAAATATCTTGGAAAAAATAATTGACCTGCAAAATAGATCCACGAAAGACAATTTTAAAAATAATTGGGCTTCCTAAATGTCATAACAAAAAAAAAAGCTGATATATTATCTGTCAAGAAATTATCAAGGAAAACTTCCCTGATACTCTAGAACCAGAGGGTAGAATAGAAATTGAAAGAATACGCTGATCACCACCTGAAAGAGGTCCCAAAAAGAAAACTCTCAAGAATGTTATCCAAATTCTGAACCTTCCAGGTCAAGGAGAAAACTTTGCGAGCAGTCAGAAAGAAACAATTCAAATTTTGTGGAGCCACAGTCAGGATAACAAAAGATTGAGCACCTTCTACATCAAAGAATAGAAGGATTGAGATACGATATTCCAGAGGGCAAAGGAACTAAGATTACAACAAAGAATCACCTACCCAGCAAAACTGAGTATATCCTTCAGGACAAAAATTGGACATTCAATGAAAAAGGGGACTTTAAACATTCTTGATGAAAAGACCAGGACTGAATAGAAAATCTGACTCTCAAATACAAGACCCCAGAGAAGCATATAAAAGTAAACAGGAAGGGGAAATCATAAGGGAGTTAATATGGTTAAACTGTTTACTTTCCTACCTGGGAAGATGATATTTGTAACTCTTAAGAACTTTCTTGTTATTATGGCACTTAGAAGAAGTGTATATAGATAGAGGCCACAGGCATGAGTTGAATATAATAGGATAATATCTAAAAAAAAATAAAATAAGGGGTAAGAAAGAGGAATGCACTGAGAGAAAGGAAAAGGAAGAGGTAGAATGAGGTAAATTATCTGACATAAAATTGTCACAAAAGAGCTCTTACAGAGGAGGGAAAGATGGGGCAGGTGGCAGGGAATGCTTGAACCTTACTGTCATTAGAATTGACTCAGAGAAGGAATAACATACATACCCAAGTGGTTATAGAAATGTATGTTACCATACAAGAAAGTAGGAGGGGAAAGGAATGAGAAACGGGGTGGGATGCTCATAGAAAGAGGCTAGATTGGGAAAGGCAATAGTCATTCAGAGAGAATAGAATAAATGGGGGAAATGGGATGGAAGGAAATACAATTAGTAATTATAAGTGTGAAAAATTGAAGCATTTCACTGATCAATGCCTCATCTCTCAAATACATAGAGAAACAAATCAAATTTATAAAAATAAGTGCCATTCTCCAAATTCACAAATCACCAAATATATACAGTCAATTTTCAGAGAAAGTAATAAAAGCTATCTATAGCCATATTAAAAAATGCTCTAAATCACTATTGATTGGAGAAATGCAAATTGAACCAATTCTGAGTTATTACCTCACATCTATTAAATTGGCTAATAGGTCAGAAAAGGAAAATGACAAATGTTGCAGGGAATGTTAGAAAGTTAAGACACTAATCAACTGCTGATGGAATTGTAAACTTATTCAACCATTAGGTAGAACAATTGGAAACTATGCCCAGAGGCCTATAAAACCATTTATACTTTCAACCTAGTGATACCACTACTAGGTCTGTATCCCAAAGGAGACAAAAAAGGAAAAGGACTTATAAGTACAAAAATATTTATGGCAGCTATTTTCTGGTGGCAAAGAATTGGTAACTGAGGGGATGCTCATCATTTGTGTAATGGCTGAACAAGTTGTGGTATATGATTGTGAATACTATTGCACTATAAAAATGATGATGCTTTCAGAAAAACCTGAAAAGGTTTACATAAACCGATACAAAGTGAAATGAATAGAACCAAAAGAAACTTGTGCACAGTAAGAGCAATATTGTAAGATGATCAACTGTTAATAACTTGTCTATTCTCAACAATACAGTGATTCAAGAGAACTCTGAAGGATTTATGATAAAAAAAAAAAAACGCTATCTATCCCCAGAGAAAGAAGTGATGGAGTCTGGATACAGATTAAAGCATACTTTTTTTAAACTTTATTTTTCTTATTTTGGTATTTTGGTATATGTTTTCTTTCACAATATGACTAATATGGAAATATGTTTTACATGACTACACAGTATAGCTTATATCAAATTGCTTGTCTTCTTAAAGAGGGAGGTGGTGATGGAGGGAGAGAATCTGGAACTCAAAATTTTTTAAAAAAGGAATCTTGAAAATTGTTGTTACATATAATTGGGGAAAATAAAATGCTAAATGTAAAAAAAAAAATAAAATGGAGGTGAATCTTGGAAATTATGTAGCCTCAACCTTCATTTTCCATTTAACCTCAGGAGACCAGGGCTTTGCCATCTACCCAGCCCCTAAAACCTTTGGTCTTCTGGAACTTTCCATCTATCTCGAAGTTGTACTCTATCATATGTGTTTGTTCCCCCTAATACAGTATGAATTCTCTGATACCGGTTACTGTTTTGATTTTTCTATTTGTATGCACCATGCTATGTGCACACTAGGTACTTTTTTTCCCCTATAACTAAATAAAAGCATAAGACTTATTAGGTAAAGTGCTGCATTTAGATTCAGAGTCTTAGGTTCAATTTCTAACTCTGTCTTTTACTTACTCATGACATTGGTCAAATCATTTTAGCTCTCTGGACCTCAGTTTCTCATCCATAAAGTGAGTCAGTTATAATAAATGGCTTCTAAGGTCCCTTCCAACTCTAAATCTATGATCCTAAGTTTGCTGTAATATTGTTTAAGAAAAATGGCATTAGTCTGGGAGCAAAATAAAATGTCTTAAGCCCAGCTCCGTAATGACTTAGCTGTATAACCCTGAGGAAATCACTTTTCCTCTCTTTGGTTTCAGGTTTTTCCTCGGTAAAATGAGTTTGGACCAGATTATCTCTGAGGCCCTTTTGAATGCTGACGTCCTAAGACACTTCATACCTAGTTTGACCTATATTATGGCTACACAACTTGCTAACTACACAACACCTTGGTCCAATCCCTTCTTGTCTCAGGGCTTCAATTCTCTCACCTTTAAAACAAGGAATTTGAATAAGATGAACGTTAGCTCCATACAATTAGCCAATTGTAGAGTGGCATGTGTCCAAAAATACTGAGATACCAGAGAAAGAGGGCCCCATTTTCAGCTTGGTCATTAATAAGTTTTTGTAACGTTAATTAGGTTAATTGATAGAGTTTACTCACAAGATGCCAGTCATTCTTAGTGGCAGCAGGACAAAGTATAATGGATCCCCACACCAGCCCTAGGTCAGGCCAAGAATTATGTGGAAACAATATAGAAGGAGCAGTGGCAAGGATGACCCAAGGTTGTATGCAAGTTCTCCCATGGAATAGTTGGGACTTCTCTTGCTGTTTACATTGTCTTAATGTAGTTTACATTCTCTGTGGAGTCATAGGTCAGGATCCTAGGTTCTGGTTACCATCATATAGGATATACATTCTCTCTCAGGAGGAAGAATTTAAGAAAAGTCAGTAAAACTATCAGAAAAAGTAGAGCTAGGACAAAGAAAGGGCACAATAATGATTGTTTATCATAACACTTCTAGTCCATAGGCAACCTCCAAGTCTCTCTGATAATCTACTTGCTTGGATTAATGCACTAGAAATCATGGGGTATGTCAAGGATTGTATTTGAGAGTGTTAAAATATCATTATACTCACAACCAATAACGCATGAGATGTCGAGTTAATGAGACTTTGAGTGTTACTTAGTTGAACCCATTTATTTAACAGGCTATAAAATGGATAGAGGGAGCTGAACTGATTTGCCCAAGAACACACAGAGTAAATAATGGCAACCAAGATTCAAGCACAGGTCCCCAAAATCCGGGTCAGTGTGATCAATCATTCATTCAGCATGAGATTACTAGGCATTTGTTATGAGCCCCAAACTATAATAACGGGGGAAGGATTCTTCATTTCTTGCCTAGAATATTTCAGTGTCATTTAAATTAGTCTTCCTTATTCCAAATTGACATTGTCTCAAATACATATTTCATGTGGCTACCAAAAGAAAACTCTTATAACTCAGATTTCACCATGTTCATTCCCTACTTAAAAATCCCCAGTGGTTCCTTATTGCCTCTAGGACAAAATACAAAAAAGAAAAAGTCTTCTGAAATAAGATATTTAAAACCTTCCCCAATCTAGCCTCTCCCTACCTATCTAGGTTTCCAAACTGGTTTTGACACCTGACATTTCATTTTCCACTTTCATACCATAGCTCATACTGTCCCCAGGCCAATGACACACTATTCTCTAATAGTCACCTCTTAGAGTACCCAGTTTAAGTAAGGGCCAGACTCTGTCTTATTTTCTTGTTCTTTACACCTTCAGGGACTTGCAAAAGGGATTTGACCATTAGAGGTGTCCAATAAATATTTATATAATTGAATTGAATCCAATTCGTTCCATGTTATTGCTCTCTCCCCAATAAACTAGATTCTAAAATTCCCTTAAAAGTCAAATGAGATAATATATAAAGAGCTTTGGAAGCCTTAAAGGACTAAACAAATGCTATATTTCATTTTTTAAAAAAAATTGTTATTCAAGCTTAAATACACAGATTATTTCTAATTTGGTAAGATTTCCAGAATTGGTTAGCAGCAAAAGATTACTCAGATGATTATTCGTCTGTTGATATCAATGTGAATTTGGAAGCTAATGAGTGTTTGTCATGATGAGGAGCCAAACGATCCGTTTTGATCTTTTGAAATGGAAATATCATTTTTTTATATAGTTGGAAATCATGGGCAATTAAAAGGGATATGTGAACTATACAATTTAGCCTTTAATTATTAACCATGTTTTCCCCAGAGTTTATACACACACACACACACACACACACACACACACACACACAATAAGATTTATATGTGACTATTTCTATATATCTATGTATGTACATAAATATAAAACAATAATAAGGGCACACAAAATATGCATACTCATTATATATAAATATATTATTGCAATGTATACAGATATGTAATATGACACATAATAATGCATTATATGTATATACAAATGCATATGTGACATACAGTTGGGACCTATACCACTGCACATATTTGTGTATGTGGATAGAATATGTGTATTTTGCTCTCTCTCTGTGTGTATAAATATATATATATATGTGTGTGTGTGTGTGTGTGTGTGTGTGTGTGTGTGTGTGTATGTGTGTGTATGTGTATATATAAATACATATGCATATATATATATATGCACACATACAGAGAAAGAAAGAGAGATCTTGCTATATAGAAACAGAATGAAATAGGTACACATAGAAGTAGACATCATTTTTACATTTTTTTAAACTAGATTTATAATTTCACACCTGGATAACCCTCTGTCTATTAATGCAAGTCAGCACCTTCTCTGTACCTTATAGGCTTGGACAGTTGCCTGGGCTGGTGAGAGATTGTGTGACCTGTCCATGTTTACACAGCCAGAATGTGTTACAGGGATTTCTTCCTGACTCTTTAGAGAATGACTCTCTATTCACAAGGATTTCTCTTCGATCTATCAATAGAAATTAAATTTTAAAATCATCTCCCAAGTTTTCTAGATAGAATATATTATTCACCTTTCGCTTTACAATAAAAATCTCACATTTATATGTATCTGACACTTCGAAATATGCAAACTACTTTCTTAAAAAAGACTTTTTGGGAAAGTCAATTAAACTCCATTGACCTCAGCTTCTTCCTTGATAAAATAAGAGGGCAACACTTGATGGGCTCTTGACATTCCTTCTGCTCCAAAATCTATACTCTTTTTTACCCTATGCACCTCGGATAGTAGGTAGTACAGACATTTTATAGGTTTTCTGCATTTTACTGATGGAGCGGACAGGGAAAAATCCATTTGTTAAGTACTCACTTTGTCTAATCACTGTGCTAAGTGATACATATGGTCTCATTTGATCTTCACAACAACTCTGTAAAACAAATGCTATCATTTCCCTCCATTTTCCAGATAAGAAAGTTGAGGCAGAGAGAAATTAAGTGATTTGCCCAGGATCATTCACCTAATAAGTTTTTGCAGCATAATTCAAATTCAGGTCTTCATGACAACAGTACCAATGCTCTATCCAATGATGAAGAACTCTAAGATATGGAATTGTGAAACATAGCTTGCTCATGAACTGTGTAAGACTTCATTTGAATGCCTCCATCATCTCTCCAAGTTCCATTCTCATGCTATTCTCCACGCTCCTTTCTCCCCTCAATGGGACACAGCAATAATCTGGGCCCAACCATACAGCTCAGTTATAGTTATTGCCAAGAGGGAGTGTAATCATATCTGTCTCATGCCTACTTTTTCTTAGCACTTTTCTAATAATTATGAGCCATGTTGTTAGATTGCTCTGAAGTTTATAAAAATAATTATATTAATTTGAAATACTCTATGACATCCTTTTCAAACCAGTAAGCATTTATTTAACATCTGATCTGCACAGTGCACTGTCCTAAGCCTCCAGCTTACAAAGATTAAAAAGCCTTCAACCAGCTTAAGTCTTATTGAGTAGATAGGACATGTGGATATATATATATATATATATATATATATATATATATATATATATATATATATGTAAATAAAAGCTAATTTGAGAATTCACAACTGGGGGATTAGAATAATATAATTCTTATGGTCAAATAGCCTGATATAAACTGTCCTATTCATCTGAGTGAAATAGTTTGACTTTTGCACTGGAAGCAAAGAACCACATTTAAATATGCAAATTAAGGCAGTAAAATCTATGTGAACAAAATCACAACTCATATTTATATTCACATAAAATTTATAGAAAGTTTTACATACTTATCTATGCATTTATATGGCGCAATATGAAGAGAATTATGAACATGTAGTAGAAACATTAACACTATGCAATTATTTAAACCACAGTAATTTTTTTTTTGGTTTTTTGTTCTGTTTTTAGATATAAAATGATAAATACTGCCGAACTCATAGTAGGACTTCAGGAGGATAACCTCTACTGACCCAGCTGGAATAAATGGATTCCTAAAGTTATATTTCCATCAAAGGGACAACAGATGGGGAAATCATCTAAATAGGTGAGTCAAGAGACTTTGAGAAATGGCAATTATTATTTAACTCCAGATTGCAAAAAGGGTCCTAGATCTGAATGTTCTACAAAGACAGAAAAGTGTAACATTTTAGACAGCAGGGACTATTTAGATTCTTTTTTCCTATTTTTGTCTTTAGATATCTAATACCATACAAGAAATTTGACACGATAAACAGCTCCCAACTTGAATTCAGTTTAAAACCTGAGAGAGAGAAAAAAAAGGATTCTGGTAGAACATGTTTCTATCAGTTTCGAGGGTTTCTAAGTCTGGCTTTTTGGGAAAATAATAAGTAAAAAAGGCTTGATTAAATTAAACTGCTTGTAGTCTTTAACACAGTTCTGTCCCTGATGGGAATAAACCCCAAGGATAAAAAGAGACAACAACAGTAACAAACAAACAAAACCCAGTAGTATTGTTTTGTTTTCTTTTAATTTTTGGTCACAGCCAAGAATTGTAAACAAAATGAATGAATATCCATTGGAGAACAGCTGAACAGAGTATAGTCTATGAAAGGAATGATGTGTTATCATACTGTAAGAGTTTACATATATGAGAAATGTAGATAAATATGGTGAGATCTGTGAACAAAAAGAGAGGGAAGGGAGCAGATCTAAGAGAAGACCAGTATATAAGACTGCTTTAAATAGTTCAAATGGAAAGAAAAACAAAAGAGGATGAGTGGAATTATAATGACTAATCCAATCTGGACAGATGATGTGTCTCCTTTTCATTGGAGATATTGTGGTGGACAGTAGCTACGAAACACCTTAACTCCTGTAAGACTTTGTTTCTCCCCCTCATTACAAAGGAAGGCCCACGGTTGGTGGCAGGGGTAGGGAGTTTATCTGGCAATGATTGCTACAAAAAATGGATAAAAGTTTGAAATAAATAAAAATAAGCAGGCAGGCTGGGTGGGGCTGCCATAGCCCCACAGATGGAAAAAAAAAATCCTCTTTCTTAGAAAGGAAGCCTGACCTTGGCACCTAATAGTTGTTCTCAGCATTCATCTGTCTTTCCTATTTCCACTGAGTTCACTGTGGTCTTGACTCACGGAGTCCTCATCACCAGTTCTTTTCCCTGCTTGTCTTAGCCATTCCTTCTAAGCACAATGGTGCATTTTGACAACTGAAACTCTTCTATTTGTTGAAGTCCATCTGTGCTTCTCATTCCTGACCTCAATTTCACCTGCTTTCTTGCATTCATTCAGCAGTAACAGCTACTAGGAAGCTCAGCTCCTCTGCGCTTTTGCCTTCACTCTCATTGTCAGAACCACTTACCCAGCTGCACACCATTTATAGTCACTAGTGCATCCTGTGCCGTCTGGCCTCAGCTGCTCTCAGGGGCATCTTGGATACTTTGTAGACAACTTAACCCTTTAATGCCTAAAGTCCTAAAGCTAAGCCATGAAAACAAATGGCACATCCTCAGTATGCAGAGATAGATGGATTGAGCTTGAGATAGGCATCACAACAAAAGAGCAAATTAGTTCTTGAGTCAGAGCTCTAAGGTTGGAATACCAGTGCTGATGCTTTGCTGCACCTGTGAGACCTTGGCTAAGGTAGTTTACCTCGATGAGCTTCTCTTTTCTCATATATAAAAGGATGAGATTGGACAATTGGAATAGAGATTGTTTCACCATTTGTACTCAATGTCTCAGAACATTGGAAGATGGAAATGCATTTTAGCTGTTGGGTCCTCATCACCTTGGAATATCCAATTGCCCCATGGACTTTTCACAGTTACATATCTCACTGACATAGTGACCCTTTCAGTATATTCTTTCTGGGTTCCTCCATTTTGAGTAAAGGCCTAGATCTGAGAATCTTCATTTCCCTTCTCCCTGTGCTTCTGAATTTTTAGATTTTATCAGCATGCCTCACCTTTAATCTTACTCTAGAATCTCCCTGAGCCCCAGAACCTCCACACTCTGGCATATCTATCAACCCCTTGTGGCCTTTTTATCATTGAAGATCTTGACTTCAACACACTGCCATCATATGGCTACCTTGATGCCCCACCCAACCCCAAAATCTGGTTCCATCTCATGTGTTGTCGTCACCCATTAGAAAATAAGTCCCTTGAAGACAGAGACGGTCTTGGTTGAGGAGCTTGAATTTGTATTCCCAACATTAGCCCAGTTTCCAGTATATGGTGAGGACTTGATATTTGTTGTTTTACCTTACTTTCCCTCATCTTAAACATTTGCTTATTGATTGATGCTTTCTTGTGACATTCCATCTACATCTAGTCCTATGAGCCCATATATTGTATTTCAAAATAGAGAAAGCCTGACATTGTGATGAAAGTTTTCAACTTGCAGTCAGGAAGACCTGAGTTCAAAAACTCCTGTCGCCATTCATTAGCCGTGCCACCAGAGGAACTATAATGAATGTCTCTGAATCTCAAGCAACTACCTACAAATTATTGACTAAAGAGTAGAAAAGTTATCGTCATCTTGGTGGAAGAAACCCTCACATTGATTGCCTCAAAGATCCTTGATACAATAATGTTTTGGTATGAAGGACATGCATCCTGACAGGGTCTTTCAGGATGAAAAAGTATATATGAACGTAGGCTGATACTCATGGGATCGTTGGATCATAGATTTCAAGATGGAAGAAATCTTTTTAGTCATCCAGTTCAAATCCACAATTTTACAGATGAGGAAGCTGAGGCCTACTGAGGTTAAGTAACATACGGGATCATAAATGTAGAGCCAGAGGGGGTCTCAGAAGCCATCTAGTCCTATCTCTTATTTTATAAAGGAGGAAACAGAGGCCAAGGACTTTAAGACTGAGGCAAAGAACTGAACTAGTTTACGGCTAATAGGCTAAGTACAGTTTGTTATCACTAGCCCTGTTTCTCTACATCCCAAACTAGTCTGGAGGGGGCATTGATCAATTTTGCATCTGATCATCAGCAAACTGGATAAACTGCCTGTCTGCAATGGTTTATCTGTTTGGGATATAGTGATGGAAGAAGGATTACACTTGTTCTCTTTGTCTCCAGAAGTAGAGATCAAAAAGCAATCAGACATTTATTTGCCAGTTCTTTCTCTGGATGCAGATGATGTCTTCCTTCATAAATCCTTTGTAGTTAATTTGGGCATTTGTAGTAGTCAAAATGATTTTGATTTTATGTATACACACATATTTGAGCCTAATTGTAATCATCTGTAGGGTGGGGGAGGGGAAGAAAACAGGGAAAAATAAATTAGCTTGATACATTTATTATATATTTAAAAGGAATAGCAAGTTTTGTAATATATTTGCAGCTTCATATTCAATTATCTTTTTATTGTACTATTTTATGGAAATGTTTGTTTTATTCCATAAATTAAAAATAAAACAAAAAAAATTTTAAATCAGCCTTGCTATTACAAAATATAGATATATGACTCAACAGTCATTCATTTAAAAAAAAAAAGATGTCACAGTTTTAGCAATTGAAGTGATCAATGAGTCAGCAGTGTAATATATCCGACAGGAAAATCTAATGCAATCTTAGGCTGAATTTTTTTGAAAGACCATGTGCTCAGGGCAGCTAGATGACACAATGGATACAGCACTAGCCCTGGAGTCAAAAGGACCTGAGTTCCTGAGTTCAAATCTGACCCAAGACACTTGACACTTACTAGCTGTGTGAAACTGAGCAAGTCACTTAACCCCAAATGTTTTGCCAAAAAAAAAGAAGAAGAAGACCACATGCAGATGAAAGAAGGTGATACTCTTATCATCTTCTGCTCTGATAAGGCCACATGTGCAGTATTGTATTCACTACTTACCATCACCTTAAAGTATAGCATGATAATACATAGGATTAGGCAACCAGGAAGCTGAAGGCCTTTTCAATTGTATTCTCTGGCCAGTGGTGGAATTTAGCTGGGAATGTTTATACTAGTAAAAAGGAGACTTAAGAGTCCTTGAAGTATGTCTTCAACCAGAGAGCAATTAGGGAAAGGAAACATTTGACATTTTCTTGGAAACAGAGGATAGAACTAAGAGCAAGGATTATAGGGGAATTTTAAAATAATAATATGATATATAATATGCTAAATATAATGTAACATAACTAACATAATCTATTATAATATAATAAAAATTAAAATAGGTAATTAGGTAAAATAGGTAAATTTTAATATGAGGTGAAATAAAAGTAACAAAATACAAATATATATAGAGAGAGAAAGAGAGAAAGTATATGCACATTCATGCCTATATACATATATACTTTTTAAAAACTTTTGTTTCCCTTAACATGAGGAAATTTACCTATTTTGTACATTGTATATGTATGAACATGCATGTGAGTATCATATACATACATATATAATATGTATATATGACATACACATATATCTATAAATATATCTGTCTATATACACACATAAACATATATACATACATATGTGTGTATATGCGTGTGTGTATATACATATATACATATATACATATACATATACATATACATAGACATATACATGTATATATATACATATATACATATACATATACATATACATATACATATACATATACATATACATATACATATATATATATCTCCTAACATTCAGAGTAATTCAAACTACAAGCTTTCTTGGGAGGTAGTATGTTACTCCTCACTGGTACTGTTGAAGCAAGGAATAGATGTTCACTTTTGAGAATTGAATGGTAATTTAGATGGATTCTTCATGTGAATCATATTGTACTTAATAACTGCTGGTTTCCCTTCCATTTATAAGATGTTATGATTCTTTGATTCCATGATTCTAAGACAGGACCTATGAAGAAAGAAGTCTCATATATCTTTCAATTATAAACTACTGCTCTGGATGTGCTTTAAAGAGAAGTAGTAGAGCTGACAACTTACATACTCAATGCACCACAAATCTTCCCTGTTTACATTCTCATGTCTGAAATTTCTCTGTTAAGATTAACTCCTTTAGTTTGGGATCATGTATCTGTATTGAATGGTTCAATCAGAATGTTCCCAGTTTAAATTGCCTTTTGTCAATCATGGGAGACTTTTGTGGGGTTAAGATGATACTTGAATCATTCCTGTCTCCTCTTTCAAATTACTATAATTTGCCTGAATGTTAATTTTTCCTCACGCAATGACAGTTTTAGTAGAAGTTCAAATGATTTGTCAGCTGCAAGGACAATGTTATCACACAATCAGTTTCCATTCCCTTCGATGGGTTCTTGCTTGTGCCATCATACAGCATGAGTGTGTTCACACCCTTTGTAGATACAACATGCCACTTTTCTTCCCAAATTTAACTGAGGCTGTTAATCGTCAGCAAGTCTTGCTCTTACCCGAAAATATACCTGTACCTTCAAAAGTCTTTTGGGGTAGCCTCTGTTGCCAAAACAACTGCCCAGATGTGTCTTGGCATGAAGTGATTTTTCATAAAACCTTGAAAACGTTGGCTCTTTGTAAATAACCTGAAAAATAGTAGTAACAATCTTCTGTACTTACAGTGGTAGATTCCAGCATTGAGACCTAATAAGTTGTAAGACTTTTCATATGAAACCTTTCATTACTAGCTACTAAAGTTTATGGTAGAAAGTAATTGGTTCTTACTGTATCCCTAAGCCTTGGTTTACAAATAGGCCTTGTTATAAATAAATTGTCCAGCTTTTTCTCATTTCTCTAAATGTCACATCCCCAAGAGAATCTATGGTCCTTGAGGACAGGTCTTTTTCTTCATCTTCTCTTGTCCATGTGTCTTGTTTGTATCCATGGGAAGTGTTGGATAAATACTTGTTGAATTTAAGTTTGAATCAAGGCAAATGTTTTATATTAAATTTGGCCTGAAAACCAGACTACTATAAGAAATATTATACTGAATTCAGAAAGAATTCTATAGAGCAAGATCGTTTTACACACGGGGAAACTGTGGCTGCTGAAGGTGAATTGACTTTTCCAGTGTCACACAGAAATAAATATCAATAACAGGATTTGAGGCCAAGTTTTCTGACTGTTGACCCTTTCCCTTGTATAACACTGCCTTCCTAAGCATGGGAGTTGGCTACCTCTCTGGAGATTTAGTGAAAAAGACATTGTCTTTGGCATCAGAGGATGGCAGTTCTAGGCTTTGCTTCATGAATTAATGTATTCATGTCCTTTAACAAATCATTTAACCTACTGGGCTTTCAATTTTCTTTTCTGGAAATCGGACACAGATGGTTGGTTAGATGTCTGCGAGGACTTCAGTAGCTCTGTTCCTATGATCTGCCCTCGATGTTGTTTCTTTTCCTTCTTTTGGTCTCACCAATATGTGATATACAAATTCTGACAGATTTGGTCAGGCTGTTCTTTCTGTATTCAATTAGCATTTTCAATATCTTCTGTACTTTGCTACTAGAGAGCTAGACAGCATAGTGGATAGAGTAGTGGACTTGAAGACAGGAAGACCTGAGTCTAAATCCCATTCCAAGCATTTACTACCTGTGTGACTGTGGGCAAGTCATTTAACTTTCGTTTGCCTCAGATTCCTCATCTGTAAGATGAGGAGGTTGGACCCAATGGCATTTTCAATCTCTTCTAGCTCTAGATTTATGACGCTATGGTTGATAACTATCTCACAGTCAGGAAAAATCCAAGCCACATTTATCATTCTTTGCAAATCTTTTAGAGGCTATATCAGAATTGTTGATCTCTAACTGATGTTAAGCTCTAAAAGATTTTCTCTATGTCATAAACACACAAAAAAGTGGGCCACATTAACTCCCACTTGGGAAAGCACTAGATACCTCTTCTTTGTAGAACCATTTCTTTCTAAGTGAGAATGAAACCTAAAGTTCAGAGATCAAATCCTCATTGATAAGCCTCCATATATTAATTTTCTTGCCTATATTGTGGATGAATTCTGTGTGTCAAAATTCACAGTGCTTCTTTGTTCATCCTCACATACCTCATCAAATGTCATCTACTTTCAATCGGGTCAAATAATATTTCTTAGGGCTGTCTATATCACCCACATCTTTCGTATCATTATTAGAAAAGTGACTGAACTTACCCTTTGTATTCTTTTTCAGTTTAGGGACTGACAGAAACAAATCCCATAATACATCTGTTCTCATAGGAATACGTGCCTCATAGGCATAATAGTTAATCATTTGCACATGCCATTGATGGCTTTTATTGGCATTTAATTTCCACCCAATTTTCTCCATCTCTTTGGGTAAATATATTATGTTTCCAGTATAATTTAGGAAGAGGTTGATTCCCTTGGACCAAACAAGTTGATATAAACTCATAAAGTAATGAGCATATAACAGAGGTGAAAAGGGGTGATTATGATCAACTAAGTGAAAAATTGTGTATTCTACTCCCCTCACCTGACCTTGTTATTCTATCACAATACTGAAAAGCTTTCCTTCATTTAATTTCAAAGAAATATAATCATTGGCCAAATAAAGATTTACCAAAGTTCCTGCTAGCCTTCAAAAGCTAGGCTTATCTACCCAAGAGATATTTGAGGATGGGAGCATCTCTGAGGATTTCAAGCCCTATACCTCTACCAAAGGGTGGTAGTCAGGCAGGGAATTTTGTTTTCCTCTCCCCCACCCAGAAATGAAATCTTGCAGAAGATATGTGTACTTAGTAGGTGACATCAAAATCACCCAGGAACAGAGTCAGATACAGAGATTGTGTGTGTTTGTGCTTGTTTATGTGTGTTGCATGTGTGTGTGCACACATGTGTGAGCACATGCACATAGGGGGAATAGTCAGTGTCAACAAACATATCTTATGCCAATAGAGATGAGAAATTATGGTCAATAGCTCCGATCATGAAAACCAATCCTGGAAGCAAAAAGAAATAGACATTCAGAGAGGAGCAGGCCCAAGAACTCAGGTGAGTGAACCAGAGAGCAGAGATGCTACTGGGACGGCAGTGGAGGTGGGGTGGACAACATCAGGATAAAACAAAAAGAGAAATGATATTAGGGCCTTGAAGTACCAAAGATGTGAGTTCCCTTGGAAACAGTCTTTCACTCTCACTGTATTCTATGTTTGTGCCCACAATTTCCACTGATACCACATGCATTTATGGAATAGTGTGCTCTAGGGTGGGTGCAAAAGTCGTTGGGTAGCTATTGTTCATGGCATGTCATCTGAGTAACTGTCTTCCTTTGTTTGGTCATTTGCCTATGGGCTGACTATTGAAAACGAGTACCTGAGTATGGACTGTTAAGTTATAATTTTGATACATAGAATAAAAGACTATAATATAGAATTTGAGAGCAGTACTCATCCCCTGAGACACCTAAATCACCAGTGTAGTTTGGGGGAAGTAACACAGAGAATATGCTACAAATATGTTTCAGAAAATACCAACATCCCTAAAGGGATTCTTTAGTAAACCACTATTGATTGTTAATACCATAGAACTGATTAGATATACAGATCAGCTAGTTGTCCTGGAAAGTAATGAGAAAACTGTTGACTGAATAGGAAAGAAGACACAGAAGTTTTGATGAAGGAAACTGTGAGGGCTTTCTATAGAAAACTGTGGAGATTAGCTTGGGTGTACCACCATAGGGAGAGTTTCCAAAAACCTAAAGTGATTTGATCATTTTCCTAAACCCTGGGTGATTGAAGGGATAGGGGCAAAGAAACCCAAAAGAGAAAGAAAACAGGTATTAAAAAAGAAGAAAAAGGGTAGAAAAACTTAACCTATATGACAGTTTTGCTAAAGACGAGTCCTTTCATTCGTTTGTATAAAGAGATGACCAAAGTTCTATCCCTACCCTTTCTCCTCACTTTAATCAGTAAGTGTGAGTGTATTGAGCCTGGTTGAGGCAGCTAGGTGAAAATAAATTGATAAAATGGTGGACTTAGAGTCAGACTGACCTGAGTTTTAAACCTACCTGAACATTTACTCTCTTTATGACTTTGGAAAAAGTCACCTAACTTTTCTTAGCCTCAGTTTCTTCATCTGTAAAATATAATAATAGAACCTGTGTCACAGAGGACCAAAGGAGATAACACATCTAAATAGATTTGGAAAAAGTTAAAGAGCTATGTGAATGCTATTATCAATAGTACTAAAATGATATTCAACTAGATGAATTCCAAAATCCCTCTATCTTTTTTTTTTTTGGCAGGTTGGTATTTATTTATCATCTCCAATGAAACAGTATGGTACAGTGGGAGAGAAGGGAACACTGGGCATGGATCAAGGAAGGCCAATGGTTTGAATTTCCCCTTTTACTCTGTGATCTTGGGCAAGGCAAGTGTCAACCTCTCTGAGCCTCAGATCTTTCAGATGAAAAATAGGGCTAAAAAGTTTGTAGCCCAGGGTCAATGTCAGGCTAAGCAGAGATAATATATGTAAAGCACGTTCTAACCCTTAAAGTACTATATAAATGTCAGCTATTATTTTTGTTCTCCCATCTTATTCTTCCCCAGTCTCTCCTTTAGCTGTGAAATCCTTTTTCATTAAATCTTGTTTCAGGTCTTTCAAATGTTAAATCCCTCCAGGGACAAGATTCTCAGAAGCACCTAGCCATTTCAAATTCCCTGGTCCCCTAAAAGTTTACGGAAGGCTTCAAGGACTCTCATTGTGAGTGTGGCAGCAATATGTGGATGTCTTTTAAAAATCAGGCTAATATTCTGGAAAGATTGCTGTAATTAGACTCTGAAAATCTGGATACAAATCCTGACTCAGTTGCTCCCTTCCTCTTTAACCAGAGGTATATCATGTCACCTTTCTGAGTCTCAGTTTCCCCATTCACAAAAATGAAGAGGATGTACTTGAATTACCTGCCACCACAAGGATACCGTGAGAAGAGAGCTAGAGGTAAATGGATGTTGTCAGTGAATTCAAAATTCATCTTACCCATGCTGAAGTGCTCTATTTAATCAATCAATCACCAAACATTTATTAAGAATCTACTATACATCAACCATGGGCCCTAGGCAGCTCAGTTGATAGAATTTTGGGCCTGGAGTCAGGAATACCTGAGTTCAAACCCGGCCTTATACATACATCACCTATATGACCCTGGGCAAGTCATTTAACCTTTGTTCACCTTAATCCAATGGAAAAGGAAATTGCAAACTACTCCAGTATCTTACCAAAAGAATCTAATGGATAGCATGGTTCTCAAGGTCATGAAGAGTGAGATATGGCTGAATAACTGAACAACAATAACATATCAGCCACTTTACTAGAGACTGGAAATATAGAGGCAAACAGAAAATAACCCCTATCATCATGTCTCACATGTTCAATTAACTATTTATAAGACTCTTTAAATGATGAGTTGCTTGTATTTTGAGTGTCCCTCTTTTTACAATCAGCTATCTCTTCTTTGAGATGTATTCCAGGGTTAATGCTGCTGATTGTCTAAAAAAAAAATGACAAACCTGAAATGCTCTCACCATCAGCCCAGAACCATTCACATTATCTCCTGATCAAGCTGTCACATTGACATCAGTGAGCTTAAAAAATTCCACAGCGGTCAGGAAAGAAATTCTAGCTCCCCAAACTTTGTATAGCCCAATGAATATTTATATCCTCTCTCTTCCTTCCAGGGCTATGACTCAGTGATTACCCCCTCACTGAGCGACTGTGCTGAGCCATGAAAGAGTTCTCCCCAGGCCCATTTTGTTTATGGAGAATGTCAGTTAAACAAGATATTGATTCTGAGATGAGACTCTCACTCAGCTATAATCCCAAGCTCAGAGGTTTGACCCTTTCTCGCTACGTGTCATTCATGGATCCTATGTTCATTTAGTATGGTTTATGTTCACAAGCTAACCCTAGGGAGGTTGGGATTTGCCTGCAAACTGATTCTGGCCATCTGAGCACACTACAAATAGACTTTGGCGAGACGGTGTGCAGTAGAAGGCAGAATGTTAGACCTCTGAGACCACAGATCTGGAGCTGAGAGGTGCTTAAGAGCAATGGAGAATATAATCATTTTTATGTCAACTCCATGACCCCTGACACTTGATGAGGTACCATATTTTGAGGGTCATCTATACCAAAAGTTGTTCAGGGAGATAGCATTGACTGAACTAACCTAATCTGGCTGTCAGTGATCAGACCAGGCTTATCCTTGCATAAAAGTCCCTAGCTCTTCCTCCATTAAGACTATGGAAATCCTGGTCCTTGATGGTACTACTGGAGTTGGATGAAGCTCAAAAAAAAATTGTTCTGGTGGAGAATTGGTACTGTCTGGGTCCTCATGGCCAGATATTTTATAAAACTTTCTTGTCTTCCCTTTGGGCCTGGCCCTCCCCTCCTGATGAGAGAGCTGCCACAGCAGCGGGCTATGCAACAATCATGGCCCTTGATGGCACTACTGGAGTTAGAAGAAGCTAGAAAACTTGTGGTCAAGACTCCCTGTTGCTCCAGACTCAGCCCTACATTATAGCAAACATCCCTATCAGCCCTTCTTTTGACAACTTGCCATGGGGCAGAGTATGGCAAGTCTATCCCCTCTTCCCCCTCCTATCATGACATTTGACCAGAAGAAGCTTCCATAAGCCTTTGTAGTTGACCCTTTCTTCCATATTAAGGTGAGTCACATCCAGAGAGGATTATGACTTTGACTAGACTGAAATTCTATGGTGCTACAATAATTTAATAAAATTGTTATAAAGCTTAAAAAATGGCCCTCTCCTAACTTTCCGCTTTACTCTCCAAAATGTACTCTTTTATTCAATGACTTTGCTCCTGGAGGTTCTACAAACAAGATACTCCATCTAGTGGTGCTAGGAGTTCTCCCTGGCTGTCCCCAGTGCCTGGAGTCCTCTCCCTCCTCTGCTCATACTAATAACCTTCCTCACTTCCTTTAAGGCCCAAATAAAATTTTAACTTCTACAGGAAGCCTTCCTTAACCCTTCTTTAATTCTAGTACTTTCCCTCAGTTGATTATCTCCTGTTTATCTTGTGCATAGCTTGCTTTGTATGTTTGTTTGCACATTGTCTGCCCCTTTAGACTGTAAGCTCTTTAAGCTCAGGGGCTGTCTTTTCCCTTTTTTGTATCCCTAGAGCTTAGCACCATGACTGGCAAACAGTAGGTGCTTAATGTTTATTTACTGATTGATGCTGTACCACCCAGCTGCCCTTTATACATGGAAAGAGATATCTATATATGTATACATGTGTTAGAAGTAGACATTAATAAATACATAGCCTTCTCACCCTTACAACAGCCTTCTATTCATTTGACCTGGTAACACCTCATCTGAAAAAAGGATATAGAATTCTCTAAGAAAAGTAAGCATATTTCCAATATGCTTTTACACAGAAACATTACTACTGGGAATAGATAGATAAGGGACCAAAGACAGAAAGGATAGTCCTACATATGCCAACATATTCATGAAATCTTTTTGCTAGCAAAAAAAAAAACTGGCACAAATGTACCCATTGATACAGTAATAACACTGAAGCACAGGGACAAGTGAAGTGATTTTGGAGTTTGAAGAACCAGAAGACCTCACTCTAAATGTGGCTGTACATGGATGATGATGATGATGATGATGATGATGATGATGATGATGATGATGATGATGATGATGATGATAGACTTTTATTGGGGGCAGCTAGGTCAATAGAGTGCTGGCCCTGGAGTCAGGCAGACTCATTAATCTGGATTCAGATAGTTACTACCTGTGTGACCCTGGGCCAATTACTTAACTCTCAGTTTTCTCATTTGCAAAATGAGCTGAAGATAGAAATGGCAAACCTCTCCAATATCTTTGCCAAGAAAACCCCAAATGCAGTCACGAAGAGTTGGACAAGACTGAACAATGACAAAGCCTTTTATTATATTTTTAGATCTGCAAAGCATTTACAAATATCCTCATTTTGTTCTTGCAATGCTCCATTATGAACAACCTTTTAATGTTTTTCTATTAAAAAAATATAAACTCATCCTCTTTCTGTCTCTGTCTGTCTCTATCTCTTGTTCTGTCTCTGTTCTCATATCTCTATCACTACCCACTGTTTCACCTCATTCTCTCAGTGATGAACTCCATTACAACAAATAAGTCTTGTCTTTAGAACTTTAGTAGGGGAAGGGAAGGGAGTAGTGAGGGATCAGGTGGTTCACATTTCTGAATTCATAGAGCCCAGTTAGTTCATGGTATATGTATGAGTCTTATTACTGAATCTGAGAGATCAGAGATCCTGAAAAAAAGTAAAGAGTGCAGGGGGAAAGAGTACTGAATTTGAAAACAAAAAAGTCACTAAACAGAGGTAAACAAGGAAATTACATTATGCTGAAAGGACCCTAAGACAGCAAACCAATATCAATATTGAACTTATATGCTCTAAACCACAAAGTATCTAAATTCACTAAAGAAAATAAATAACTGAATTGTAAGAAGACATAAATATTAATACAAAACTGGATCCTAACATTCTTGCTAGTCACTAAAATCAGAGGACTTGTTGAAATGAATGAAATTCACAACTTTCTCAATGTGATTTCATTTACACTATTTCCAATGACCTACTTAGACAGTATATGGCTGTATGGGATGCAATGGTCCTGCTATACTACCTAGAGGTATACAAATCAAGTCCTTAAGAAAATTTGGGTAGAATTTTGTAGAAATTAATTTAATAGAATGATAGTACACGTGTGTGTGTGTGTGTGTGTGTATGTGTGTGTGTGTGTGTGTATGTGTATAATTCAGGGATAACTATATAACAAAATACTTGGCTATTTTTAAAGTCAATCAATTGGGACAAAACTATTTTCAGTGTACTATACTTATATGTGAATTATACCTGCCACTGTACAGTCATATACATCCCAGGAAGGAATCAGTAGGTTTTGACATGAAATATTAGTTAAATCGGACAAAGATTAATTGGTGCAGTTCAATGGCTTCCAAATGACTGAAATCTAGGGAATGACTTGGTTTGATATTAAAGACTTGGCCTAAATGCCATTAGGAATTCCTTTTTATGTAAGAAAATAGCTAGAATGCAAAAAAACCCATTCTTCCTATATTTGTAATAGACTTTTGTTTTGTTTCTCTTTGGGGAGGTGTCATGCCTGACTGGGGATATGTGTACTGTCTTCTCCATTTCCTGAATAACGCCTTAAACTTCTCTGAAGTGTTTATGACGTTCATTCATTCAATATCTCCACCGTAGAGTCATGTCCATTCCAATGTAAGAAAGCATAGGAATTAACCATTCTTTCAGTTAACCACTATTTTCTATTGCCTCACTTTCCTCTATGCTACTCTTTTCCTCATACCTATTATTAGTCAATTAGCGAATCCTGTGGCTTAATAGTTGCGTTGTTGACTTCTTCCTCCTTCTCTCCCTCAAGTGGGCATCACCTTCATTTTTTCCTTCTTTTACTCTTGTCTGGACTATTACAGTAGTTTTTTAGTCTGTTTCCCTTTTTATAGGAAAATCTTTCCTTTCTTCATTCCCTTTTATACAAAGTACTTTAATCCTTCCTAAGGCATCATTTTGATCTCTCTCTCTCTCAAAATTACTTGTATTTGCCATTTTATATGAAAGTCAGTGTGATATGATGGATAGAGAGCTATACTCGTAGGAAGTCTTGAGTCTGGGCCCAGCCTCTGATGTGTACTTGCTGTGTTACTCTTGTGAATCACTTAACCTCTCTGTATCACCAGCTGCTTTTTAAGACTCAAAGTTGTAGATGAGAGGCCAATCTACATTAATGGAGCACTAGTCACTAGGATATTATGACAATCAACTTACAGATCTGGTAAGAAAAAAAGTAAAAGTCATGTTTGTGTACCCACTCTATTCCTTTGAGATCGAGGAGTCTTTCCTTTCATCTCTGTATTTCCACTGCCTTAGCCAAATATCTTGCATTCCATGTCAAAACTCTCCAGCGTTTATCTATTCCAGAATTCCAGATGTACAAACTTCATCAGACTAATCTAGGTTGACAACTAATCTATAATTTATATGTAGTCTTAGAGTTGCCTAGAACACTAAGATGATGACAGGATGACAGCTTTAGATCTTCACGAGACCTTAAAGTCCATTGAGTCCGTTGTTTTTTCATTTTTACAAATGAACAACTAAGACCGAAAGTTGGTAACCTACCCAAAGTCACATTGTTAGTAGATGCCAGAGGCGACAATTGGAAAGTGTTCCTTCTCAATCCAATGCCCACTCTCTAATTAGCACACTACATTGTCACATTTTCAAATGGTACAAAATAAATGGTCTTTATATTATTTTGAATTGAGTGATTTCTGTATTTAGAGATAAGGCAATATACATAGATCAACCTGAATCCCCAAGAAAATATCTGGGTCCACTTCCCATGCCATATGAACTTGTGACTTGCTATGTCTCCTGAGCTAACATACAATTCAACTAAATCAGCATTTATTATGTTCCTCCCCAGGGCAGCTGGGTTACACATTGGATAGAGTGTCAGGCCTGGAATAAGTAAGACTCATCTTCTTGAGTTCAGATCTGGCCTCAAACACTAATTGTGCGACCCTGGGCAAGTATTTAACCCCTGTTTGCCTCAGTTCTTCATCTATAGAATGATCTGGAGACAGAAATGGCAAGGCATTTTAGTGTCTTTGCCAAGAAAACCTCAACTGGGGTCACAAAGAGATGTACATGACTTAATGACAGCAACATACGCCTATGTCCCAGGCACTGTAGTATACATTTGTGGTACAAAGGCAAAAGTGGTGTAGTCCCTGCTGTCTAGTGGCCAACCTCCCATTGAGTTCCAAGAAGGGAGGAGCAGGAGGCACAGTTAAGTCAATAAAAAAATTCTACAAAATACATGTGCATTAAGCTGGAGGTTAAAAGACCTAACAAGTGTGGAAATCAGGAAAGACCTTTTCCAGACCGTAGCCATTGACTTGGGCCATGAAGGAAGGACACAGTTCTAAGACACAGAGACAAAGAAGGAAAGCATCCCAGGCATGAGAAACATTTTGTGCAAATTCATAGGGGTTTTAGACATAATGTTGTGTGTGGCAAACAACACGTTGGTCAGTTTAGCTGGAACAGAATGTGTGATGGAAGGTAGCCTGACATCCATTTAGAAAGAGATGTGGGCATCACACTGGGAAAAGATTCAGATGCCATTTGGAGGAATTAGTCTTTTTTTTTTCTCTAAATGGAATAAGTGGCCACTAAAATTCTTGAACAAGAAGTCAGTCCATAAGCATTTAAGTACATAATACAATCCTAGCACTTTGGTAAGTGATGGGAATATAAAGAAATACAAAAGCTAGTCTCATTCTCAAGGAGCTCATAGTTAAATGGAGGAAACAATGTGCAAACAACCATATAGAAACAATTATACACACAACTTTTATTTTGTTTGCATATACATATATGAATATATATGCATATATAAATCTATATCTATATCTCTTTATCCACACACACACACACACACACACACACACACACACATACACACATAAACACATATATATGCAGGCTCTTGCTCTCTCTCTCTCTCTCTCTCTCTCTCTCTCTCTCTCTCGACAGAATTTCTATAATAGTATAGTAGCAATATTAGTGGACAGAAGGGGGAATATAGGAGAGATGTTACAATCTGGTCAAATTTGTCTGAGAAAACAATGCAATAGCATAACCCTCAACTTGGTACCCGTTGGTAAGGTTGAATTCTCCTCTTTCTCCCCTCCTATTCACCTAACTTCTCCTGGAAGTTGTTAGGCAACTAGGCTACACATTCAAGGAATATAGGTGAGTATGTTACCATAGTATTATTTTTGACATGTCATTGTGCCCTTATCTCAATATTTTCTTTTGCATAATTTTGATCTAACATGTAACCAAGACAAGTAAAGCCACATTGACTTTCTATTTCTTTCTAGGATTTATTCCAGTAGAATAACATGTAAAATAAATGAAGAGGTGTGTCACTAGTGTCTTTAATAGTGTGGAAAACTGTCTGACCTGTCAGAAGGTTATGCACAGAAAAGGAAAAATCATATCAACTCTGGACCTTATTTGAGGAATTTGAACTCTACAATACTATTTTTATGCTCAAACATATTTATGCCATCTAGGTTTCTAAATTAGATATGATTGGTCCCACCTGTTTACTTCCTCATCCTTCACAAAGAATTACTTTATATATTGTCATTAAATGTATTATTAGGTGATGAATTTTTCTTTATTGTGACTTTATTGCTCTACAAAGATTCCTTGTCTCTTCAAACATACAATTGTCATTCTTCATATATGAACCATTTTCCTGATAGGTTTTCAGTTTTAAACCACTAAGTTCTCTCCCAGAACTTGGTAGCTTCATTACCAAAAGGAATAATCTTCTGAGGGCCAAATCTTCAGTTTCATATTTATCATGCATGACTTGAAAAACAATTTGTAGCTAAGAGAATAGAGGGAAAAAAACAGCAAATGACCACCAGCTCTGTATGACTCATTATGTTAGGAAAGAATTATACCTGTTACAAAATTTTTTTTTGAAAGTCTGGAAACTTCTAATTCTTCTTTAACAAAAACTAGATTCAAAGAAACAAACTGGTGGAATAAATCATGATATATTTGGAGTTTTCTCTTTGGTCCAAAACCAAGTTGGGGGAGGAAGAGAAAAAAGGAGGAGAAGGGAAAGGATGGGGGGCCATTAGCCTCCCTTTGTTCCCTTTCTGTTATTTCTGGCTTCAGGTAAGATTCCCACACTTATTAAGGTAGAGAATGTGACAGGGAATATCATCTTTTGACAGTAAAACAAATACACTACCCTTACAAGAAATGGGTAAACTGAAGTTCAGGAGAATTTCAACAAATTCACATTTAAAGACTTTCACAATTTGGCTTACCACTTGGACTGCTGGAACATTGTTCCTTTTCAACATATATATGTTGTCTTTCATGCATGATATACCCTGTGATGTAGCTAAATAACTTGTTGCTCCGTGAAGTTGGCTTTCTATCACTCCCTTCCATGACTTACACAGCTTGTCCTCCAAGCTTATAACATGCTCTCTTTTCATCTTGTTCTTTTCAAAGCTATATCTTCTTTTAATGCATAGTTATTGGGCTAATTCATATAGAACATTTTTTATTCCCTTATTTCTTAATATTTACTCCCTCCTCCTCAAATACACACACACACACACACACACACTCATATATATATATATATATATATATATATATATATATATATATATATATATATATATATATATATATAAATATCTTCCACTCCCACCACTGGCAGAAGAATGTAAACTCCTTGGGGGCAAACACTACTCTTCATTTTGCTTCTTTGATTGAAGCATCTAGTGCTTTCCTCTCATAGTAGGCTCTTTTTAGTCATTGACTTAGACTAGAGTAGCCACTATATTGTGTTCGGGTAGGTTTTTCAGGAAATGCATTTCCAATGAGAACCAACGATAACAACCACCATGATGATAGGAAGCATTTATATAGTACTTGCTATGTGCCAGGCACTGTGCTAACTACTTCACAAATATCATCTGATTTGATTCTTACTCCAACACTGGGATATAAGTGCTATTATTCTCCGCACTTTAAAGTTAGAGAAACTGAGACAAATAAAGGTTAAGGAACTTGCCCAAAGTCACAGAGCTAGTAAGAATCAGAGGCTATATTTGAACTCAGGTCTTCTTTACCACAGGTGCAGCACTACCCACTATACCACTTAGCTGCCACTTATCCTATTAGCATTCACAATACTAACCTTTAGTAACTCTCCTCACTGCCTTCACTTCCCAGCACCTGGGAAGATCAGCCAGGGCAGACATAACTGTAACCTTTGTAATTTCATATGTGATTATTTGCACCCATGTTTGGACTCCATCTTGGCAGAATGAATGTGACCTGATTAAGGCCTTTTCCCCCTTCAAGAAAATTCAGAGGTGATAACTGCAATTAATTGAAAGGAAGGTATTAGGTACAGATTCATCTCTTCATTTGGTTTTTCTGTTGAGTTACTATATGTGAAAATCTCTTCCTTTCTATACGGTGAGTAGCTTATGGGAAAAGAAGCTCAATACTTAGCATAACTGTGGAAGTCAGCCCTCCATAAAGCAATTTTACATAGTTTGCAAAGCTGACAATCCCAAGTAATGCATTTTTATTAAGAAATAAAAGAAGAAAATCCACATGCTTTTTAATAAAACAAATTCATGCTCTCATTTAAGGAATAAGTCTACTAAGGATATGTTGAAAGGGATTCATGTGAATAATGTTCCTTTAAATCTTGTCAAATAAGTGATGGGAATTCACTGATATCTAAAATCCCCTCTCTTGCTGACAACTTTTGATTTTCCAACTCACTCCTGAGTTTAAAAGCAATGTTATATGGAAAGAATATTCCCTTCTCTTCCATTCCTTTCCTTTCCTTTCCCTTCCCTTCCTTTTTCTTCTCACTGTAGCATGACCTCTATCTTTCTATTGTTTTCACTATCACTTCCCTTTTGTCTATAAATTCAGAGCATCACACCTGTGAAATCATTTGGGCATGGGAGAGGCAGCTGCTGAGGAAATAAATGCACCTACTAATGGAAATCAAAAATTATTCTGCAATTTATAGCTTTACAATGCTCCCTGGAGTAGAGTGGTTGTGAGCTGCCAATGGTCACAAAGTTAGTATGTGTCAGAATAGGATTTGAAAGCAGGAGCATCTCTCTTCTTTACAAGTGTAGTTTATTATCAATTTCTAATTCTATGGACACATACATGCATACATGAATATGTATGTACATACAAACATTGAAGTTCATATAAACATTTATTAGGCATTATGCTATGCCCTGGGGGCATAACTAATAAAAAGAAGTCCCTACCCTGATGGGGGTTGCAATCTAATGAAGGGAGATGATGCAAAAAATAAGGGAGAAAAAGAGGGAACACTGGGGGATATCTGGCATGGAGGTATCTTGTTTTGTGGAGTTGAAACCAGTCAGAGCAGTGATTGCAAAGTGGAGAATATGTATATACATAGATACATATATACACCCCCACACACAAACATAAATACATTTATCTATTAAACACTCATAGTACTGAGTATTTCTTTGATGTGGTTTAAGCAAGTTAATGAATAGTTTTGCTAATAAAAGTTGATATAACAAGAACTGTATTTATGTAAACAATAAAATATCTTCATTATAGGTTTCCTCATGTTGTAGACATGCTCTTGAAGGCTATTGGTAGGTTTTGTGCTCTGGAAGGGTGTAACTACCTGGGAAGGCTGCTATTGTGGGTCAATGAACTATATCTCTGTTGTTTGGAAGGCACCTTAGATAAGATCATAGACCCTCATCACCAGATGAGGCCACAGCATCATAGTGTGATTTGGCCACAACCTCTCATGAAGTCTATTTTCTGAGGCATAGGGGATCTGATTAGGATGAAGGCACTACCATCAGTAACACTGAATTCATTAATAGTTTGAAGCACTGAAGTCAATGGCATTCTTTATGTATCTTCTTAAGTCGCTGCTCAAGTTTTGTATGTGTCCCACCAATGAGTGTTGTTGAATTGAGTAGAGTTTATCAGACAATACCTAATCCTTTGTTTTCCTACTTCAATTCTGAAAGGGGAGAGAGAGTTAAATCTTTCCCAGTCTTTGACTATATGCTCCTTGAATGTTAGTTTAGGATACAATCTTTTTTTTTTTTTGTCACTGATTTCTCTTCCATGACCCTCTTCTCCTTGGTAATTTAATCAACTCAGCATATTACATCAGTTAGATTCCTATTAGGCAAGGGACAATATCATAGACCTCAAGTCTACATCATACTTGTCTGTGCTATTTTATTGAATATAAACAAGGCCAAGAATTAATAATCCAATCAGAAAATATTCAGAACTTCCGTTTGGTAAAATCCTTATCATTGGAGGGAAAATTCTCTCTCTGAATTTAAAATGAGTATATTTCCAACTAGTTGTTTCAATGGATAGAGTGCTGAACAATCTGCCCTCAGACATTTATAGCTATGTGATCCTGGGCAACTTACTTAACCCTGGTTGCCTCAGTTTCCTCATCTGTAGAATGAGTTGGAAAAGGAAATGACAAACCATTTCAGTATCTTTGCCAAGACAATCCCAAATAGGGTCATGAAGAGTTGGACATAACTGAAAAAAAAAACAACTAAAACTTTAAGCTTTCATGCAGCTTTATCTATCATCTTTTTTTTTTAATACAGGCTAAGTACATAAACAAACCTTCCTGATAGACCTGGTTTTCCTTTTTCATCAAAAATGCTTAGCATAATGTGAAGACAAATAAAAGAAACAAGAGGAGTATACATTACTGCCTGTAATTAGACAGGCATATGGAAAGGCTTTGTTTTTCTGGGGGGGCAGGATCTGGAGTGAAGTAACCTTTTGGAACTTCTATCAGTCTTTGAAGAAGGAATTGCAAAAATAAAATTTCATAAATTTCTTTGTTTTAAGATGCTTACTTCAGGGACCTAAGGAATGCATCATATTATCTCTCTCACTGAATCGCCTTCTATCTTTCTATCTCTGTCTGTCTGTCCTTTGGTCTGTCTCTGTATTTTGATCTGTCTGTCTCTCTGTGTGTCTCTGACTCTGTCCCTTCATCTTCCCTACTCCACGTTGGCTCGTTATTTGCCATTCTCTCCAGCTAAATTTTAATTCGCATAAAGCTAAGGATGTCATCTCTTCCCACTTCTACTGTTAGTCAGATTGTGCATCCCCAGAAACTTCCTTTCTGTTCTCAGGCAGACTGTTTCTTTTTCAATATTGCTGGTCATTACTCAATTCTGCCTTCTGGCTCAAAGATAACAATAGTCTAAAGGGACTGTTTGTTGGTTGAGTAAAAAATCACAGAACA